>NC_134852.1:70122221-70448054 GCF_049852395.1 Peromyscus maniculatus bairdii | reverse complement strand
TCAGTGTAGCCATCCCCTCCTCTCTGTAAAGATGCAAACATCCTTATCTGTTCATTACTATATTGCATCAAATTCAGCCACACCAGGAGAACTCCTGAAAGTGTTGCCATGGGACTGGATGCAGTGTATGTATGCACAGGAGTTGAGACAGCTGTTCTTCCTATTGTAAGAGTAGATGTAAGAGACTGTGCACCTCTGACCTAGGAGAATGACAGCTGTTCTTCACCTGCCTGCTGCAGCAGCTGCTCTTTGTCTATTTCCCCTATTTCCAAAGGCACAACTTAATTAGGTTCTTAAAGGCACTCTCCCTACAATGACTACGTGGAGGAGGGAGCTGAATAAGGCAAACACTAGGGCTCTGTTTACCCATGTATCAGCAATGAAAGATTCTCTAGAAGAATCCGTGTTCTTTTGTCTTCCTCTTCAAACTGGAGTGGAAAACCTTAACAGGGACAGTACTTCCAAAGGAGTACCTTATGTCTATTTGGAGTAGCCAAATTTACTGGTGGAAAACATAAATTTCCTTTCAAAGCCACATTTGTATTTTTTGCTGATCTTTCCCTTTCAATATTTAATAGTGCACAGTTCAGGTTTTCCAAGTTCAAAGGCCATTCAATATATCTCTATGATATATTTCTTTTTCCCATGTAGTCTTTGATCATGTAGTATTAGGTCAATATCACATTACATTTATTTAAAAATGGAATGTATACATATTTGTCTAGATTTTGTTCATTTTTTTGTTTGCATTTTCAGAAGGGATCTGGTTTACCAAGGCATAAAAGTGAATAGGAGAGCTGAAGAGATGATTCAGCTGTTAAAAGTAGCTCTTACTCTGAAAGAGGACTAGAGTACAGTCCCAGCCCCATGTCAGGAACTTCATAATAACTCAAACTCTGGGAGCATACAGAGCCACTGCACTCCATTAACACCTCTACATGTGTGTTTCCTTCACACACACACACACAGAGAGAGAGAGAGAGAGAGAGAGAGAGAGAGAGAGAGAGAGAGAGAGAGAGAGAGAGATACAGAGACAGAGAGAGACAGAGACAGAGAACACATATATAATTAAAAATAATACAATCCAGCTAATCCTGATGGCACATGTCTTTACTTTCAGGCCTCAAGAGGCAGAGGCTGGTCGATGTCTTTGAGTGTAACCGCAGCTTGGTCTACAAACTGCATCCCCGGGCCAGCAAGCTCTAACCAGTGAGACTGCCTCAAAAAATAAATAATTAACATAAAAATCTACATCACAGCAAGGATTTTTTTAAAAGTGAGTAAAGAAATTTCATCATTGCATGGTAACTCAACAGTTTCATGAAAACAACAATTATTATGTCCATGGTAAGGATTTCACTTTACCTGAACAAATTAAAACCTTAAAAATTAAAAAAAAAGTTGAACCTGACTAATGCAGAATGTTTTAAATGTAGCATCTTTTAATTGTTAGTGATTTCTCCTGCCAGTGTGTCAAGTTTCTAGCATTTTGTACCTTCTCTAATTTGGGTTACATTTTGTCTAAGCACCATTTCCTAAGCAGATCTAAAGTGGGATATAAATTAAGATTATGTAGTCCATCTTGCCCAGAAAACATCTTGAATTTGATCCTGATCAATTTATACAGGTGTTTATGAAGACCCTCCTTTTCCATACTAGCAAAAGGAAAGCTTAAAACTCATGGATGCCTGCCTTACATCATTAGGGTCAGAAAATCTTATTGAGACCCTGCAGCCTGGCAAACGTGCACGCATGCGTGATTGCAGGGAGCTCTGGCTCACAAGCACAGGCTGGGGGTTGGGAATGTGATGAGTCAAGTCAGTGCAGCAGCAGGTCTTGCTCAGAGGAGAAGGAGCCAAAGATGCCTGTCACATCCACCTGAGGAATGATCAGCAGGACAATGAAGCAACCAAGGTCAGCTCCCTCTGGGCCCTGTTGTGTGTTTCATAGACAGACACCATTTTTGCCCATTAATTATTGCAAATCTGTATGGATTAGAACATTGTTTTATAGATCTATAGTCGTTGGCTCTGAGAAATCAAATCAGAAAGCTATCAGAAAAGACCATCCTTTTTTTTTCTACTCTGTATTGTCCTGGCCACACAGTGCCTCTCCTTTGTTCCCTCAGTCTGTCCTGCCACTTTATCTCTGTACTCTTCCAGTGTGAACAATAGCACTTCAAAGCCCAGACCGTGTTGTGTATTGTTGCTGTGTGGGAGCACCGGTTATAGACAAAACAAAAATGAATATTTATTCTGGTACAGGGATATTGAACAAAGTCAGCATTCTGAAGAAGAATTAAATTTGGTGTCTGTCATGCAATGAAGGATGTGAAGGGATGAAATACTTGAGATTTAAAAATACACTTTAACAGCAGAGTGGCAACACCAGAGACCATGGTGATTTCCAACTGCAAGTTTCTGAATGGTTAGAAGGATGAAATAAGTAGGATTTCTGATGATCGCATGGTTATAATAAAGGAAAGGGGTTTCCAAAGTTATTGGAAATTAGAGTGGTGGACAGAGTGAATTGAGGTGTGTGCCCCGGTCTGTATGTCTGTCTGTCTGTGTGTTACACTTGAGGATCACAAGTGAGGTTTGGACATGTCAGCAAAATGGCCATTGTGAGAAAAAGAAGAGTGTCTTTTGCATACAGAGCTACAGTCTACAGTGGTACAAAATAATAATTTTCTCCATGATCTTGTCCGGTGATGTAGTTTAAACATTGGGAACATGCTTTGGTATATTTATGTATTTTTTTAATTATTGGTATATTCATTCTTTTGAAATGATGTCCTGATATGACAATAGACTGATGCTTTGAGAAATACATGGTTTTTATATGTCATCTATTTCATGTTTATAAGATATGCAAATGGTATGGAGAATTTGTCTTTAGGCACTCCCTGACAGAGAAGTCCACAGGGATATGTACCTTTTTTGTTTGTTTGTTGGAGGTTTGGGGTATTTTTTGGAATTGTGGAATTTTTTTTTTTCATTTCAAAATGGTATTTGTATTTATTTTTTCCTTTTAATGATAATTGATTCTTTTCTAGTACAATATATCGTGATAACAATTTTCCTTCCTTCTACTCCTTCAAGTTCTTTCCCACCTCTCCATGTCTGGGTCCATGTTATTGCTGTAATTGCAATATCTGTTGATATCCATGGCCCAAATTACTACAGGGGCTCATAGGATTCATGGGTGTTGAAATCTGAGGGCTGTGCTGAGAGACAGGCCCATTATTCATTGACCCTGAGATATCTGGCCCTGCCCTTGACTAGGCTCTACAGCAGAAGAGTTGGCCCCATCTTTCATGGGAAAGCTGGCCCCCACAATCAGGAGATATGTTTCTACCCCTCACTTGTAGGGGGCAGTCCCAGTGTTCAAGGCTAACCAGCTCAGATATCACCCAGGCCTTGGGTTGTCCTACCCTAACATCTACCTCATCCACAACCCAGGCCTTGGGTTGGCCCACCCTAATATCTACCTCATCTATGACCTGATGGAGCATGTGAAGGTGTGGTGATATTCTAAGGGTACTGAAATGTGATTTTGATTGTATGTTAATAAATAAAGTTGCCTGGGTTCAGAGCTATTAGAGCCATAGACAGAGTGTGGCGGTGGTGGCACACACCTTTAATCCCATAGATCTCTGTGTGTTCAGGGATACAGCCAGCATTGGAGACAAATGCCTTTAAGACCTAGGGGGCTGTACATTCAGACAGTGAGGAGGCAGTCACATGTTTGGGTTTACAACCAATGAAAAGGCAAAATGACTGGAAAATCGACTTACACACAGGAAATAGCTCTCTTTTAGAGAAGCTGGGACACAGCAGGAAGAAGGGTGAGATTTTAGCTATGAGTTCTGAACTCTCGGCTTTCTCTTTTACATTGTTTCTGTGTTTCTTATTTAATAAGATGGTTGGTTACATCTACATGAAGGTCCTGCAGTATGATAGCCACAGAGTCTCCACGGCACTGTGCGACAGCATATCCAAGAGGAATTTTGGCAAAGTGGGTCCAGTGATGATGGTGTGCCAGAGGCCAGAAGCCTTAAAACCCGACCATTGATCTCCATGACTTTTAAGACACCCTGGTCTGCATTGAAAATTACAGACCAGCCAGATCTACATAATGATTTCCTGTCTCAAAACAATAAAAAAAAATATCAACAAAAAAATTGGCATTTTAAGCAATTCTGATGCAGAATGTTCACTAATTATTATACTTTCCTCTATTGGGCCATCATTAGGGTCCCTGACTGTGTAATGAATCCTATATTTTCCCTTTCTGTATATTAACAGTTAAACCTGAGTAAAATATTTTATCATTTCTAACTCACTGTATCCCTCTTAACTCTATGATTCTTTGTATAGGTGGTAAGCCTTTGGCTCCAAGAAAGTTATCTTTAGTAAAATCAGAATGTTCTTCTCTTTTCCCTGTATACTTAAGGCTATTAAAAATGACCCATTGTGGTCGCATACACACCTTTATTCCCAGGATTCAAAGAGACAAGCAGGTTGATATCTCTGCATTTGAGGCCAGCCTGAAATCCATTCAAATAATGATTGCTTACCCCAACAACATTTGTGCCAGTTTTACAACAATGTATCATGTAGGCAAGACCATATTTTGCTTCAAAGGGTTGGGAGGTGGTTTGTTTTTTAAATGTCTCCTCAGAAGCATTCATGATACCTTGCAGTATTAGAAACACATTTAGCAACAGTGAAGAAACAAACACGAATTGTCCCTGTTCTGTGAGAAATATAGGTACTGGCCCTTAGAAATAGAACCTTACCACTTGTATAAAACAAGCAATAGCCTGGAAAATGGTATTCCTTGTTCAATGGATCCCATGTAACACATTGATCAACAAATGTATTAAATATAATCCATACTGGCTCTGGAGGTTTCATTTTGTAGCAAGGGATATCTAGGTAGAGCTTTCTCCTCCTGTTATGGTGATTTCATTTACATTTCTTTTTTATTTAATATTTTTATTATATAAGTAACTTAATTTCACATATCAGCCATGGATTCTCCCAACCTCCCTCCTCCCATGCTCCAGCCCTCCCCCTCAATCTACCCCCCATTCCCAACTCCTCCAAGGAAAGGTCTCCCCTGGGGAGTCAGCCCAGCCTGGTAGACTCAGACTAAGCAGGTCCAGTCTCCTCCTCCCTACACCAGGGCTGAGTAAAGTGTCCCAGCATAGGCCCCAAGCTCCAAAAACCCAGCCTGTGCACCAAGGACAGATCCCAGCTCCACTGCCTTGGGTGACTCCCAAACAGTTCAAGCTAATCAACATTTCTTTTATTGATATATTATACATTAAGAAGTCTACTGGTATAGGTTTCTGTAAGGCCTTGCATATGGTCCATAGTTTTAGCAATCTCTCTTTCAATGTTATACCTTCCACACTCTTCTCTCCCCATCTATATTTAATATTACATTCTAGTATCACTCCATTCTTTGTCTCCAGAATTACTTATACTATTTCCATTTCCTCGAGGAAACATTACCTAACTCCTAGTCTCTTACTCCACACCTTATCTCTGTGGATTTTAAGATTCTTACATAAACAGACATTTCCTGTCTGACCACTCAGTCCCAAATAATCATACAGAAAATTATATTAATTACAAATATTCAGTCAATAGCTCAGGCTTATTATTAACTAGCTCTTATATTTTAAATTAACCTATATTCCTTATTTATGCTCTGTCACATGTAATTACTTTTATTAGCATGGCACATTCATCTCCTGATCCCTCTGTATTTGGCTAGCAACCCCTCTGACTCCACCCTTCCTCATGCCATCATTTTCAAATGGCTTTCCCACCTAACTTTATTCTGTTCAGCTGTTGGCCAGTCAGCTTGTTTGTTAAGCCAATCATAGAGAAACATATTCACAGAGTGTACACAAGGATTATTACACAGCATTCTTATATGCCTTTATAAAACTCAAATGTTAAATTTGGATAAATTTAAGTGATTACATACTATATTTGTCTTTAGGGTACTGGTTTCCCCACTAAGCATCATGCTTTTCTAGTTCCATCTATTTAAATATGAGTTCCCCGACTTCATGTTCTTTTTAAAATCTGAGTTATTGTGTAAATATAGTACATGTTCATTACCCATTTTATGGACATATAGGTTATTTCATATTTCTGACTAATAGGAAACAGGTGTCTATGTAATAGAATATAGAATTTTTTTGGTATTTGTGCAAGAGTGGTACACCTAGATATTGAAGTAGATCTATTCCCAGCTACCTAGAGACCCCCAAAACTGATTTCTACACTGGTTATATGTTTGTATTCTACCAGCAATGCAAAAGTATTTCATTTACTCCATATACTCACCAGCATGTGTTGTCAATTTTCTTATTGCTCTTGGCCATCTTGATTGTGGAAAATGAAATCTCAATTTTTTTGATATGCATATACCTAATGACTAGGGATGTGAACTTTTTTTAAATAAAACCAGCATTTCATGGCCACAAATGAGTCATTAGATGAAGCAAATTATTACTGAAAAACAAAGATAAATAGGCGGAAACCATGGAAATTACTGGTAAGGAAGGCAATGGAAGGATTAGTATTCAGATAGAAAACATAACAAGTAGGGCAGCCAAGATATTTCAGACATACATCACAAAGGGATACTAAAAAATTTACTTGCTGTCAGTATATAAATATAATACAATTTGGAGGTTTCATAATAAAAAATGAAGTCAAATAGCTTAAGAATTCACTTTATTAAGGAATCTAAAGAAACTCTATAATTGGGGGATGGGAATCCATGGAATTTAGGATCAGATTTTAGACTGGGAAAGTAAAAAATGGAGGCAGGAAAGGCAAATTGCCTACACAAAGGTAAATGATCAGTAACTCCATTAATCCTCATAGTGCTTAAAATAATTTTGGAATGTGACAAGTCATCAAAAACACATATTTCATTTTTGCCCTTAAAACTACGTGCCAAGCTATGCTTGAAAGAATAATTACCTCTGTGCTCACAGTACCAGCTAACTTTTGACAAAATGGGAAGGTTGATAGAAACCACAAAAAAAGTTCTAAAAATATTGTAGAGGGACCCAAGAACATGTAATGATTGCTCATTTCAAAAGGATTTAAACAGTCATCTCAAAGCCAAAACCTATCTCCTGACTTCTACAGGAATATCTAATTTATGTTCCCCTTCAGAGACACAGGAAGGACTTATTCAGGACCCTGTTAGCTGAAACATATTCCCTGACCAAAAAAAAATCTCTTGGAGAAAGATACTGCAATTTTCTCCTTGACACCATGTATTATGTTACTCAAAAATTCTATTCTGCACCAGGTGCCTATACCAGTTCTCTTGAACCCTCTATTCTCCTCCCTTTTCTTTTGTGATATATATATATATATATATTAAAATTTTATCTTCTTTATGGATTGTTCCTTTAATGAGTATGCAATTAAATTCTTTGTCTTTTCTCATTAATTTTGGTCTGATATCTATTTTGAACAGAAAGAATTGCTTGTTTCATTGGTCCATTTCCCTTGGGTACCATTTGGCATTCCAGCATTTTAAAGCAGTGTCTGGTTTGTGTGTGTGTGTGTGTGTGTGTGTGTGTGTGTGTGTGTGTGTGTGTGTGATTAGCTTCATTTCTTGGAGAAAAAAATGATTGATCCACTCCACTAGCTGATCATTTCCATTACTGTGGGTCTTACTATTGGCAAGTAAGATCATCAATATTTCCAGTTATTATTGAATGTGGGTATTGATTGATTTCTTTCATTTTGTTGACCTTGTAGTGTTATGGTACTGGCTTTAGATTCATGGATAGAAAAAGGTGGTTATGCAATTTGCCTCCATACCTAAGGAAAATTTGCCAGATATGTGTCAGGGGTGTCCCCGAATGGAGGCCTAGAGCAATCATTTTGTGAAGCTGTAAAGGTGAAGCCTGGATTTCCTTGCAGACCCCAAGATGTTAGAGATGCCAGATACGTGGAATACTGGCTTGGAGAGCTATTAACAGCGAGTAGAACCAGCCTAGGAAAATAAGTGTGTTTTAGTCAACAAAGCTGAAAGGAGTGGGAGATCTGAAGACATTAACTTCAGACATGGAAATACAGAGTTTAGTGTTTGTTCAACTGGTTTTCCATTTTGCTTTTGTCCAGTATTTCCTCATTATGCTCTCTTTCCTACATTTTGAAATGGTAATGTATATCCTCTGCCACTATATGCTGGATGTATGTTATCTGTATGCTTATAGGGAATTACAGTTTAGAGATTGCATGAATATCAGAAGACATTTTGAACTTTGGGCTTTAAACATTGGTAAGATTGTGGTACAGGAAGTAGAATGTGGTAGTTTGAAAGAAATGTCCTCCAAAGTACATGGCACTATTAGAAGGAGTGGAATTGTTGGAGTAGTTATGATCTTCTTGGAGAAAGAATGTCACTTTGGAGGAGGACTTTGGGGTCTCATATATGCTCAAGATATTGCCCAGTGTCTAAAACTATTTTCTGTTGCCTATAAAGTACAGGACTCTCAGGTAATCCTCCAGTATCATGTCTGCTTTCATACCATGATGATAATGGACTGAACCTCTGAACTGCAAATAATCCACCCTATTAAATATTTTCCTAATAAGAGTTGCTATGGTGATGGTGTCTCTTCATGGCACAGAAACCCTATCGAAGAGAGTTACCATTGACTTAACTGCACATATATACATATAAGAAAATACATGCCATTTCTGTCTTTTGGCATCTGAGTTACTGAATTTGGTATGATTTTTTTTCTAGTTACTTTCATTTACCTGTGATTTTTTTTGTCTTTCATGATTTCTTTTCTTTTAAAGGTTGAATTTTTCAAACTAGGGAAGCTGAAGGAAGGTAACTTGGGGGCTCTTATCTGTAAGACCACACTGGGAGAGCTGAACTGGGAAGAACAATGTCTTAGACAGATAGAGGGAGACATTATGAGGTAAGAAAGAAATCTGGTCCTAGGGAAATTGTCAGGAACCTACAAGGACATCATGTAGATGTAACCAACCATGTTATTAAATAAGAAACACAGAATCAATGCAAAGAAAAAAGCCAAGAGTTCAGAGCTAAGAGCCTTACCCATCTGCTGCAGCTAGTCGACTCAGCCAAGAGAGCTACTTCCTGTGTTTTTGTCTTTATATAGACTTTATGTTCTGCCTTCTCATTGGTTGCAAATCCAACCACATTACTGCCTCATCACTGCCTCTCTGTACAGACCTCCAGGTCTTCCATGGTTGGTTTTGAGATTAAAGGCATGTGTCTCCAATGCTGGCTGTATCCTTGAACACACAGAGATCTACATAGCTCTGCCTACCAAGTGCTAGGATTAAAGGTGTGTACCACCACTGCCCAGCTTTTGCTATGGCTCTAATTTCTCTGACCCCCGGGGCAATTTTATTTATTAACATACAAATTACATTTTAAGTACAAATAAAATATCACTATAACGACACCAGAATATACTACTAGTAATAGTGATGAGGGTGCCTGAACTCTCCTACCCTGGTAATCACATTGGTGAATATCTTAACTGTCATCTTGGAGCCTTCATCCAGTAATGATGGAAATAGCACCAAGAATCAGAATTCCAGGCTAAGTAACAGGGAGTCCAGACAAAGAGAGGAAAGAGGTATTATATGAGAAAGTGGGGTCAAGATCACAGTGGGGAAATCTACAGAGACAACTGATCCAAGCTCATAGAAACTCACAAACTTTAGAGTAAAAGCTATCGAACCTACATGGGACCAGACTAGACGCTGTGCATATGGGAGACAGTTGTGTAGCTGTGTCTGTTTAAAGGCCCCCTGGCAGCATGATCAGAATCTATCCCTGGTGCATGACTTGACTTTCTGGATCCCATTATCTCTGGTTGGAAACATTGCTCACCCTTGATGCAGGGGGGAGGGTTTTGGTCTTGCCTCAATTGAATATACAAGGCTTAGCTGTACCACCATGGGAGAACTCACCCTGTTGGAGGAGGGAACTAGGGAGGGAAAGGAGGTAGAGTGGTGAGCGGGAGGAGGGATGAGAGGGAGATCTGTGGTTGATATGTTAAATGAATTTAAAAATTAAAAATAAGAAAGTGTTTATGGTCTCATAACAAATAATTTAATTAACTAATTAATTAATATAAATGCATAAATACATATATACATACATAAATACATAAATAAATTCCAGTGTTATATTTTGTATCAATTTTATAATCCACAGGTGATTATTTTAATTAAGAAATTTTGTATTCATTTTACATACCAATCACACATCCCCCTCTCTTCCCTTTTCCTGCCTTTCCCCATCATCCCTCCCACAACACACCTCTCATTCCATCCTCCAAAAAGATAATGCCTTTCATGAGGAGTCAGCAGAGCCTGGTATATTCAGTCTAGGCAGGTCCAAGCCACTCCACCTGTGATTTAATTGCTTCTGGATGAACTACTTCTTGAAAGGGTTCTTTGTGGTAGCTGGTATGTTCAACAATTATTTTTAAATTTCTGATGACTAGATTTTGAAATCTACCAAATTGCGAAAGATACTTCCTAGGCAATAATGACAGGGAAAAACACACATTAAAACTGATCACACCCTTTTTCTTACAGTACTCTCTACCATCTCTAAATGCCTAAGGCAGTGTCAGGCTCCCATGGGATGATGGGTGACAGGAAGTACAACAGGTATCTTGGATGCTGACCAGTCTCTGGTGAAAGAAAACATAACAAAACTACAAGGACTAAAGCTCTTTTCCATTTGCAACATCCTCTAACGTCAAACATGGAAGCAACACTGGCTTGAGATCAATTTTTCTGTTTGCTGGATAGTATCCTTGAGCATGTTGTACTGAGTCTCCCAAAGACAACCAAGAAACAACCCGAATGCAAAAGCAAAGAGTCTTTTTATTTGTTAGTTTAAACCTGGGTCTCTCCAACCCTGTTTAGCAAACAAGCAGGGTTTTTATAGCGGTATGGGTAGGGTATCTGGGTGAATTCCAATTCTATATAGTTACAAGCTTACTTTAGGTTAGAGATGATTGGTTTGAACTGGTTAGAGAGTTGCAGTTGCAAGGAAATGACAATATCCTCCAGCAATCTATATCATCAGCAGACCCATTATCTCTGATAATAAGACATCCCATTTCTTATTTCCAGGAAACTTGTTACCTCTGACAGCTATGGTATATAATCTATCATATCCTTTAGTTTATGGCAGGAAATATCAGGAATTCATTTTTTATGTGACTCTTAATTGTCTGGGAAGAGGGGGAGCACATCCTCTGGTGGGCTTCCCAGAGCCTGCTTCCCCCAGTCTAATCCTTTCGTGAGTTTCCCAGGGCTTGGTGTGGAGGAGAACCCCATCCTCTGGTGAGTTTCCAGGGCTTGGGGTGGAGGGGCAGTACATCCTCTGGTGGGTTTCCCAGGGCTTGGGGTGGAGGGGCGGTACATCCTCTAGTGGGGTTCCCAGGGCTTGGGGTGGAGGAGCATCCCATCCCCTGGTGGGTTTCCCAAAGTCTGCTGCCCCAGGCTGACCTTCCCTAAGATAGCTGCAACCCTCTCAAGTGCATTGCTTCTTCAGTTTCAAGTTTAGGAACTCATTTTCTTAATCATAAATTTGTAGTTACACAGAATTTACAAATCTCTCCCTGTTCTGTTAAGTGTGTTTTCTTTAGCTATAGATTTACAAATATGTCCTAAAGAAAGTTTTTGTTTTATAAGTAATGACACAAAGCATTCAGTGTTAATTTCGGGTTAGAGAGGTTATCATATGTGTCAGTCGGCTTTCTAGTTTTAATATTTTTAGACCCCAAAGTTTAGGTTCTCAAGTAGGTGCCCCAAGAACCCAGACTCCAGTCCAGTTGATGCAAAAGCATGAGGTTTTTATTGAAGCAACTGTACAGATGGGCTACTCTTGTCCTGAGAGCAAGAGTCACACATTACTGCAGCCACATGGGGGCTTTTAAAGGAAAAACCTGCAAAAGCCATAAGATTACAATTCCCATACAATTTCATTTCACAAGATCATGGTTTGATAACAGAGTGGGTACAGTCACGTCCACATGTACATTCTTCCTGAAAACCTCAAGGGGGGTATCAGGGTGGGAGTGGAGTTTACAAAAAGGTCACAGTGGTCCTTCCTGGAACACTTGCAATACCCAGTCACAGATGAGCACATCTCTTAGCAGAAATCTTTTTACATTGTTACAGGGGTGGTTGAATAATGACTGAGTCAGTTTACCCTTGGAACTAGATTTTTAGTTTCTCATTTCCTGGGGCTCGGGGGTGTAAGCCTGAAGGTTCAGGGTCTTTCAAATATGAAATGGTTACATGGAATTTTTAACAACTTTGTGGGCTTCTTCTTTTCCTTCCTTCCTTTCTTCCTTCCTTCCTTCCTTCCTTCCTTCCTTCCTTCCTTCCTTCTTTCTTTCCTTCTTTCCACCCTTTCTACCTTCCTTCTTTCCTTCCTTCCTCTCTTCCTTCTTTCCTTCCTTCCTTTTTTTCTTTCTTTTCCATTAATTTACATGTGATTCCTTAAATACAATGTGGATATCTAACACATGAATTTGTAGCTGGAGTTTTCTCTCCAGTTCCCACCAAGCCCCAAGAGTCCAACAGACCACTTATAAAATAAAAACACAGATGCTTATATTATTTAAACTGTTTGGCCTAATGGCTCAGGCTTCTTCCCAGCTGTTCTGATATCTTAAATTAACCCATTGCTATAAGTCTGTAAGTTGCCATGTGGCTCATGGCTTACCAGTACCTTACATCTTGTTTGTCATGGCAGCAGCTGGCAGCATCTCTATGCCTCTGCCTTCTACTTCCCAGAATTCTCCTCTCTGCTTGTCCCTCCTACACTTCCTGCCTGGCTACTGGCCAACCAGCATTATATTTATACAGAGCGATATCCACAGCATGAATTGATTTTAATTCTACTGTTACATGATAATTCTATCAATATATCTCAAAATAGAAAAATAAGAGACAAAGTTTCATAGGAGATATATTCTTCAGTGCCACATAATTTATCATCAAGTATCAAGCCACTGTGTGTATCTCTCTGTGTGTGTGTGTGTATGTGTAGTCTCAGTTATTTTGAGCAATTGTGCGTTAGTTTTTAAAAAACAATACTAATTTTAAGCTGTCTGTAAAACTGTCCATTATAATAGGAAAAGAAACTTCAAAATTGTCCTCTTGTTAGAGAGATGGAGGCTATATCAGAGTATATTAGAGGTTCTTGGAAATTCATTATAGCCAAGAAACAGTTGAAGGACCAACAGATGGAAAACTATTAAGTACTGAGGAAGACTCTGGCTGAAGAAAGATCAGAGTGATAAGACATCATTTTGAAAATGGGAAGGGATGAGAAGCATATTCCAATTTGCAGGCTGGTGCATTCTTGCATGATAAAAATATCTCTTGTTAAGATATAATTTTATGTGAAAGTGCACAGATATCCCAAAATAAGTATCTACAATCCTGAATGAAATTTAATTTAAAAAGAAGGAATGTAATTTTAGGAGGCTTAAGTGTGTTTTGTTGTTCTTGCCATTTTTGTTGTGATTGTTTACCATTATACCTCTTAATACTGGTCTCTAGAGCTCTGTATACGCTTGACAAGTGCTCTACAGATGTTCAACAATGTCATTTCAATAATTCAAGGAATTTTTAACAAAATATTCCCCTATCATTTATACCATCCTGTTCCAATACACAGCAGTCATATTTTTCATAACTTCAGTTGACAGATTAGATTAATATTTGTTTGAAACAACAGTTCAATTGTTTCATATCAGGCTTTACAAAAGTAGCACAACTTTCTGATGCTCTCATCCTGAGATAAGTTTTGAAATAGAGTAATATGATTATCTTCCTTTCCTGAAGTAGTATTGTATTTTGTAGATTCACATGTTCCCATATAAATTTCTTTGTTAATTTGTCAATCATTCCTAACATTATTGCCAAATATCATCAGGGATTTCCTTTCCTTGTGTCATAACATGGAAGCTTTATGCAGTGACTGCATCTACCGTCCTCTATGACAGGAGCTGGCCTTTCACACTGAGGATAGACACTATGTCATGAATCTTCTGTGACATGTGATTTATTGTCATGGGAATATATTCCTCATCACATTAAAAGTAACAATGAGACAATGAAATAAACTTGGCCTTGAGACTTGGAGTGAGCAAAACAACTGATTCTTACTCCAATCTTCACTTCTCAAACCAGAATCTGTAACTGCTTGTTTAGAAAGTGTAATTTTATAACATTCTTACCCTTCCAGGCTAACACTTCACTTGTTGAGAAAATACTAGCTTATGTTAAATCTTTTGATTCTGCATAAAATGAAGCTATAGTGATTGAAAATGAACTAGGTAATTCTGGTAGAACTTCAGGCCTCTCCCCCATTTCAGAATTCCATGGACACTTAAAATCAAGGTTTCAGTGACTCCTGTGCTCACAGTTCCACCTACCATCCAACAAAATAAAAGAGCTTAGGGAAAGGTCATTTAAAATTATGAAAAAAATATGCTGTCTAAGGAAAAATTACTGTGTTCAGTAGAGAAGAAGTTTTCAATTTTTATTTCAGTATTAAATATAATAGGTAATTGCTAGAGTAGAGGGATCCTATTCAGGCTTCCTTATAAAGAAAGAAGGTATACTTGACAATGTCATCTTTTCCTGCCATTCCTACACATACCGTGAATGCTAAACCTCAAATGAATAAGTCTGATCAAGGATACGCTATGTTTCGATAAATTTCATTTATCTCTTCAGTTGCTCTATGGTCCACAAGACTAAGAGAAATCTGTTATGTTAAAGCTTTCATGGATTTTCTAATGTGATGGATGTCACAGAGTGGTCTGAATATTCAGTGACGTCTCCTGGCCACTGATACCCTTTTTAAATCTGCACTAGATAACTGCAGAGGCAGGAAGCATCATTTTCAATGTTTACACTGTCCAGGTAGAAAACTGAAGGTTCTGGGAAGTGGTGGGGAGGAGGTGAAGATGGACAGAAGGTTCAATCTTTGTTTTTCCACTGTGAGGCATGATGAGAAGAGTAATGGTGACCCTCTCCATCTGATTTCCTTTGGCTCATCTTGAGTCTATTTAAACAAGCATCTGGAAAATTCCCACAGGTCTCAAACATACTTACAAGTCTTTCAACATGCAACCCACTGTGAAAGTGTTCACAACTTTTTCTTCCTGGAAGTTTCAATCTTTTGTTACTTAATATTTTCTGAATTTCATATTGGTAACATATTTTCCCCTGAAAAGAAAATACAGTATTTGGTGGGTAAAGCACTACTAATTTCTGTAGAATTATAACATAATAAGGTAATTTTCTATCCTACTTCTTCAATATTGAAGATTTTCAACTATGTATATTGTAGTAATCTAAAAACTTTAAACATCTTGGATAATATTGATGTTTTTTTTAGATGCTGTATTGTGGTTCTTTTTCTTAAGAATTTTTTTATTTCTTTTACATACCAACCAAGGTCCCTGTCTTGTCTCTCCCTTCTTCTGCCTCCTAGCCTTCCCCCACCCCAACCCACGCAGTATTGTGCTTTGTTATTCTTCTTTTGTTTATCAACTGTATATTTTTATTTGTAACTTTCCAACAAACTAGTTCAATATGAGATTTTTTCATTCAATGTCAAACATTCCCATTGTCTCAAACACTCGGTATAAAACAACATTTAAAAATTATCCTAGTTTTAAAGAACTTTCTCCCTTTTTGGAAACAATTATTGAAGGAACACAGCTGCATATCCTGATTTAATGTAGTCTATCCCTTTGAAATTTTTCTGAATCTTGGTCCCTAATTAGCTCTTTCATTTTCCAATTCAATTGCAATAAATGGTTTGAATTTTTTCTTGTCTTAGAAATGTACGAAATAAACATCATCATTTGAAGTTCAACATGTTTTTAGTTACAAATTGTCACCTGGTAAGTAGTTAAATCATGTGGGACATCAGTCTTTGTGAGGTAGATGAGGAAAACAATGATAGATAACAGCTAAATGGAGCAGTCACAGAAAGGCTGAATGATTCCCCTTTAAAGTGTCATTTACCAATATAGGCATTGAAGACAGAAGTTAATACTTAATCTTGCTGAAACACAAACATAGAAAACAAATGGTAGAATATATAACCACAAAGTAATGGCTGTTGTAATATTTTTAAGAGCTTTTATTTTACCTCAAATCTCTGATTTAGGAAGGAAATGTTACAGTATTGGAGAAGGCAAGATAAAAGATCAGAAGTTAAGAAATGAATCATTAATACCTACTAACCTGATTATCTGATCTATCATTTATCTATAAATTTTTAAATGTTTATCCATGTAAACTATCCTTTCATAGGAGAAAAATGAGCTAATGATGACTGAAAAGAGAGATAGGCAGAAAGACAGTAATAGAAACCCTCTCTGTGTCTATGATTCTTAACATTCAACAGCTAGTGCATTTCTCACAAAAGATTTCTGCTGGTTTCTATTCATAAGCATGTTAGTATTATGGTGTACCATTGTGTTTTGTTCTATGAGTGCTATATTTTTCTACTTTATTAAAATTCTGGGTTTATTTACTTGGATATTTGTCAGTATTTCCATATCTGACCACAGTTATTACTGTGTGCTGAATAGCATTCTAAATAAATATGTAAATAAGGAAAGGTAAAGGGTAGAGCTCCACTTTTAAAAACAAAGCAGGAATTTTAGAGACCACATTCATGGAAATGAATATAAACAGATTTACCAAACACAGATTGGGAAGACTACACTCATAAGACAAAAAAAAATAATCAGAATAAGATTTTAGATAAGAAAATTCGTGAAGTAAAAATACTTTGTCTTCCTTCATTTCTTCAACAGTGGGTAATTAGTTGTTCTTTCTATAATACAAAATGCCCACAGCAAGAAAGTCTAAATGGAGCAGAAAGATAGAAGATTCTCACAGTTTCTGGAGTCAGTTTACTCAAGGAATAATTTCCTTTCATTCCACTTACCTGATTTTAAATTTCTTCTTGGTGAAACAGAAAATGAGTGTTTGGATTTTTTTCAAATCTTCTGGTGTCTTACTTAGGGTTTCTATTGCTATGAAAAGACACCATGACCATAGTACCTTTTTTGAGGAAAGGATTTAATTGCAGTGGCTTACTGAACACCAACTGCACAAACTCCAAACTCTGCTTCTCCATGTCTGATCTGAAAACCCTCTTCAGATCTGCAACTCCATTCAGCTTTGTTTATTACAACACATTTCATTCTCTTGGGCTGGTTCCATTCCCTTTTATCAGTGTTTCTCACTTGGTATCCATGACTCTGGTATCTCTAACACCTTGGGTTTTCCAAGGCATTATAGGCTTCAACTTCACAGCTTCACCAAATGCTCCTTCTTGGCCTTCATTCAGGGACACCCACTGCCTGGCCTCAGTATTTTCTTATGTGAGCAGGCAAACTCCATAACCACTTTCATCTAGGCTTAATGCTAAACCCAGGACCACATTGCCAAAGCTGCCAACTTATGCTGTTAGTTGATGATGGAACATGGTCTTTTTGCGCAATTACATCTTCACTAGCTCTCTGTTTTCCATAGTTTTCTTTACTGCCTAAGCTTGGATGTACTGTAACATGCTCTACAGACCAGGGAGGCCTCAGACTAAGCAATCCACCAGCCACTGCATTCCAGGTGCTAGGATAAAAGGTGTAAACTTATTGACCTGGCTCTAAGCTTTTCTTATTTCCTTTTTAAAACTAGGAAAGTTAGATGGGCAGGACCTTGCCTGGAGGTCATCACTACCTGTATTCCATTTCTTTTTATTCTTTTTCCCATATTAAGAAATTTTTTATTCATTTTACATGACAACCATAAATCTCCCTCACTTCCCACCTCCTGCTTCATCCCCCTCTTCTCCCAACCCACCTCCATCCCCTCCTCCAAAAAGGGTAGGGTCTCCCATGGGGAGTCAGCAAAGCCTGGTACATTCAGTGGAGGTAGGTTCAAAACCCTCCCCCTGCATCAAAGCTGTGCAAGGTGTCCCACCAGACATAATGAGCTCCAAATAGCCAGCTCATGCATCAGAGATAGATTCTGATCTTACTGCCAGAGGCCCCTTAAGCACACCAAGCTATATAATTGTCTCAATTTCTCAGAGGGCCTAGTACAGTCCCATGCAGACTTCACAGCTGTTGGTCTAAAGTTCATGAGTTCTCAATAGATTGATTCAGTTGTCTCTGTAGATATCCACATCATGCTCTGTGCTCATAGAACCGTTCTCCACTCTCTTTGACTGGACTCCTGGAGCTGGGCCTGGTACTTGGCTGTAGTTTTCTACATTTTCTTCTATCAGTTACTGGATAAAGGATCTATGATGACAGTGTATTTACCAATCTGATTACCATGGTCAGCCACCTCAGCCATCCTCTCCACTGTTGCTAGTAATCTAAGATGGAATATATCTAAAAGGTATATTTCATTTCTTAATCCATTTATCTCCTTGACACAGGATTTAGCTCCATTCCACTTCCTGGTACTCTTTTTCACCTCAAAATTTACAGTTTGTAATTTACCTTCCTCAGCTTGCTCGTTTTCATTATAAAACCTCATTAGAGTTACAACTAACAACCACACTATAGTGTCTATATTAGGCTGTTTTGAGATTTCCTCTGCCAACAGAATTAATCCAAAACCCTTTACTTTAGCCTCAGGCAGAGTCTTTAAACAAGGGAAAAGCAGACACTTCTTTCTCCAAAATATCACAAGACCAGTCTCTAAGACATACTAACATTCTTCCCTTCCAAAACCTCTTGGTCCTTCGAGTTCATCAAAGCAAGTTCCGTACCACTGTCTTCCCTGATCATACTAGGACAGTCCATTATGCAGCACTGAAATCATTCCACTGCTTTCCTAACCCAAACTTCCAAAGTGCACATTACCCTAAAACAAAGCATGGTTAGGATTTCTACAGCAATACTCCAGTCCCGGGTAGCAACATTTATCATAGTAGGTTTTCTATTGCTGTGAAGAGACACTATAACCACAGCAACTCTTTTAAGAAAAACACTTACTTGTGGAGGCTAGCTTATAGTATCAGAGGTTCAATCCATTATCATCATGCTGGGGACCATGGTGGCATGCTGGCAAAGTAGGTGAAAGTTATATTTCTTGTAGGCAACAGGAAGTCAACTGACACACTGGGCAGTAACTTGAGCATAGGAAACCGCACAGCCCACCCCCACAATGACACATACTTTCTCTAACAAGGCTATAGCCACTCCAATAAAGCTACACCTCCTAATAGTGCAACACCCTAGGAGATTATTCAGGCCAATTACATTCAAACAACCACATCTAAGAAATGTGACTATTGATAATTGTACCTCTCAGCCTTCAAAATCTTCTTTATACACCAAACAGAGGCTATCACAGTTTTCCATAGTTCTTCAAAATGAAAAGATGTGCCCAAACCTAATCAGTGCATTAAGAATATGATGGCTATACAAAATACTCAAGGCTCTGCTGCAAGATTTCATGATTTCTAAGCATATCAGGAAAGGTGCACCCATTAAATCTCAACAATACTTTTTCCTAAATAAGGTCTCTACTCTGACTCTACCATTAGACATGTCAAGATGGATGGGGTAATTTCACAAGGCCTATTTCATATGTTGCTATGGGAATACAATGACTGCAAAGACAGCGTAAATGAGTTTGCACCAGGGCTAAGGCCCTGGTCATTAGCCATAAACACAAAAATATATTATTCTATATATTATGTTACATGACATTATATTATATATACACATTACATTATAATTTAAAAATTGAATTTAAAATTTTAAATGTCAATTATAAAATAACAACATGTTAAACATTCACAACTTCATTAATTTATATATATTTCATGAAATTAAAGGGAAACTTGTTGGAAATATGGGTTTCAAGAGTAAAAGTTATAAAGATTCAAGTGAGTAATGGTGATGTAAGTGACTAAAATGGATTATGTGCATGCATGAAAGTGTAAAAGAATAAAAAATATAGACTAATGAAATGGCTCAGCAGATAAAGTTATTGGTGTTAAACCTTGACAATTTGAATGTGATCCTTGGAACACATATAAAAGTGGATGTAGGGGCTAGAGAGAGGGTTCAGACGTTAAGAGCACTGACTGCTCTTCCAGAGGTCCTGAGTTTAATTCCCAGCAACCACATGGTGGCTAACAGCCATCTGTAATGAGATCTGGTTCCCTCTTCTGGCCTGCAGTCATACATGCTGTATACATAATAAATGAATAAATATTTTCAAAATGTGGATGTAGAAAACTAAGTCTACAAAATTCTCCTCTGAACTTTATATATGTTCAAAATATGAACACACACACATTCACACAGTATAAAAATTAACTCTTAACTGTGTCAAATTCACTGGTGGATGGCAAACACACAGGAGCTCTATCATTGAAGAGAGCAGACTCTCCAGTACAAATAAACCTGCAAAGATCATAGTTGACATAGATAACTAATGAGGTCTTGTGGTAAACTGGTTTTTATTTATGGAGAAACTGACACACTAACTTCCAAAGTGGTTGTACAAATCTTTCACTCCAACCAGCAGTGGAGGATTGTTTCCCTTACCCCACATCCTCTCCACTGTGAGATGTTGCTTGTGTTTTGATCTAGCCATTCTGACAGGTATAAGATGGATGTCAGAGTCATTATGATTTGCATTTCACTAATGGCTAAGGATGTTGAACATCTTCTTAAGTGTTTCTCAGCTATTTGAGATTCTTGATTGTTGAGAATTATCTGCTTAGATGCGTGCCCCATTTTTAGTTTGTTTGTTGATCTAGTTTGCTGAATTCTTTATAAACGTTAGAAATCAGAGCTCTGTCAGATGTAGAGTTGGTGAGGATCTTCCCCCTTTCCCTAGGCTTCTGTTTGATTCTATTAGTGGTGATCTTTGACTTACAGAAAATTTTCAATTTCATGAAAATTTATTAATTGTCCATTATAGTGCCAGTGCTATTAATGTTCTGTTCAGCAAGTTGTCTTCTATGCAAATGTGTTCCTAAAAGAAATGGAGAGGGAGGAGTGGATTGGTGTGTAGAAACAGAGGGGGATGGGGGAAACAATAGCAGGGGAAGAGTGATGGGAAACTGCAGCCTGGATGGAAAAAATTAATTTATTTAAGTACTATATTCAATAAATATGGGGAGAATGGATGGTCTTGTCTTGTTCCTGATTTTAGTGGAATGACTTTGAGTTTCTCCCTATTTAATTTGATGTTGGCTGTGGTTTCTATGGACAGGGCAGTGATGGCACACGCCTTTAATTCTAGCACTCAGGAGGCAGAAGCAGGTGGAACTCTGTGAGTTCGAGGCCAGCTTGGGCTACAGAGTAAATCCCAGGAAAAGGCGCAAAGCTACACGGTGAAACCCTGTCTCAAAAAACAAAGCAAACAAACAAAATAGTCCTTCCACTCTGTCTTTGGTAAAGGGCCCTGAAACTTGAGGGAGTAAGTATGCTAAAGATATCTCCTTTAGAATGTAACATTCAGTAATGTCTTAATCTCTGCTAATAGACCCGGTGTGGGCATCTTTGTTAAGCACTTTGTGTGTCAAAAGGACCTGCTCTGATGAGGATTGATAGACACACTAATCTATGGGTATAACAATGAGACATTGGAGCTTATATAACACTCTGCCCACTTACTAGGGTAATAACAGTACACTGTCCTTTAGAGGCTATTATCTCTCTATTAATGTATATCTTCAAGAAATGATACTGGTAAAACTGAATATTCACATGTCACATGCTGGAAAAGGATATTAGATATTCGTCTATCAGGATGTACAAAAATAAATTCCCGATTGATTACTGATTTAAAAGTGGGACCTGAAACACTGAAATATCTACCAGACAACATAGTTATTGCCATGTATTTTATACTTGGGGGAAATAATTTTCTGGATAAGATTCCATTTTCCAAGTATCAAGTCCAATAATTGACATGTGGGATTACATAAAACTAAAAAGCTTCTGTACAATTAAAAAAAAACAATCAGCCAGGTGAAGCACAGGGTCACAGAATAGGAAAGTGCCATGGCCATCTATATATATGATAAACAATTAATATCCAGAGTATATAAAGCATTCAGAAATTTAATGAATCAAAAAAAGAACAATTTTTAAAAAATGGGGCTGAGGCTTAAACAAAGAAGACAGTTCTCAAGAGAAGAAAACACGGGATAAGAATTATCTGGAAAATATCCATTGTCAGTAGTAAGTAAAGAAATGCAAATCAAAACATCTCTGAGACTTCTTACCCCAGACACTATGGAAAATATCACCAAAAATGGGACAACAAACCCTGTTAGGGGATGGAGAAAAGTGAATTCCATTGGTGTACAGTGGAACTGAGAGCTCATGTTACCACTACAGAAGTCAGCGTGGAGAATTTGAAAAATCTAGGAATAAATCTACCTTATGACCTGTGATCCAGCTATAACATTTCTTTGTATATGCCCAAATCTTTCACCATACTACTTCACAGACAAATGCTCACACATTTTCATTACTGATCTATTCACTATACCCAGGATTGGAAATAAACTAAACATATTTCAACTGATGAATGCAAGATGAAAATATGGACTGCATACATTATAAAATAATACTCAGATATAAGTGCAGAAACCATGGAAGTAAAATAGAGACATTGTTATGGATGGGGGTGTGGAGAAAGAAGAACAGTAGGGTCTGAGGGATATGAATGGGGACGTTGGAGAGGGGATCCATAAGTAGGATATGGAAGGGAGACAAATACAGAAAAAGAAGCTAAGAGAGTAAAAGATAAGGAAGGGTGTCTAGAAAAATATGAGGAAAGATATTATTAACTAGATTCCCAATTATAAATAACTATACTCCCTGTATTAATGGGTAGTGATATGCATATATAGTTTAAATGAAATTTTGTTATTTGCCCTGGCAATGTTCCTTTCAATAGCCAAATATCACCTAGTGGAAATTCCAACAGTCAAGAGGAGATCTATTTTGAATTGGTGTTCAAGGTTGCCCAGTTGACTCACAAAACAAACTGCCCAGGGCTAGTGAAGTCATGATTCTGAGGAGAACCCACAAATACCCTCTAATAGGCCTGCATAATCCCTTACTACATTGTATATATTTGTCTTTCTACCTGCTGAAAAGTGTAGTACTTACCCTCTTCAAGGAAAATTTCTTTGTAAAAGACAGAGACAGTTACAGAAAACCACAAGCAGGCAATGACTGGTTGCAGACAAGATCCAGGATAGGCATCAAAACTACACAGAGAAACACTGTCTTGAAAACAAAACAAACAAACAATAAAAAAATACCAGCTGTGATTAACAAGCAATCCAAACTACAAAAGTGAACCCTTTGCTTTGCTGGATAATGGATGCTGGCCACCTGGGCTTAAACAAACCAGCAGTTTTAATGAATGAGTAATCTGCAGCACCATGGAGGTGAAGACTTCTGAGAAGTATTTCCTCCTGGTCAGCAAACAGAAATGTCCTTTAGGAATAGACAAGTTTGAACCTCCTGTTGGCTATTGATTTTACTAATTTAAGAGTCACCCAAGTGGTTTTGAATGCCTGGAGGAGTCATGGAGAGCAGCTGAGGCTTGGCACTGTATGGTAGTGGTGCAGGCCTTGAAGAAAGCCCAGTTTTATAACAATGAACATGTGTTACCAGGCCAGTCATCATTGTAGCTTGAAGAGTTCATGGCTGTGATAGAGGGAAGATTGCTTTTCTCCTCTGGTTGCACACCTGCCATTTCTTAGGACTGTGATGGTCAGTCAGTAAGAACAAAGGTTCTATTAGATACCAGATTGTTTCTCCATGATCTCTGATGCAAGTATGTGGTATGTTAAGCACTATGGTCTGAAATCAACATTAAAGGATATTCTTAAACAATCAAAAAGCCATCTGTGGTTCTTTGGAATTAAATTTGCTGACAAAACCAAAAAGGTTCACCATTCCTTGAACAGGTTCTATTTGCTCTGCTTGGTATCTAAATGGGGTTTGGGGACCCATTATGTCAAAAAAAAACATTTAAACTATTGTCTTATTTTAATTCAATATTTTTGTTTAAATTTTTTTTTAGTTTTCAGTACACACCCATTCCAATTTCCCCTCCATCCACACCTCCCAGGCTCCCCTCAATTTGCCCATATCCACTCCTCCTTTGTTTCACTTCAGGAAAAAGAAGGCCTCACAGGTACATGAAGAGAATGCTGTACTACAAGATACAGTAAGACTAAGCACAAACCATCAACCATCTTATGAAGGTTCTGTGAGGACATTCAGTAGGACCAACATAGTAAAAATGTTCATCCTACAAAAAGCAATCTAAAGATTCACTGTATTTCCAATCAAAATTTTAACACAATTCTTTACAGACAGTAAAAGGAAAATATTTAACTTCAATGAAAAACAAAATGGAGGATACCTGAAACAATGCTAAACAATGAAAGAACTGCCATAGGTATCACTATACATGATTTCAGGCTGTGCTACAGAGTCATAGTAATTAAAACTGCATTGTTTTGGCATTGAAAACAGACATGTTGATCAATTTAAACTCTTTATATTTGTGTGTGTGTATATATATATATATATATATATATATATATATATATATATATATATATATATATATATGGAAGCTCTGCTAGAGTAGTTTTTTTAAAGATTTTTCAAAAGGTCTTTATGACTATTTATCACCCCATATATTTCTTCCTGTAACATGTTCCCCCATCCACCACCACATGTAATAATTTCTTATCCATGATTCTTCTTTCTTTCTTCACTATTCTGATCCCTATGTTCTTTCTTCCTTCCCTTGGAAGTTATCCATGGTCTGTTATTTAAGATCTGTCTTTATATAATACAGACTTTCAGGGACTCATCTTTATTAATTGTTTTCCTGATTTCATTGGAGGTAGCTTTACCATGCTTTCTTCAGAAAACTTGGTTCTCAAATATAATGAAATTAAAGTATCTTTATTATTTCCTTGGTTATAGCTGACATTTATAGGGCAAAACCTTTATGCATCATTGATCTTTCAAAAAGTTCATGATATTTCAAGTTAGCTCTCTCTGCTTCCTCTCTGCGGTTAGAAACATAGCTTCCTGGTCTAGCCACCTGCCATTCCCACTCATACAATGGAAAAAGCAGAAATTATATTTTGATTCTATTATTTCAATTTTATTTATTATTTATTTACTTTTGTTTTTGTTGAGACAGGGTCTCAATATGTAATCCTAGATGGGCTGGAGTGTACTATGTAGATATGTCTGGTGTTAAACTCCAAATGAACTATCTGCTTCCACCTCTAAAGTGTTGGAATTAAATGCATGTGCCACCATGCCTGGAATTTGATAAGAAAATTTTAATTGTGAAAATAATTCATGATAAAAGTGAAAAGTACATTTAAAATGCACACATGTAGTTCTATCATTAAAGAGAGAGAAGCCAAAGATTACTACAAGTTGGAAGATACCCTAGGGTACAGAATAAGACACTTTATGTCTGTTTGAAGTAGTCAACATTACTGATGATAAATATAAATTTCCTTTCAAAGCCACATTTTTATTTTTACAAATCTTTCTCTTCCATGATTTCATAGTGCACAGTCGAGATTTTCCAATTTCAAAATTTGGAAAATTTTGCATTTCCTTATACAATACTTTTTCCCATGTAGTCTTTGATCATGTATTATTAGGTCAATATCATGTTACATTTATTTTTTAAAAAAATGAATGTATGCATATTTAACATTCAGGAGTTTATCTAAATTTTTTTTGTTTGTTTGCATTTTCAGTAGGGATCTAAATTACAGCCTTTCCTAAGCAGAACTAAAGTGGGATATAAATTAAAATTATGTAGTCTATATTTCCCACAAAAACATCTTGAATTTGATCCTGATCAATTTATACAGATGTTTATGAAGACCCTCCTTTTCCATAATAGCAAAAGGAAAGCTTAAAGCACATGGATGCCTGCCTTACGTCATTAGTTTCAGAAAAGATTATTGAGACCCTGCAGCCTGGCAAATATGCACACATGTGTGATTGCAGGGAGCTGCTGGCTCACTAGCACAGGCTGGGGTTGGGAATGTGATGAGTTAAGTCAGTGCAGCAGCTGGTCCTGCTCAGAGGAGAAGGAGCCAAAGGTGCCTGTCACATCCACCTGAGGAATGATCAGCAAGACAATGCAGCCACCAAGGTCATCTCTCTTGGTCCCTGTTGTGTGTTTCATAGACAGACATCCTTTTTGCCCATTAATTATTGCAAATCTGTATGGATTAGCACATTGTTATATGGGTCTACAGTCTTTGGCTCTGAGGAATCAGATCAGAAAGCTATCAGATCAAGCCCTTCCTTCCTTTGTTCTACCATATAGTGTCTGGGGCACACAGTGCCCCTCCCATTCATTGCTCCCTCAATCTGTCCTGTCACTTTATCTCTGTACTCTTCCAGGGTGAACATTAACACTTCAAATCCCAGGCAGAATTGTGGATTATTGGTGTGTGGGAGTATGGGTTATTGACAACACAAAAATGAGTATTTGTTCTGGTATATGGATGTTGCACAATGTCAGCATTCTGAAGAGGAATTAAATTTGGTGTCTGCCATGCAGTGAAGGATGTAAGGGATGAAAGTACATGAGTGTTACCATACACAATAGCAGCAGAGTGGCAACATCACTGACCATAGTGGTTTGAACCTGCAAGTTTCAACAGCCAGTGTGTGGAAAGGCAGTGTGTCTTTTGCATAACGAGCTAAAATCTACAGTGGTACCAAATAATACTTTTCTATGATCTTATCAGGTGAGCTACTTTAAACATTGTGAACATGCTTCGGTGTTAAGTATTTCTCGTTTGTTAGTATATTCAGTTTTGAAATGTTGTCCTTATATGATAATAGACTGATGGTTTGTGAAATATGTAGTTTTGATATTTCTTCTATTTTATGTTTATAAGATATGCAAATGGTATGGTGAATTTGTCTTTAGGTACCCTCTGACAGAGAAATCCACCTGAGTGTGTCACTTTTCTGTTTGTTTGTTGGGGGGTTGTGATTTTTTTTTTTTTTTTGGTTTTTTGAGACAGGGTTTCTCTGTGTAGCTTTGTGCCTTTCCTGGAACTCACTTGGTAGCCCAGGCTGGCCTCGAACACACAGAGATCCGCCTGCCTCTGCCTCCCTAGTGCTGGGATTAAAGGCATATGCCACCATCGCCAGGTGGGATATATTTTGCAATTATATTTTGTTTTTCATTTCTAATTGTGTTGGTGTTTATTTCTTTTCCTTTTATTGATAATTGATCCTTTTCTAATATAATATATCAGGATAACATTTTTCCTTCCGTTTACTCCTCCCAGTTCGTTCCCACCTCCTCATGTCTGGGTCCATGTTCATTCTGTAATTGGAGTCTGTGTTGACATCCATGGCCCCACTTTCCACAGGGCATCATAGGAACCATAGATGTTGAAACCTGAGGGCAATGCTGAGACAGCCCTACTATTCACTGGCCTGACATGGTGTGCCCATCACCTGACGAGGCTCTGCCGCAGAAGAACTGGCCCCATCCCTCATAGGAAAGCCTGACCCAACACTCAGGACATCTGTTCTCACTCCACATTATGGGCATGTGAGACCCTGCTCCAACACTCACCTGAGGGGGCAGTCCCAGTGGCAGTTTAAATACTACCCAGGCCTTGAGTTGTCCCACCCTAACATCTACCCCATCCACATCCCAGGCCTTGGGTTGGCCTACCCTAACATTTACCTCATCCACCTCCCAGGCTTTGGGTGGCCTACCCTAACTTCTACCTTGATTATGACCTGATAGAGCATATGAAGGGACTGGTCCTGCAGAATGATAGCTGCAGAGTCTCCATGGCACTGTGCAACAGCATATCCAAGAGGAGTTTTGGTGAGGAGGGTCCAGTGATGATTGTGTACCAGAGGCCAGAAGCCTTGAAGCAGACCAATGACTCATTGCAATGAAAAAGTGGATATTGTGTGATACACCACAGCTCCCAAAGTCGCTCAGATGAATGAAGAGGTTGTGGAGAGACAGGCAGTATAGAGTAGGAGGTGGGTTTCTTTCTTCTTTTTTTTTGTTTGTTTGTTTTTTAGTTTGTTTTTTAATGAATTATGGGGGATCTTTTGGGGAATATGCTTCAAGGATGAGGCACAGGTATGTAGGGACTGGGAAGTAAGTGGGATTGGGCTGCATGTTTTGAAATTCCCAAAGAATCAAGAATTTTGTTATATTCTTAAGAAAGAAAAAATCATTAACTTTTCTCTTCATATAGCCTTAATAGAATTTTCTAGCCCTCTGAAGGCTAGCCACCAAGGACAGTTTCCTGCTTAATTCAAGGTTGCTTTCTCCATATCCAGCAAATAAAATGTGTTATGTATTCAACAACTTGGAGTTACCATGAAGTTTTGAGGGGAAACCAAGAACATTTGCAATAATCAGTATAGTTGTAGATGATCTCTGAACTTCTCGACCAATAACTCCTGGGAAAGTATCACTGTCTCTCACTAAGATTTTCATTTAATAGCTCATGTCTTCTGAGAGTAACATTTTCACTAATGGTAGGTATTTCTGTTTAAACCCCATTAAAATATATATATATAGGCTATATATTACAGTTTCATAAGGATTCTTCATACATTCTTAGTTTTACTGAACAGCCAACTAGCTTTCAGGGAACCACATAGCCCCAATTCCTGCTTAAATATTTAGCTTCTAGTATTCCTTTCATATTCTTTTATATCATGTATGCTCTAATATTCTCACTATTGTTTGGACTAGTATATAACCAAGTATATAATTTCTCATGTGTCATCTTCATGGACACTTCATTTCAATTAAACATTGCTGTGCTTCCTCATTTTCCATACCCGATCACACTGCTATACACATAACCCTTCTGCCTCAGAAATTCCCTCTCTAATTAATTTCCCAAGTATTATACTACTGCTCCTCAGGAAACGCATCCCTCTATGACAATGACCAGCGTATAGTTTCCTATTATTCATTTGGGTTCCATATGAACATACATAACAAAAGACATTAAGAAGAACTCTGTTGTGAGATAAAACTTGGAGCATTAGTCTTTTGAGATTTGGGTTCCAACACTGTCTTTGTTTTTGTTTTTGTTTTTCACTACCATCCATTCACCTGCAAATTTCATGATTTATTTTTATTTTATTTTGCTACTGAATATTATTTCATTGTGTATTTACACCACATATCTTTAAAATTAATGTATGAAAAGCAATACTAGGTAGTGTGTGTGTGTGTGTGTGTGTGTGTGTGTGTGTGTGTGTGTGGTGACATGCACCCACAACACCCAGGTAAAGACAGTGGACAAACCTTCTCAAATCTATTTTCCCCTTTAACTGTTTGGGTTCAAAGGTTTTCACACTTATACTACACAGGCATCTTTCTGGAGAGAGAGGACAGAAAAGGAGATCTTATTTTTATATACAACTTATGCATATGTGTTGGAACCATATTGTGATCATACCTGTGTTTGATGAATTGTTATCTAGGCAGCATAGTGAGCAGTTATATTTTCTGTAACATTTGTATTATCTTTGTGTTGTTGAACCTCAGTCACTCCCCAGTCACAATGGCTGGTATATGACACTGAAATCTCAAATCTTCAAATACCATCAGGAAGAAGAGAGAACAGATGATAAAAAGTAAACATTGAGAAGAAATAAGGCTGCATAAGACTTTTCATCTTAAAACCCACCACCTGTGATGTACTTCCTCTAGTAATGCTACACCACCTAAACCTCACCAAACAGATCCACCACCTGGGAACCAAGTATTCAAACACCAGAATTTGAGGGGAGTATTTCCTTTTTTTAAAAAGATTTATTTCTTTATTATGTATACAGAAGAGGGTGCCAGATCTCATTAGAGATGGTTGTGAGCCACCATGTGGGTGCTGGGAATTGAAATCAGGACCTCTGGAAGAGCAGTCGGTGCTCTTAACCTCTGAGCCATCTATCCAGCCCAAATATTAATTCTTTTTTTGTTTGTTTGGGTTTTTTGTTGTTGTTGTTGCTTTTGAGACAGGGTTTGTGTAGCTTTGTGCCTTTCCTGGAACTCACTATGTACTGCTGCAACTGGGTGTGGTGATGCATGCCTTTTATCCCAGCACTGGGGAGGCAGAGGCAGGCAGATCTCTATGAGTTCCAGGCTGGCCTGGTCTACAGAGTGAGAAATCCTGTCTTGGGGGGGGGGAAGGAGGTGGGGATTGCGTGGGACTGTGAGAGAGGATGAGGGAAATTTTTCTTATACACACTTTCTCAACTCCTCCCTAACCTGCACCACCAGCCAATCCAGTTCAACCCCTCTAATAGGCTCCACGCAAAACAAATTTTTGCTCAATTTCAACAAATAATGTTCTCATTATGTAGTCATGACTGATCTGGGCTCAGTATATAGACCTGACTGGTCTTTACTTCATAGATACTCCTCTGTCTACCCTATTTTGGGATTAAAACCATATGCCCCACACTGAACCTCAAACTTTACCTTTATCATCTGCATCATTTAGCATTTATGTCTTCAATAAAATGCTGCTTAAGCTTAAAACTTTCCCAGAAGCTTAGTAGTACAGAATTTGGCTTTTTCATAACATTTTCCCAGGCATTCAATGTTCAGTACAAATCTCACTTTTATCTGTGCGTGAACCCAGAGAGACACTTTGTCTGCTTGGCCCTTTCCCTGGAGCCATATTGGTTGATTCGTCACTTTATGAACTGAATCCTCATGTTAGTCTAAACCCTTTGAACATACTCATATGTATCTACAGTACACTCAGTAATAATTGTTCTTCCTCCATTGTCTTATGTTCCCTCGATATTCATAGGGACATCTAATACCAACTTCCATATGCTCAGTTACTGCAGGAATACTTGTTTTGCTGTTGCATTCCACTAACGGATACTTATGGGTGTGGTGATATTGTGTTCCCCAATATATTGTGTATCCTAATCAACTTATCTGGGGTCAGAGGACAGAACCGCCACTAGATACAGGGGCCAGAAAAATGGTGGCATTCACACCATTAATATTAGCATTCCAGATGCAGAGATCCATCTGGATCTTTGTGAGTTCAAAGCCACACTGGAAACAGTCAGCCACGGTGACTGGTGCCTTTAATCCCAGAAAGTGATGGCAGAAAACAGAAAGGTATATAAGGTGTGAGGACCAGGAACTAGGCTGGTTAAGCTTTTAGGCTTTGAGCAACAGTTCAGCTGAGATCTGTTTGGATGAGGACTCAGAGGCTTCCAGTCTGAGGAAACAGGATCGGCTGAGGAATTGGTGAGGTGAGGAAGCTGTGGCTTGTTTTGCTTCTCTGATCCTTCAGCATTCACCTCAATACCTTTGTTTTTCTTAATAAGAACTTTTAAGATTTGTGCAACACATGGGGACTTTGTATTACAATAACTAAATGTATCTAATATTTCCTGTGATTGAGCAATTTATTTAAAATAAGTTGTATATCTTTTGTGTCAAAGAGGGATACTTAGTATATTACTTGGTTTCCTAATTTCCACAGAATTAAGAATGACTTTATCCAGTCCCATGACACCTAGCATCAGGAGGCCAGGTTTAAGAAACTCTTTCATTCAATATTTATAAGTTCCCGACATTTGGTGGTATGATCATTCAAACCTTTAATCATATCACTTGAGTAACAGAGTCAGGTGGCTCTCTGTGACTAAAATGCCACCCTGGTTTGCCTTGCAAGTTACAGACCAGCCAGATCTACACAATGACTTCCTGTCTAAAAACAGCAACAAAAACAGTATCAACACACACAAAAATATCTTCATCAATTTAAGCAATTCTGATGCAGAAAGTTCCCTAACTAACATAGTTTCCTCTACTGGGCATCTTTAGGGCCCCTGGATATGGAAAGAATCATATATTTTCCCTTTCTGTTTATTAACTGTTGAACCTGAGTAAAATATTTTATCATTTCTAACTCACTTTATCCCTTTTCACTGTATGATTCTTTGTATGGGTTGCAAGTCTTTGGCCCCAAGAAAGTGATCTTTAGTAAAATTAGAATGTTATTCTCTTTTCCCTGTACACTTAAGCCTATTAAAAATGACCCATTATGGTCAGATACACACCTTTATTCCCAGGATTCAAAGAGACAAGCAGGAAGATCTCTGCATTTGAGGCCAGCATAAACTACATACCTACACAGTGTCTACACTCAGAAAGGACTACATAGTAAGAACCTGTTAAAAAGGAAAACAAAACCAGGCAAGTCAACATCCCATCCCACCCTTCATTTTTACATGCTTTTGCCAAATCACAGGATGAATGCATATTCGTTTCTTTTCCTCACAGTAACTCATCTCTTGCAGAGCAAATGCTTTCTTTTCTTTCTTTCTCTCTCTCTCTCTCTCTCTCTCTCTCTCTCTCTCTCTCTCTCTCTCTCTCTTTCTTTTCTTTCCTTCCTTCCTTCCTTCCTTCCTTCCTTCCTTCCTTCCTTCCTTCCTTCCTTCCTTCCTTCTTTCCTCCCTCCCTCCCTCCCTCCCTCCCTCCCTCCCTCCCTCCCTCCCTCTCTCTCTCTCTCTCTCTCTCTCTCTCTCTTTCTTTCTTTCTTTCTTTCTTTCTTTCTTTCTTTCCTTCTTTTTTTTCAGGCCATGTGTCTCTGTGTAGCTTTGTGACTTTCCTGGAACTCACTCTGTAGCCCGGGCAGGCCGAAAACTCATAGATATCTGCTTGCCTCTGCCTCCTGAGTGCTGAGATTAAAGATGTACAACACAAGCCAGGCGGTGGTGGTGCACGCCTTTAATCCCAGCACTCGGGAGGCAGAGGCAGGCGGATCTTTGTGAGTTCGAGGCCAGCCTGGGCTACCAAGTGAGTTCCAGGAAAGGCACAAGCTACCCAGAGAACCCCAATCTCAAAAAACCAAAAAAAAAAGATGTACAGCTCAGCATAGCTAGATATCTTAATGTCCTAGAAAAAAGGCCACTCAACAGCTTACAAAACTTGAATATAATCATAAACAATATTCACTTTTATGGATGGTGTTATGAAATTTAGTTCATCAATAATTTTAGGGATATCTCCATCCTTACCAGGTGGATCCTATTCATTATGGAGGCATACCTTCCAATACAATATATGGGCAGATATCCACACTGGGATTGTCCCTAGGAACATTCCATTCTCAGATGTCTTAAACATAATGGCATGTCATGACACCCATGAGAAGGAACATACACTCGCCAATATAGCAAAAAGGCAAATCATCTCATGGCACTTGGGGGTAGGCATCTATCAGAAATTGTCCCATGGACATGCCATCCTCAATTATATCAGCACTGCTTGCATGTTTGGTTTCCCATATAGAGGATATGGAATCACTTATCTTTGATAACAGTCACTGTTCATGCTCCAATTTTGTTGCATGAATTGCTGTGTGCAATAATTTATGCCTGAATTTCCTCACTACATTCTCAATGAGTGTTATTTTATACATTTTAGATTTATTCATATTGTTGCAAATATCAGGGAATTTTTTCTTTTCTACTGTGAAAAGAGGGAGGAGAAACATGAAATTAGGTGGGTAGGAAGATGGAGAGGATCTAGAAGTTTTTGAGGAGGATAAAAATAATATCACAATATTTTGTATGACTTGAAAAATGTGCTGAACAAGGGTGATACCAGTGAATGTGCCAAATTGGATAGGCAACTATGGATACCTGGGCATAGGAGCAGTGATCTCCCCAGGAAAAACACATCAATTCATTGTGCAATGCCAAATGGTCAGCCATGAAATAATTCATACACGTAACATTATACAGACTGAGGAGGTTTTATATATATGAATATGTATGTTTATAAATATATGTATATATAAACATACATGCAGTAACTTATGTAGGGAATAAAGAGCTCATTAATTTGATGGAGAGAGTGGAGGGTTATGAAGGAGAATTTGGAGAAAAGGAATGAAAAAATGATTTTACTGCATGAACTAAAAATACTTAAAATATGTGTTTTTACAAAAAAATACTTATTCATCAAAAGAGTAATGAGTATTTAAGGCCTTGGGTCAGCTAGTAAAAGTTTTTGCTGCATATTTAGTCAACTTGAATTTAATACCAGGGATCCATGTGATGGAAGGAGAGAAATGCCTATTTTAATTAGCCCTTTGAACTCCACACATGAAACATAAAATGTGTGTGTTCATCTAACCCTCTCTCCCTCTGTCTCTCTCTCTGTCTCTGTCTCTGTGTGTGTGTGTGCTAATGTACACATAACAAATGTATAATTTTAAAATTAAATAATTTGATGTTTGTCAAATTGTGTTGCTGTGTGTGCATACAATATGCAATAAGTCTTTGACTGGTATATCAACATTGATTTTATTTAGTTGGGCGGTTTGATCTTTCAATCAGGGTTTCTTTGGGTTGGCCTGGCTGTCCTGAACCTCTCTCTTTCGACCAGGCTGGCCTCAAACTCATGTAGATCCACCTGACTCTGCCTCTCTGGTGCTGAGTATTAACAACATTTGTCACCACACTCAGCTGAAATTGATTTTAAGTCTGTTAAATATTTTGCTTTATTTCTTCTTCCTTCTTTTCTTTCTTTTTTATTTAAACAGAGACATATGACACAGGCTGGCCTGGAAATTATGTTGTACCAAGAATGGTCTTGTACTCCTGATCCGTGTGCTTCCACCACTTGAATGCTTGCATTAGAGGTGTGCATCACTCCTGTTTATGCAGTGTTAACATAAAACCCAGGGTTTTGTGCATGCTAAGCAAGAACTCTTCCAGCTATAATCTGGCATCCCACTGGGTATTTTAACCACATTTAAGTCTACAAACCATGCCTAGCAGTGGATGGAAAACACAAAGCAAACTCAATGTATTTCTGTAGATTTTTGTCTACTATTGCTTTGCCTGGGATTTTATTGGTATTGGTGGTCTTTTGCATGTGTATTATGGTGTTTTATTTTGTGTTTTCATGGGCTCTGTTGTTTTTGTGGTTCTCCTTTTTTTTAAATATTCATGTAATTTTATTCATTTGATTTTTTGTTTTTAGAATAGCTCCTCACTTCGGCAGCACATATACTAAAATTGGAATGATACAGAGAAGATTAGCATGGCCCCTGAGCAAGGAAGTCACGCAAATTTGTGAAGCATTCCATATTAAAAAAAAAGAATAGAAAAAAAATGGTATGAAGTTAGGTAGGAAGACATTTGGGGAAAATCTAGTAGGACTTTCAAAAGAGGAAATTCTGCTCTGAATATATTGGTGAAAGATTATTTTCAATAGTAAATTTATATACATATATACATATATATACAGATACACACACACACACACACACACACACACATATATATATATATATATATATATATATATACACACATATGTATGTATATGTAGTATCTGACTTCCTTCTTGCCTGGAATATAAAAGGTGCTTCTATCTGTCTGCTCTTATGACTCACAAGATCAAAGGAAAATATCTTTAGATTTATATTTTTATATTTCAATCTTTTATCACCTTCTGAGAACATACCCATTACTCAACATCAACTACAAATACAACTGAGTTGTCCTAGAAACAGCACACAGTACTCTGACAATGTTTCTAATACACATCACTTTTTGTAGCATTGTTTCTTTAATTTATATTGAGGTATTGTTCATTCTCAAAAATATTTTGAAATGAGCCTGTATACTTTTTTAAATAATAAAAATAATCCTAATCTACAAATAGGGGTATTATTGCCTCTCATTAAACATCTTTCTCTTCTGAATGCCTGCAGAGAAGATCTCCTAATTTACTTAGATGAACTCTTCATGTATTACAAGAGTCAAATTTATTCACTACCTTCATAAAAGTATAGTTTTTCAAATTATAAAAAGTTGCAGTTTTTTAAATCAGCAGAGACTCATTTATTATATTCCCAAAGAAATCCATTTGTCAGTACCTGCATTTTAAACCAAAACTTCAGGCAACAAAACAATAAAATATTTAAGAAATTAAAAGATTCAAAACATAAATAATTTACTGAGTTCAACAAATTATATAACTTGTTGCCATTGACAGTAATATGTTAAGATAGAATTTATTTTTTTGTGAATCTTTATGGTATACTCAAAATTGTGCATACTTTAGAGTAATATTGACACTCTTTAGAATTATTCATTTTATTCTGTGTGTATGAGTGTGTTGTTGGCATGTATCGTGTGTACCATATATATGCCAGGTTAACACCGAGTTCCTTTTTATCACTTTTTTTTTTAATTTTTCTTTTTGTCTTTCACTTCATGCATCCCAATCCCACAAATCTCCTATCTCCTCTCATCAGCCTTCTGCCATGCAACCTCTCCCCTCCAAAATAAGACAAGAAATAATTTAAGATAAAAAAAGAAAAAAAGGGAAGAAAGGGAAACTCCCATCGTGGAAGCTGCAGTGTGACACAGAGAGTGACACAGTAAACCCCTTTATCCATCTGTGTTTACATGCAATACTTCATCACAAAGAATCATTAGTTTAGATCAAGGCCCCTAGTCTCTGCTACTCTGTCAACACTGGGCTGTCACTGGGCATCCTGTTGCTATGCTGTGTGATGGTGATCTTTAGCCTTGGGTTGGCAGGACTATCCCACCAGCCAATCACCAATGGGACGCATGTTAGGGTGGCCCAACAATTAACCCTGAATCTGGGATTGGGTAGTTCAGGGTTGGTCAGGCTGCCAGCTCTCTCTTGTCTTCACCACCAAGGTGAGTTCTCCAGCATTGCACTGGCTAGTTCACTCCTTGCAGTGATGAGCAAGGGGTGGGTTCAGTTCTCCCACTTTCACATCCTCAGGTTAGGTTCTCCCACACCTACACATACCTTCAGCAACAGCTCTACTATGTTGCCCAGTCAAGGTGTAGGCACCACTCTCTGGAGTGCTGCAGCTGATTGGGGGCAGAAACCCCTCTCCTCTTCTGATGACCTTAGTGCCAGCTATTCCACCTGAGGCAGAAGATGGTGGTTTTTTTGGGGGGGCGGGGAATGAGTGGTACATCTCCCCCATCCATACCACCACACGACAGATGAGTAATGTGGACAGTTCTCCCATCTGCCTCACACATTGATTGGGGCAGGGGGTAGTGCGAGGTATCTTCCCTACCCATGCTGCCAAATGACAGATGAGTAATGGGGACAGTTCTTCATTATTCACAAGGTAAGGGCTGGCTCACCCACACCTCTGACCAACCGGATTGTCTCTGGTGTCACACACAGGGGTTTTTTTGTTTGTTTGTTTGTTTGTTTGTTTGTTTTTGTTGTTGTTGTTGTTTTGGTTTTTTGAGATAGGGTTTTTTTTATGTAATTCTGGTGCCTGTACTGGATCTCACTCTGTAGATCAGGCTGGCCTCAAACTCACAGAGCCCCACTTGGCTCTGTCTCCCAAGTGCTGGGATTAAATGCATGCACCACCATCTCCTGGTTGTCACACAGAGTTTTTAAGACGCATCAGGTCCTCTGGAACTGATGCACTGAAAACCTTTACCGAAGTGCTAAAAACCAAAGCTGGGACCTCTATAAGAGAAACAAATACTCCGAACTATCAAGCCATCTCTCCATACAGAGCAACCTATATATTCTTGATTCCTGCTGAAAATACACAAAATTTGCGGAATATACATATTACAACAAAATGATGCAAAAACAGACAGTAGAGCTCATACCAAAACTAAAATAATAATACATGATTTTGAATGCCCTGAACATCTATTATTTCATAAATACGAATTCCTATATAAAATGAAAAGACTATAGTAAGTTTGGCTAAGAAGTGTTATGTGACACAGCATGATAATTTTGATTGGTTAGGGTGTTTGTTTCTTCAACCAGCCATTTTTACTCCTCTAGTCCACACAAATTTCTTTTTTAAAATAACCCAGTGCCTGTTTCCCCTGTGTCCTCTCCTCTCAGTTCCTCACCAGAGTGTTCCCACTCCACAATCCACTCCTCCTTTTCTGTCCAGGAAAGGGCATGATGTTTCTCATCAATATCAACTAAACATGGCATATCAAATTGCAGTAAGACTAAGATTCTCCCCTGTATTAAGGCTGGACTAGATGACCCAGTGTGAGGAATAGGGTTCCAAAAGAAAACAAACAAACAAACAAAAAAAAAAAAACACCAGACAGGCTCCCACTGTTAGGAATCCCACAAGAGGACCACACTGCTCAACTCTAATGTATGTGCAGAGTACATAGCTTAGTCCCATGCAAGCTCCTTGGTTGTGGGATCAGTCTCTGTGAGCTACTATAAGCTTAGGTTAGTTGATACTGTGGGTTTTAATTGTGTTGTTCTTGACCCCTCTGCCTCCTACAATCCTTTCTCCCCTCTCTTCTGCAGGATTCCACAAGCTCTGCCTAGTATTTGACTATGAGTCTGTATCAGTTTCTATCAGTTAATGGATGAAGCCTCTCTGATGACTAATAGACTAGGCACCAATCTATGAGCATAGCAGAATATCGTTGGCATGATTACACTGACTTTTCTTTTCTTCCAGTCTTCTTTGATTCTATCCTAGGTCTCTGAGTCATCCTGTCTGTAGTTCCTGGTTCTCCTTGCAGTGTCAGGGGTGACCTTACTCTCCTAGTATGGGTTGTAGACCTGACCAGTCATTTGTTGGCCACTCCCTCAAACTCTAGGCCAGCCTTACCACAACACATCCCATAGACAGAACAGACTGTAGGTTAAAGGTTATGTGGATGGGTTGGAGTTCCACTCCCTCCACTGGCCTGGTCACAGGAGATGTCCCTTTCTTACTACCTATCTGTTATTGCTCAGAGTTTTAAATGGGTCATCCTTGTAGATTTATCGGAGATTCCCTTTCCAGGTTTTTTTTCTTTAATTATTGTGGGTGAATACTAGGATTTTAAAGGACTTTAAAAGTAGAGAATAATACCAAAGTCCTGAAAACCATTTGAATGCAGAGGCATGCAGCCCAGAGGCAGAGAACTTGCTAAATATATATGATGGCCTATGTTAAATCCCTTGGAGCAGGAAATAAAATAAAGACTCCTGAAATTTTTAGGAATAACCTACTAATACCATTCCTATTGTTATGTACACACACACACACACACACACACACAAATCCACATGCAAACACACAAAATTTATTTAATTCTGGTTGTCTTGAGTATACAGGCTAATTTTTCTGAAAAATAATTCATGAAAAATGCTTTCCAACATTTCTCATATGTGTATTTAATATGTAACCACGTACCCATTAGTGTCTTTTCATTCAAATTTAAACTTTAAAATGTACATGTTTTTGGAAGTATATTTCAGGAGCAGACCAATGGCCTCTCTTGAATGAAGACATGACTATACATTACACGACAAAGGAATTTTTTTCCTTTATAAAATTCATTTTATTTTCTGTATGAATTATGTAGAATGTGTAATTGTAAAGAATTAAATCATGCAGCCATGCAGCAGTATTCGTTAAAGGGGAAAGTATTAGAAAATATTGGAATAATTGTTTAGAATATTCATGGTCTCTGTTAAGTTGAAATATCAAAATTAGTAAACATTCTTTAAAACTTGTTACATTTTATATGTCAATTTTTTTTTTTTAATCCACCGGTGATTTTTAAAGAAATTTAAAATTCATTTTACATGCCAATCACACATCCCCTCTTCCCTCCTCTGGTGCCTGGCCTCCAGGATCCCTCTCGCCCCCCGCCCCAATTACACCACCCATTACCTCCTCCAAAAGGGTAAGACCTCTCTTGGGGAGTCAGCAGAGCATGGTACATTCTGTTGAGGTAGGTCCAAGCCCCTCCCCCTGTAATTTAATTGTTTCTGGATGAACTATTTCTTGAAAGGGTACTTGACGGTAGCTGGCATGTTTAACAATTATTTTTAAATTTCTGATGACTAGATTTAGAAATCCAGCAAATCGCAAAAGATTCTTCCTAGGCAATATCGACGGGGAAACACCAACTTTAAAGCGGAGCACAACCTGTTCCCTTCAGTTCTCTCTACTGTCCTTAAAAGCCTATCACGGTTTCAAGCTCCCTAGCAAAGATCGGCGACAGGAAATACGTCACTCATCCTGGCTGCAGACCAGCCTCTGATGTAAGGAAACCTAACAAAACTACAAGGACCAAAGTTCTTTTCGGTTGGCAACTTCCTCTAACGCCAAACACCGGCTTGCATTAAATTTCTCTATTTGCAGGAGAGTAACTTTGATCGCATTTCTTCTTTGTGTTTTCAAGGAATTCATTGTCTTAATCATGAATTTGCAGTTATACGGATTTTATGACCTCCTTGTTCTGTTAAGCGTGTTTTCTTTAGCTATAGATTGAAAATTCGTCCTAAAGTTATGATTTTTTAAGTAATGAAACGAAGCATTCAATGTTAATTCAGGGGTTAGAGAGCTCATCCTATATGTCAGTCGGCCTTCTAGCTTTAATATAAAATTGTTGCATGGAATTTTCAGCAATTTTGTGAACTTCTTCTTTCCTTCCTTCCCTCCTTCCCTCCTTCATTCCTTCATATCTTTCTTATTCTTTCTATTCTTAATTTTACATTAATTAAGATGTGATTCCTTAAATACAATGTGGATGTCTAACACACAAATTGATTTTAATTCTACTGTTCTGTAATAATTCTACCAGTATATCTCTAAATAAAAAAGTGTGAGACAGTTTTACAGGAGATATTTTCTTCAGTTTCACATTATTCATATTCACGTTTAACCCTTTGAGTGTGTGTGTGTGTGTGTGTGTGTGTGGGTGTGTGTGTGTAGTCTCAGTTACTTTAAGTAATTGTTTTATTTTTAAACAAATAATACTTTTTAAACTCTTTAAAAATGTTCATTGTGGTAGGAAAAGAAACTTCAACATAGTCTTCTAATTATGGAGACAGAGGTTATATCAGAGTACATCTGAAGTTTTTGAAATACATTTATAGCCAAAAAGCAGATCAAGGACCAGTGGATGGAAAAGTATTAAGTACTGAGGAAGACTCTGGCTCAGGAAGGATCAGAGTGATAAAACATCATCTTGAAATGGGGAGGGATGAGAAACTTACTAGGCTGTAGAGGCTGGTAGATTCTTGAGAATGAAAAATGTCTCTTGTTAAGATAGAATTTTTTGTGAAAGTGTACAGATATTCTAAAACAAGTTACTACAATCCTGAATGAAATTTAACTAAGGGAAGAAAGAATGCCTTTTTTAGGAGGCTGAAGTGGTTTGTTGTTGTTTTTGCAGGTTTTGTTGTGGTTGTTTCCCCTTATACTTTCAGGTACTGGTCTCCAGAGCTGTATACATGCCTGCCAAGTGCTCTACTGGTGTTTGACAATGTCATTCCAATAATTCAAGTAATTTTTATCAAAATGATCCCCTATCACCTATATGACCCTGTTCTAATAATCAGCAGTCATATTTTTCATAACTTCATTTGTCAAGTTTGATTAATATTTGTATGAAAAAAACATACTCAATTGTTTCATATCAGTCTTTACACAACTAGCACAACTTTGTGATGCTCTCATGCTGAGATAAATTTTGAAATCGAGTAATATGAATATCTTCCTTTACTCAAGATGGTTTTATGCCTTGTAGATTCACATATTCCCATATAAATTTATTTGTTAATTTGTGAATCACTCCTAACTTTATTACCGAATATCATCAGGGATTTCCTTTCCTTGTTTCATAAAATGGAAGCTTTATGCAGTGCCTACATCTACCATCCTCTATGACAGGAGATGGCCTTTCACACTGAGGATAAACACTATGTCATGAATCTTCTGTGACATGTGATTAGTGTAATGGGAATATATTTATCATCACATTAAAAGTAACAATGAGACAATGAAATAAGCTTGGTCTTGACACCTGGAGTGAGCAAAATAACTGATTCTTACTCCAATCTTCACTTCTCAAACAAGAATCTGTAAGTGTTTGTTTCGCATGTATAATTATATACCATTCTTACCCTTCCAGGCTAACACTTCACTTGTTGAGAAAATACTAGCTTATGTTAAATCTTTCAATTCTGCATAAAATAAAGCTATAGTGATTGAAAATGGACTAGGTAATTCTGGTAGAACTTCAGGCCTCTTCCACATTTCAGAATTCCATGGCCCATTAAATTCTTTCAGTGACACCTGTGCTCACATTTCCACCTAACATCCAAAGAAATGAAGAAGATTAGGGAAAGGCCATTTGAAAAGGTGAATAAGGAAAAAATTACTGTCTTCAGTAGAGAAGAAATTTTCAATTTTCATTTTAGTATGACATGTAATAGGTAATTGCTAGAGTAGAAGGATCCTATTCAGGCTTCCTTATAAAGAAAGAAGTAATACTTGACAATGTCATTTTTTCCTGTCTTTTCCTACACATACAGGAAGTGCTAAAACTCAAATGAATACTATTAGACTGTGTTTATTTTATTTACAAATATGGAGGAACAAAAGCACATATATGGTTCATAATTGTCAGTGAAATATATTCAGATGACCTTGCACTGTCATATTTATTCTTGATCAAGTATATGCTATGTTTCTATAAATATCATTTATCTCTTCAGTTGCTCTATGGTTCACAAGACTAAGAAAATCTCTTAAGTTAAAGCTTTCATGCATTTTCAAGTATGATGGATGTCACAGAGTGGTCTGAATATTCAGGGAAGTCTCCTGGCCCCTGTTCCCCTGTTGAAATCTGCACTGGATAGCTACAGAGGTGGAAAGCACCATTTTCAATGTTTCTGCCATCCTGCCAGAAAACTGAAGGTTTGGGGGCCTGGTGGTCAGGTGGTAAAGCTGGACAGAAAGTTCAATCTTTGGTTTTCCACTGTGAGGGCATGATGAGAAGAGTAGTGGTGACCTGCTCCATCTGATTTCCTTTGGCTCATCTTGAGTCTATTTAAACAAGCTTCTGGAAATTTCCTATAGGTCTCAAATATACTACCAAGTCTTTCAACATGTAACCCACAGTGAAAATGTTCACAGCTTTTTCTTCCTGGCAGTTTAAATCTTTTGTTTCTTAATTTATTCTCAATTTCATATTGGTTACATTTTTCCCTGAAAAAAATATGTAGTATTTGGTGGGTAAAGCACTACTAATTTCTGTAAAATTATAACATAATGAGGTAATTTCCTATCCTACATCTTCAATAATGAAGATTTTCATGTATCTATATTTTCTTAATCTGAAAACCCTAAACATTATAACATTGTGAGTAATATCAGTATTCTTTTCTTAGATACTATATTGTGCTTTTTAAAATTCTTTTATTTAGCAATTGTATCTTTTAATTGGTAATTTTTTAAAATTTATTTATTTTTGTTGCACATACATTGGTGTTTTACCAAGGGTGTTGGGGTGTCAGGAACTCAGGAACTGGAGTTACAGACAGTTGTGAGCTGCCATGTGGGTGCTGGGAATTGAAACAGGGTCCTCTGAAAGAGCATTCAGAGCTCTTAACCACTGAGCCATCTCTCCAGCCCCTTAATTAGTGATTTTTAAAGAAACTAATTCTATGTAAGATTTGTTTGTTCAACGTCAAACATTTCCATGGTCTCAATTATTCGTTATAAAACATTAGATGGTATCCTAGTTTTAATGGACTTTTTCCCTTTTTCTGAAGCAATTACTGAAGGATCAGAGGTTCATATCCTGACTTAATGTAGCCTATCCCTTTGAAATTTTTCTGTATCTTGACCCCTAATCAGTTATTTCATTTTCCAATTCTGTTAAAATAAATGCTCTGGAATTCTTTTCTTATCTTTTAAATGTACAAACTAAACATTATCATCTGGAGTTCAACGAGTTTTAGTTACAAAGGTCACTTAGTAAGTAGTTAAGTCAATGTGAGAAATCGGTCTTTATGAGCTAGATCAGGAAAACAATTGTGAGATAACTCCTGCCTGGAGCAGTCAGAGAAAGGCTGCATGATTCTGATTATACTGTTATTTACCAATGAAGGAATTGAAGACACAAGTTAATATTTAATCTTGCAGAACCTTTCACATAGAAAACAGATGGTAGAATATGTAACTACAAAGTAATCAATGATCTAATATTTTTAAGAGCTTTTATTTTACCTCAAATTCTGATTTAGGAAGGAAATGTTACAGTATTGGAGAAGCCAAGATAAAAGATCAGAAGTTAAGAAATGAATCATTAAGACCTGATACCCTGATTATCTGATCTATCATTTCTATATAAATTATTAAATGTTTATCCATGTAAACTATCCAATCTTTATAGGAGAAAAATGAGCTAATGATGACAGAAAGAAAGATAGGCAGAAAGACAGTAATAGAACTCTCTGTGTGTCTATGATTCTTAACATGGGAAAGCCAGTGCATTATTTCCCACATTAGATTCCTGCTGCTTTCTTCTCATAAGAATGTGTGTATTATGGTGTACCATTGTGTTTTGTTCTACTAGTGCTATATTTTTTTTACTTTATTAAAATTCTGAGTTTATTTACTTGGATATTTGTCAGTATTTCCATATCTGACCACAGTTACTACTATGTGCTGAATAGTATTCTATACATATGTAAAAAAAGAAAAAGAAAAAGGTAGAGCTCCACTTTTAAAAACAAAGCAGGGATTTTATGGACCACATTCTTGGTAATGAATGTAAACAGATTTACCAAACACAGATAGGGAAGATTACACTCATGAGACAAAGTAAATTAATCTGAATAAAATTTTAGATAAAATTGGTGAGGTAAAAATACTTTGTCTTCCTTCGTTTCTTCAACAGTGGGTAATTGGTTGTCCTTTCTATAATACAAGATGCCCACAGCAAGTAAGTCTAAATGGAGAGGAAAGATATAAAATTCTGCCAGCTGCTGGAGTCAGTTTACTCAAGGAACAATTTCCTTTCATTCCACTTACCTGATTTTAAATTTCTTCTTAGTGAAACAGAAAAGGAGTATTTGGATTTTTTTAAATCTTCTGGTGTCTTCGATAGGGTTTCTATTGCTATAAGAAGACATCATGAACATGGTAACTCTTATAAGGAAAATATTTAATTGAGGTGGCTCACTGAAAGTCATCTGAACAAATTCCAAACTCTGCTTCTCCATGTTTGATGTCAAAACCCTCTTCAGATCTGCACCTCCATTCAGCTTTGTTGACTGCAACACTCTTGTTCTTAGGGCAGGTTCCATTCCCAGTTATCAGTGTTTTTCAGCAGGTATCTTATAACTCTGACATTTCTAACATTATGTGTTTTCCAAGGCTTCTCCAAATGATATTTCTTGGCCTCCATTCAGGGACACCCCTGACACATGCCTGACCTCAGTATTTTCTTATGTGTGCAGGCACTCTCCATAACCACTTTCATCTATGCTTAACTCTAAACACAGAAACACATGCCCAAAGATGCCAAGTTATGCTGCTTGTTGAGGATAGAACATAGCCCTCTCATTCAATTACATCTTCACCAGATCTCTGTTTTCCATTGTTTTCTTCATCACCTAAGTTTGGCTGTCCTGAAACTTGCTCTGTAGACCTGGATGGCCTCAAACTCAGAGATCCACAAGCCTCTGCATTCGCTGTGCTAGGATAAAAGGTATGAATTTCCTCACCTGTCTCTAAGCTTTTCTTTAGTTCCTTTTCACAATTAGGAGACTTACCTCACTGAGATGTTGCTCTGAGGTCATCACTATCTATATTCCATTTCTTTTCTTTCTTTATTAAGAAATTTTTATTCATTTTACATATCAACCACAGATCTGTCACTCTTCACTCTTCTGGCCTCCCTCCACCAGCATTCCCCCTCCAACTTACCCTCCATCGCTCCTCCAAAAAGGTAAGGCCTCCCATGAGGAGTTAGCAAAGTTAGCTCAGTTGAGGCAGGTCCAAGCCTTCCCCCACCCCATATCAAAGCTATATAAGATATCCCATCATAGGTAATTGACTGCAAAAAGCGAGTTCATATATCAAGGGTAGATCCTGATCATACTGCCAGGGGCCCCTTAAGCACACCAAGCTACACAAATGTCTCACTTATGAAGAGGGCCTTGTCCAGTCTCATGCAGGCTCTACAGCTGTTGGTCTAAAGTTCATGAGTTCCCACTAGCTTGGTTTGGTTTCCTCTGTAGGTTTCTACATCATGACCTTGATGCCCCTTGCTTATAGAATTCCTCTTATCTAGCTTTGAATATACTACCTTTTGCTTGTCTATAGAACTCTACATCTGTTCCATTGGGTACTGGATGAAGGCTCTATGATGACAGTTAGGGTATTCACCAATCTGATTACCAGGGTATGCCAGCTCAGTCACCCTCTCCACTATTTTGAGTAGTCTAAGATCAAATATATCTAAGAGGCGTATTCCATTCCTTAATCCATTTATCTCCTAGGACATGGGATTTAAAACCATTTCACTTTCTGGTGCTCTTTTTCACCTCAAAATTTACTTTTTGTAATTTACCTTGCTCAGTTTGCTCCTTTTTGTTATAAATCTTCATTAAATTTATCAATAATAACCACACTATTGTGTCTATAGTAGGCTGTTTTGAGATTTACTCTGTCAACAGAGTTAATACAAAGAATTTTCCTTTAGCCTCAAGCACATTCTTTGAACAAGGGCAAAGACAGACACTTTCTTCACCAAAATATTACAAGACCAGTCTCTAAGACATACTAACATTCTTCTCCTCCAAAACCTCTTGGTCCTTGAAGTTCATCAAAGCACATTCAGCACCACTGTCTTCTATGCTCCTACAATGATGGCCCTTTATGCAGCACTGAAAGCATTCAACTGCTTTCCTTACCCAAATTCAAAGTCTATATTACCCTAAACAAAAGCATGGTCAGGCCTGTAGACAAAATTCTAAATGGTCTTATGAAATAAGAAACACAGAGCCAAATACAGAGTTAAAGCCTAGAGATCAGAGCAAGAGCCATTACTATCTTATCTGACCACCTTTTACCATAGCTTCCCCCAGACAGATAGACCTTCTTCCTGTGTGATTATCTTTTTCTGCCTTTCTGTTCTGCCTTCTCATTGGCGCTAACCCAGCCACATAACTTCCTCGTCACTGCCTGTCTATACAGACCTCCCGTTTTCACTGGGATTAAAAGTTCAGGTCACCTTGCTTTACTATGTCCTTGACCTCACAGAGACTCTGCCTGACAAGTGAGCTTGTTAACGGCCTGTCCTACCAATGCTGGACTTCTGCTTAATGGCTATGACCTCTGATCTCCAGGCAAGTTTATTAACATACAAATAAAATCACATTATCACCATACAGGCCTATTTTAACAATACGCCAGTCCCTGGTAGCAATGCTTATCCTAATTAGACTTTCTATTGCTATGAAGAGACACTACGACTACAGCAAATCTTCTAAGGAAAACACTTAAGTCTGTGAAGCTGGATATCTCAGCTTGTCTTCAGTATATGTATGAATCTCACAATAGTAGGCTCTAGTGCCAGTAAAGGAATAAACTTGCCATTAAGGGCAAGCAGGCAAAGAACAAGAGCTTCATTATTCCATGTCATTTAGGTAAGCTGCCACCAGCAGTTATTTCCTGTTCTTATTGTTGATACACCATCTCAAAAATTTTAGATTTAAGTTGGGTTTTCTGGCTTCAAATGACTCAAACAAGAAAATAAGCCTTCACAAGTGTGTCACACAATTAAGTTTTAGTTAATTGCAGACAGAGTCAAGTTTACACCCCAAATAGGTGATGCTTAAACTGAGTTCAAAAACCCCAATGGATCAAAGACCTCAATGAATGTCTTACCTGAAATGCCAAAGCTGTTTGTAGAAAATATACTTAATACTCTAAAAGACATAGCTGTTGAGATTAACTTTTTGAATAAGACTCCATTAGCTTAGGAGTAAAGACCAGCAATGAACAAATGGCACCACATATAATGTTCAACAGCAAAGAAACAAATATCTATTGAAGGGGAAGCACAAAGAGGAGAGAAAACCTTTGTCAACAAGACATTAAATCTGATAGAAAATTACATAGAGGAAAATGCTGGGTTCCAAGAAATGATTTCTGACTACCCTCTCAATCATTATCTTATCTATTGTAATTTTCAGAGCCAGATTGTCCTGGAACTCATAGAGTCAATTCTGCCCCTGCCTGTTGATTGCTAGGATTAAGACCTATCTTTGTGGACAGTAGGATGATCCAGTGTATAAAGTACTTCTTGTAGAAGCTTGACCACCTCAGTTTGGTTTCAGGACTTGTGTAGCTCATAAAAGAAAAACTAATTCCACAAGGTTTCCTCTGTCATCCATATTCACATTGTGACATGTGCATACCCACACTTGTACTGCACTACATCACGCATACAGAATAATCATAAAGAATTTTTTCCTTTGAAAGGGCTAATATGTATTTTTATCAAATTATTGAGAATTACATTCTTTGCTGGATAGACTCAGGTCAACATCACAAAACCTAAAGTCATCATGAGGAAAAAATCTGTATTTTAAAGAAATGTCACCATGATTGGGCTATAGGCTATAACCTAACTATGACAAGTTTGTACCAGGATAGTGTGCTAATGCTGTGACAGACCAGACCATGTTGTTTGGGGAAGCGTTTAGAAAGATTTTCTAACTTGGCTATAAAAGATATTGGTTTTAAGAGCTCAGTGAACTATTCTATTGGAGTTTGGGATATAAGAATAATGAGAGCAGTGAAGACAATGATGTCCTGGCTTGTAAAGTGTCAGATGGAAACAAAGATGATACCCAGTCATTTGCTTGAAGAATTAGTTGGGGATGAAGAATCAGCTGTGATTAATGAGATATCAGAAATACTAAAGTGAACCCTTTGCTTTGTTGGATAATGGATGCTGGCCACATGGGGCTAAACAAGAGGTTTTGATCAATGAGTGATCTGCAGCATCATAAAAGTGAAGTCTTCTGGAAAGTGTTTCCTCCTGTTCAGCAGACAAAAGCTGTGCTCCATTGAACACGTTTGAATCTCCTGTTGGCTACTGATCTTACTAATTTAAGAGTCACCTAAGTGGCACTGATTTTGGAGGCATGTAGGAGTCATGGGGAGTATCTGAGACTTGGCACTGTATGGCTGTGCTGGAGGCTCTGAAGAGAGCCCAGGAGAGGCTATTAGTGAAAGTGTAGCCCAGTTTCAGCAAGGCTCCCCAGTGTTTTTCAGATAGGAATACCAGGTGATGACCAACAAGGTCAGAAGCAGCAGTGGAGTAGACCCAGACAGAACCTAGAAGACAAACTGTGTGTACGTTACAGAGAGCAGAGCTGAAGAAGTGACCCAGACTCTAGGACCCCTGAAGATAGTGAGTTGATTCCAGACATCATATTTTGAGTTTTTACACATGGGAGTTTGGCTTTGCTTTTTTCAGATTGTTCCTTGACTCTTCCCTCTTGAAGAAAGAAATTTTTTTTTTTAATTTTACAGGATCCCACACTAGAGATATTTTATAATTTTTTTAAAAATGAAATTTGGGAGCCTCATAGAGAATTTTGATTTTAAAAGACACTGGATATTTTTTTAAATACTGAATTTATAAGGCATGGGCCTTTAAGGTTTTTAAATGATTTATATTTTGAAATGTTTATTAATGTGGGATTATGGGGAAGACCTAAAAAGAAAAAGTAGTGGCTTTCAAGTGATGTATTTATGTGTCAACTTGACAAGGGTTAAAATGTATGGGATAGTGTTCTGTCAACTTCACACAAACTGAAGATATCTAAGAGGAATAACCCCAATTTTAAAATAAATGCCTCCATAAATCAGGCTGTAGGCAAGCAGGTGAAGCATTTTCTTAATTGCTGATTGTTTGGGGAGGGAACATGCAATTGTGGGTGTTCCCATTCTAGGTCTAAGGTCCTAGGCTCTGTGAGAAAGCTGGCTGAGCAAAATAGCAGTGACAAACCAATAAACAACACTCATCCAGTATATTAAATCAGAAAGAGGCTTCTTATTCCCATTAAAGTTATGCCAATTTTACAACACTGAACATGTGTTACCAGGCCAGTCATCACTGTAGTTTGCAAAGTTCATAGCTGTGTTCGAGTGATGAACGCTTTTCTCCTCTGGTAGCATGCATAGCATCTTTTATCATTAAGAATGCCAGCCACTGAGGACAAAGGTCTCAATTAGGTACAAATTGTTTCTCCTGGATCTCTGACTCAGGTATGTGGTATTTTATGCACTGGGGTCAGTGACTAATATTAAAGGATAATCATAAACAATGAAAAAGCCATGTGTGGTTCTTTGGAATTTCATTAGCTGACAACACCAAAAAGGATCATCATTCCTTGAACTAAACTCTGTTTGCTCTACTGTGGTATGTAAATGAGACTTGGGGACCCATTATATGGAAATGTCATTTAAACTTTTTTCTTTTTTAAATTCAATTTTTTTTTTTTGGTTTTTTCGAGACAGGGTTTCTCTGTGTAGCTTTGCACCTTTCCTGGGACTCACTTGGTAGTCCAGGCTGGCCTTGAACTCACAGAGATCGGCCTACCTCTGCCTCCCAAGTGCTGGGATTAAAAGCGTGCACCACCACCGGCCGGCTAAATTCAATATTTTTTTTTGTATTTTTTTTTTTTGCTTTTAGTTTTCAATACACACTAACACAATTTCCCCTCCCTCCACTCCTCCCAGAGGAAAAAAAGCAGGCTTCCCCAGTATATTAGCTGAACACAGCATTACAAGATATAATAAGACTAGGTACAAATCATCATACTAAAATGCTTAGTGAGGACACCTAGTATGATCAACATAGTAAAATGGTCATCCTATCAAAAGCAATCTAAAGATTCACTGCATTTCCAATCAAAATTACAACACAATTCTTTTTTTTTTTTTTTTCGAGACAGGGTTTCTCTGTGTAGCTTTGCGCCTTTCCTGGGACTCACTTGGTAGCCCAGGCTGGCCTCGTACTCACAGAGATCCGCCTGGCTCTGCCTCCCGGGTGCTGGGATTAAAGGCGTGCGCCACCACCGCCCGGCCCAACACAATTCTTTAGAGACATTAAAAGGACAATACCTAACTTCAATGGAAAAAAATGGAGGATTGCTGAAACAATGCTAAACAATAAAAGAACTGCTGTACCTGATTTCAGGCTGTGCTACAGAGCTATAGTAATAAAAACTGCATGGTATTAGCATAAGAACTGACATGTTGATCCATTTAAACTCTTTACATTTGTGTGTGTGAATTTGTATATTATTATTATTATCATCATCATCATTATTATTATTATTATAATTATTATTAGGGAGCTCTGCAAAAGTACTTTTTCAGAAGCTTTTTATTACAATTAATCACTCCACATGTTTCCTCCTCTGACTTACTCTCCCATCCTCCTCAACAAGAAATAATTTCTGATCCACAATTCCTCTTTCACACTTCTTATCACCCTGTTCTTTCTCCCCTCCCTTGTAAGTTATCCATGGTTCCTTGTTTAAGATCTACCCTTATATTGTATAGACTTTTAAGGACTCATCTTTAGTAATCTTTTCTCTGATTTCATGGGATATAGTTTTACCAGGCTTTCTTTAGAAAACATTGTTCTCAAATACAATGACATTGAAGTTTCTTTATTATTTCCTTGGTTGTAGCTGACAATTATAAGGCAAAACCTTTATGTGTCATTGACCTTTCAAAAAGCTCATATTTCAAGTTAGCTCTCTCTGCTTTGTAGCTAGAGTTTCCTGCCTTGCCCACAGTCAGGACAAATCTTTGTCACCCGCCAGTCCCACAGCCGCTCAGACCCAACCAAGTAAACACAGAGACTTATATTGCTTACAAACTGTATGGCCGTGGCAGGCTTCTTGCTAACTGTCCTTATAGCTTAAATTAATCCATTTCCATAAATCTATACCTTGCCATGTGGCTGGTGGCTTACCGGCGTCTTCACATGCTGCTGGTCATGGCGGCAGCTGGCAGTGTCTCTCCGCCTCAGCCTTCTGCTTCCCAAAATTCTCCTCTCTCCTTGTCCCACCTACTTCCTGCCTGGCCACTGGCCAATCAGTGTTTTATTTATTGACCAATCAGAGCAATTTGACATACAGACCGTCCCAGAGCACTGCTTCTTTTCTGTAGTTTGAGATATAAGCTGCTGCACCAGGCACCTGCTGTTTCCACTCAATATGTTGAAAGACCAAAAATTATATTTTGATAATATTATTTTAATTTTGTTTATTTACTTTTGTTATTGTCAAGACAGCTCTCAATATGTAATCCTAGATGACCTGAAATGTATTACTTAGACCTGGCTGGAGTTAAACTAAAATTTTAATTGTAAAAGTAATCAATGATAAAAGCAAAAAGCACACTTAAAATGGGGGGTAATATTCTGGGCATATTAGCTCATACACGTAGTCCTGTCATTCAAGAGATAGAAGCCAAAGATTGATACAAGTTTAAGGACACCCTACATTACAGAATAAGACTCTTTCTCAAAGTTCCAAAATAAAGAAAGGATGGAGGACTGAAGAAATTATAAATAGGAGAAAATAAAGAATAGAAGGACTCCAATATTCAAAACCAAGGATAACACAAGAGGTATGCATAAAATAACTGTCACATGTAAACTATAATTATGTGCAATAAAACCAGGGATTTTGAAGAAAATGAGTGTAAAAAAACATGATTTCTATCAGGAATGACAAAAGCAATAACTATGCATTTCTTTATATTCCCAGATGTATACCGTGTATCCTTTGGTTGAATTATAAAATCTGTTAAGTCCATACTGCAAGGACTATTCTAAATATCTATGTTAACTAACAAATGAATTAGGTCAGCATAAACACTCTTCATTATACAGGTGTGATAAGCAATACACAGAAATTTAAGTAACTCACTGAGCTAAAACTATTGACAATGGTAGAACTGAAATCACAGGCACACATAAAAAGGCATGGTTTTTACAAATAGAGTTTCACATAATAGATTCATTTGCACACCTCATACAGTTAATTTTATTCTTTGATACTATTGACATGGTTATTCTCTATTTCCAACTTGATGAGATCTAGAATTACCTGGAAGACAAGCCTATGCCATGCTTGAGCAGGATTATCTGAATTAATTTAGTTGAGGTGGAAAGACCTATCCAAGACTCTGCAATAGTGGAAAATAGTAGCTGAGCTCTATCCTTCATTGTTTTCTGCTTCTTGATCAGGACTGACCACCAGCCTCAAGTTTCTGTCACTGTGACTTTTTCCCCAAATAGGATCTGTGAACCAAACTTAACCCTCCCTACCTAAAGGGTAGGGTATTTTATCATAGAACAGGAAATGTAACTAAGACAGATGTTTACTTACAAGATAAGAAAAATGTTCCCAGACATGTAGTGTTGGAAAATTCCTTCAATCCCAGCACTCCAGAGGCAAAGGCAGGTGGATCTTTCTGAGTTAAAGGCCAACCTGGTCTGTAGAGTTAGTACCAGGACAGCTGAGGCTACCCAGCGAAACCATGTTTCAAATAAAATACAACATCAAACAAAAAAGAATCATGTTTGGATTATATTTCATAGATATGTATAAAAACAAATTATTATACTTTGAAAAAATACTGTAAAATCAAGCTGCTATATTCTAGAACTTTTTTTTTTACCAAGATGGGGATCCTTACTAAAAGCCTTTACACTAAACAATTGACTTTCTTTGTCCTAGTCAGGAACTCTACAACAGAGTGCCTCCAAAATCGACATATTTACAATTTTACATTTATATCCACAATTAGTCATAACTTGTAGGATTGAAACTGTATTTTATTTTAAAATACAGGGATTTCATTAGGTGTTTTCAGAGTCCTAATGCCACCTTCACTTACAATATATAAGTAGATGCAAAGGAAAATTGTTCGGTTTTCTGTTTTGCTAGCTTCTAGCTAATCCTTGACTTTTGTGACTACTGTACAAAATCTGGAAATCAGATTAGTCATAATAGAACAACTTTTAATGTCAGTGGTAGGAGGCAGATGCAGGTGGAATGCTATAAATTCAAGGCTAGCCTATTCTACAAAGCCACTTCCTGGTCTGGTAGTGCTATTGAAGGCAACACTGTCTTTAGTGAAAACTTGCTGCCAGGCATCCTCTCAAATTTTAAAAAAAGAAAGCTCTACTGCATTGTAGTTTACCTGGATTTTCTCACGTTAGGAATCAATATTTGAAAGCTATATTGACAATGCAAGGTGACAGGAGTATCTTTTCAGCATACTTTAAATTTCTCAAATTTGGCACCAGCTGCAGAGTGACTGACTGTCCAGAGCATGGTGGTTTCAGTGTAGCCATCCCCTCCTCTCTGTAAAGATGCAAACATCCTTATCTGTTCATTACTATATTGCATCAAATTCAGCCACACCAGGAGAACTCCTGAAAGTGTTGCCATGGGACTGGATGCAGGGTATGTATGCACAGGAGTTGAGACAGCTGTTCTTCCTATTGTAAGAGTAGATGTAAGAGACTGTGCACCTCTGACCTAGGAGAATGACAGCTGTTCTTCACCTGCCTGCTGCAGCAGCTGCTCTTTGTCTATTTCCCCTATTTCCAAAGGCACAACTTAATTAGGTTCTTAAAGGCACTCTCCCTACAATGACTACGTGGAGGAGGGAGCTGAATAAGGCAAACACTAGGGCTCTGTTTACCCATGTATCAGCAATGAAAGATTCTCTAGAAGAATCCGTGTTCTTTTGTCTTCCTCTTCAAACTGGAGTGGAAAACCTTAACAGGGACAGTACTTCCAAAGGAGTACCTTATGTCTATTTGGAGTAGCCAAATTTACTGGTGGAAAACATAAATTTCCTTTCAAAGCCACATTTGTATTTTTTGCTGATCTTTCCCTTTCAATATTTAATAGTGCACAGTTCAGGTTTTCCAAGTTCAAAGGCCATTCAATATATCTCTATGATATATTTCTTTTTCCCATGTAGTCTTTGATCATGTAGTATTAGGTCAATATCACATTACATTTATTTAAAAATGGAATGTATACATATTTGTCTAGATTTTGTTCATTTTTTTGTTTGCATTTTCAGAAGGGATCTGGTTTACCAAGGCATAAAAGTGAATAGGAGAGCTGAAGAGATGATTCAGCTGTTAAAAGTAGCTCTTACTCTGAAAGAGGACTAGAGTACAGTCCCAGCCCCATGTCAGGAGCTTCATAATAACTCAAACTCTGGGAGCATACAGAGCCACTGCACTCCATTAACACCTCTACATGTGTGTTTCCTTCACAGAGAGAGACAGAGAGAGAGAGAGAGAGAGAGAGAGAGAGAGAGAGAGAGAGGGAGATACAGAGACAGAGAGAGACAGAGACAGAGAACACATATATAATTAAAAATAATACAATCCAGCTAATCCTGATGGCACATGTCTTTACTTTCAGGCCTCAAGAGGCAGAGGCTGGTCGATGTCTTTGAGTGTAACCGCAGCTTGGTCTACAAACTGAATCCCCGGACCAGCAAGCTCTAACCAGTGAGACTGCCTCAAAAAATAAATAATTAACATAAAAATCTACATCACAGCAAGGATTTTTTTAAAAGTGAGTAAAGAAATTTCATCATTGCATGGTAACTCAACAGTTTCATGAAAACAACAATTATTATGTCCATGGTAAGGATTTCACTTTACCTGAACAAATTAAAACCTTAAAAATTAAAAAAAAAAAGTTGAACCTGACTAATGCAGAATGTTTTAAATGTAGCATCTTTTAATTGTTAGTGATTTCTCCTGCCAGTGTGTCAAGTTTCTAGCATTTTGTACCTTCTCTAATTTGGGTTACATTTTGTCTAAGCACCATTTCCTAAGCAGATCTAAAGTGGGATATAAATTAAGATTATGTAGTCCATCTTGCCCAGAAAACATCTTGAATTTGATCCTGATCAATTTATACAGGTGTTTATGAAGACCCTCCTTTTCCATACTAGCAAAAGGAAAGCTTAAAACTCATGGATGCCTGCCTTACATCATTAGGGTCAGAAAATCTTATTGAGACCCTGCAGCCTGGCAAACGTGCACGCATGCGTGATTGCAGGGAGCTCTGGCTCACAAGCACAGGCTGGGGGTTGGGAATGTGATGAGTCAAGTCAGTGCAGCAGCAGGTCTTGCTCAGAGGAGAAGGAGCCAAAGATGCCTGTCACATCCACCTGAGGAATGGTCAGCAGGACAATGAAGCAACCAAGGTCAGCTCCCTCTGGGCCCTGTTGTGTGTTTCATAGACAGACACCATTTTTGCCCATTAATTATTGCAAATCTGTATGGATTAGAACATTGTTTTATAGATCTATAGTCGTTGGCTCTGAGAAATCAAATCAGAAAGCTATCAGAAAAGACCATCCTTTTTTTTTCTACTCTGTATTGTCCTGGCCACACAGTGCCTCTCCTTTGTTCCCTCAGTCTGTCCTGCCACTTTATCTCTGTACTCTTCCAGTGTGAACAATAGCACTTCAAAGCCCAGACCGTGTTGTGTATTGTTGCTGTGTGGGAGCACCGGTTATAGACAAAACAAAAATGAATATTTATTCTGGTACAGGGATATTGAACAAAGTCAGCATTCTGAAGAAGAATTAAATTTGGTGTCTGTCATGCAATGAAGGATGTGAAGGGATGAAATACTTGAGATTTAAAAATACACTTTAACAGCAGAGTGGCAACACCAGAGACCATGGTGATTTCCAACTGCAAGTTTCTGAATGGTTAGAAGGATGAAATAAGTAGGATTTCTGATGATCGCATGGTTATAATAAAGGAAAGGGGTTTCCAAAGTTATTGGAAATTAGAGTGGTGGACAGAGTGAATTGAGGTGTGTGCCCCGGTCTGTATGTCTGTCTGTCTGTGTGTTACACTTGAGGATCACAAGTGAGGTTTGGACATGTCAGCAAAATGGCCATTGTGAGAAAAAGAAGAGTGTCTTTTGCATACAGAGCTACAGTCTACAGTGGTACAAAATAATAATTTTCTCCATGATCTTGTCCGGTGATGTAGTTTAAACATTGGGAACATGCTTTGGTATATTTATGTATTTTTTTAATTATTGGTATATTCATTCTTTTGAAATGATGTCCTGATATGACAATAGACTGATGCTTTGAGAAATACATGGTTTTTATATGTCATCTATTTCATGTTTATAAGATATGCAAATGGTATGGAGAATTTGTCTTTAGGCACTCCCTGACAGAGAAGTCCACAGGGATATGTACCTTTTTTGTTTGTTTGTTGGAGGTTTGGGGTATTTTTTGGAATTGTGGAATTTTTTTTTTTTCATTTCAAAATGGTATTTGTATTTATTTTTTCCTTTTAATGATAATTGATTCTTTTCTAGTACAATATATCGTGATAACAATTTTCCTTCCTTCTACTCCTTCAAGTTCTTTCCCACCTCTCCATGTCTGGGTCCATGTTATTGCTGTAATTGCAATATCTGTTGATATCCATGGCCCAAATTACTACAGGGGCTCATAGGATTCATGGGTGTTGAAATCTGAGGGCTGTGCTGAGAGACAGGCCCATTATTCATTGACCCTGAGATATCTGGCCCTGCCCTTGACTAGGCTCTACAGCAGAAGAGTTGGCCCCATCTTTCATGGGAAAGCTGGCCCCCACAATCAGGAGATATGTTTCTACCCCTCACTTGTAGGGGGCAGTCCCAGTGTTCAAGGCTAACCAGCTCAGATATCACCCAGGCCTTGGGTTGTCCTACCCTAACATCTACCTCATCCACAACCCAGGCCTTGGGTTGGCCCACCCTAATATCTACCTCATCTATGACCTGATGGAGCATGTGAAGGTGTGGTGATATTCTAAGGGTACTGAAATGTGATTTTGATTGTATGTTAATAAATAAAGTTGCCTGGGTTCAGAGCTATTAGAGCCATAGACAGAGTGTGGCGGTGGTGGCACACACCTTTAATCCCATAGATCTCTGTGTGTTCAGGGATACAGCCAGCATTGGAGACAAATGCCTTTAAGACCTAGGGGGCTGTACATTCAGACAGTGAGGAGGCAGTCACATGTTTGGGTTTACAACCAATGAAAAGGCAAAATGACTGGAAAATCGACTTACACACAGGAAATAGCTCTCTTTTAGAGAAGCTGGGACACAGCAGGAAGAAGGGTGAGATTTTAGCTATGAGTTCTGAACTCTCGGCTTTCTCTTTTACATTGTTTCTGTGTTTCTTATTTAATAAGATGGTTGGTTACATCTACATGAAGGTCCTGCAGTATGATAGCCACAGAGTCTCCACGGCACTGTGCGACAGCATATCCAAGAGGAATTTTGGCAAAGTGGGTCCAGTGATGATGGTGTGCCAGAGGCCAGAAGCCTTAAAACCCGACCATTGATCTCCATGACTTTTAAGACACCCTGGTCTGCATTGAAAATTACAGACCAGCCAGATCTACATAATGATTTCCTGTCTCAAAACAACAATAAAAACAATATCAACAAAAAAATTGGCATTTTAAGCAATTCTGATGCAGAATGTTCACTAATTATTATACTTTCCTCTATTGGGCCATCATTAGGGTCCCTGACTGTGTAATGAATCCTATATTTTCCCTTTCTGTATATTAACAGTTAAACCTGAGTAAAATATTTTATCATTTCTAACTCACTGTATCCCTCTTAACTCTATGATTCTTTGTATAGGTTGTAAGCATTTGGCTCCAAGAAAGTTATCTTTAGTAAAATCAGAATGTTCTTCTCTTTTCCCTGTATACTTAAGGCTATTAAAAATGACCCATTGTGGTCGCATACACACCTTTATTCCCAGGATTCAAAGAGACAAGCAGGTTGATATCTCTGCATTTGAGGCCAGCCTGAAATCCATTCAAATAATGATTGCTTACCCCAACAACATTTGTGCCAGTTTTACAACAATGTATCATGTAGGCAAGACCATATTTTGCTTCAAAGGGTTGGGAGGTGGTTTGTTTTTTAAATGTCTCCTCAGACGCATTCATGATACCTTGCAGTATTAGAAACACATTTAGCAGCAGTGAAGAAACAAACACGAATTGTCCCTGTTCTGTGAGAAATATAGGTACTGGCCCTTAGAAATAGAACCTTACCACTTGTATAAAACAAGCAATAGCCTGGAAAATGGTATTCCTTGTTCAATGGATCCCATGTAACACATGATCAACAAATGTATTAAATATAATCCATACTGGCTCTGGAGGTTTCATTTTGTAGCAAGGGATATCTAGGTAGAGCTTTCTCCTCCTGTTATGGTGATTTCATTTACATTTCTTTTTTATTTAATATTTTTATTATATAAGTAACTTAATTTCACATATCAGCCATGGATTCTCCCAACCTCCCTCCTCCCATGCTCCAGCCCTCCCCCTCAATCCACCCCCCATTCCCAACTCCTCCAAGAAAGGTCTCCCCTGGGGAGTCAGCCCAGCCTGGTAGACTCAGACTAAGCAGGTCCAGTCTCCTCCTCCCTACACCAAGGCTGAGTAAAGTGTCCCAGCATAGGCCCCAAGCTCCAAAAACCCAGCCTGTGCACCAAGGACAGATCCCAGCTCCACTGCCTTGGGTGACTCCCAAACAGTTCAAGCTAATCAACATTTCTTTTATTGATATATTATACATTAAGAAGTCTACTGGTATAGGTTTCTGTAAGGCCTTGCATATGGTCCATAGTTTTAGCAATCTCTCTTTCAATGTTATACCTTCCACACTCTTCTCTCCCCATCTATATTTAATATTACATTCTAGTATCACTCCATTCTTTGTCTCCAGAATTACTTATACTATTTCCATTTCCTCGAGGAAACATTACCTAACTCCTAGTCTCTTACTCCACACCTTATCTCTGTGGATTTTAAGATTCTTACATAAACAGACATTTCCTGTCTGACCACTCAGTCCCAAATAATCATACAGAAAATTATATTAATTACAAATATTCAGTCAATAGCTCAGGCTTATTATTAACTAGCTCTTATATTTTAAATTAACCTATATTCCTTATTTATGCTCTGTCACATGTAATTACTTTTATTAGCATGGCACATTCATCTCCTGATCCCTCTGTATTTGGCTAGCAACCCCTCTGACTCCACCCTTCCTCATGCCATCATTTTCAAATGGCTTTCCCACCTAACTTTATTCTGTTCAGCTGTTGGCCAGTCAGCTTGTTTGTTAAGCCAATCATAGAGAAACATATTCACAGAGTGTACACAAGGATTATTACACAGCATTCTTATATGCTTTTATAAAACTCAAATGTTAAATTTGGATAAATTTAAGTGATTACATACTATATTTGTCTTTAGGGTACTGGTTTCCCCACTAAGCATCATGCTTTTCTAGTTCCATCTATTTAAATATGAGTTCCCCGACTTCATGTTCTTTTTAAAATCTGAGTTATTGTGTAAATATAGTACATGTTCATTACCCATTTTATGGACATATAGGTTATTTCATATTTCTGACTAATAGGAAACAGGTGTCTATGTAATAGAATATAGAATTTTTTTGGTATTTGTGCAAGAGTGGTACACCTAGATATTGAAGTAGATCTATTCCCAGCTACCTAGAGACCCCCAAAACTGATTTCTACACTGGTTATATGTTTGTATTCTACCAGCAATGCAAAAGTATTTCATTTACTCCATATACTCACCAGCATGTGTTGTCAATTTTCTTATTGCTCTTGGCCATCTTGATTGTGGAAAATGAAATCTCAATTTTTTTGATATGCATATACCTAATGACTAGGGATGTGAACTTTTCTTTAAATAAAACCAGCATTTCATGGCCACAAATGAGTCATTAGATGAAGCAAATTATTACTGAAAAACAAAGATACATAGGCGGAAACCATGGAAATTACTGGTAAGGAAGGCAATGGAAGGATTAGTATTCAGATAGAAAACATAACAAGTAGGGCAGCCAAAATATTTCAGTCATACATCACAAAGGGATACTAAAAAATTTACTTGCTGTCAGTATATAAATATAATACAATTTGGAGGTTTCATAATCAAAAATGAAGTCAAATAGCTTAAGAATTCACCTTTATTAGGAATCTAAAGAACCTCTATAATTGGGGGATGGGAATCCATGGAATTTAGGATCAGATTTTAGACTGGGAAAGTAAAAATGGAGGCAGGAAAGGCAAATTGCCTACAACAAAGGTAAAGATCAGTAAATCCATTAATCCTCATAGTCCTTAAAATAATATTGTAATGTGACAAGTCATCATAAACACATATTTCATTCTTGCCCTTAAAACTACGTGCCAAGCTATGCTTGAAAGAATAATTACCTCTGTGCTCACAGTACCATCTAACTTTTGACAAAATGGGAAGGTTGATAGAAACCACAAAAAAAGTTCTAAAAATATTGTAGAGGGACCCAAGAATATGTAATGATTGCTCATTTCAAAAGGATTTAAACAGTCATCTCAAAGCCAAAACCTATCTCCTGACTTCTACAGGAATATCTATTTTATGTTCCCCTTCAGGGACACAGGAAGGACTGCTTCAGGACCCTGTTAGCTGAAACATATTCCCTGACAAAAAAAAAATCTCTTGGAGAAAGATACTGAAATTTTCTCCTGGACACCATGTATTATGTTACTCAAAAATTCTATTCTGCACCAGGTGCCTATACCAGTTCTCTTGAACCCTCCCTTTTCCTCTCTTTTCTTTTGTGATATATATATAGTAAAATTTTATCTTCTTTAGGGATTGTTCCTTTAATGAGTATGCAATTAAATTCTTTGTCTTTTCTCATTAATTTTGGTCTGATATCTGTTTTGAACAGAAAGAATTGCTTGTTTCATTGGTCCATTTCCATTGGGTACCATTTTGCATTCCAGCATTTAAAGCAGTGTCTGGTTTGTGTGTGTGTGTGTGTGTGTGTGTGTGTGTGTGTGTGTGTGTGTGTGTGTGTGATTAGCTTCATTTCTTGGAGAAAAAAATGATTGATCCACTCCACTAGCTGATCATTTCCATTACTGTGGGTCTTACTATTGGCAAGTAAGATCATCAATATTTCCAGTTATTATTGAATGTGGGTATCAATTGATTCCTTTCATTTTGTTGACCTTGCAGTGTTACGGTTCTGGCTTTAGATTCATGGATAGAAAAAGCTGGTTATGGATTTTGCCTCCATGCCTAAGGAAAAATTGCCAGACATGTGTCAGGGTTGTCCCCGAATGGAGGCCTAGAGCAATCATTTTGTGAAGCTGTAAAGGTGAAGCCTGAATTTCCTTGCAGACCCCAAGATGTTAGAGATGGCAGATACGTGGAATACTGGCTTGGAGAGCTATTAACAGAGAGTGGAACAAGCCTAGGAAAAGAAGTGTGTTTTAGTCAACAAAGCTGCAAAGAGTTGGAGATCTGAAGACATTAACTTCAGACATGGAAATACAGAGTTTAGTGTTTGTTCAACTTGTTTTCCATTTTGCTTTTGTCCAGTATTTCCTCATTATGCTCTCTTTCCTAAATTTTGAAATGGTAATGTATATCCTCTGCCACTATATGCTGGATATATGTTATCTGTATGCTTATAGGGAATTACAGCTTAGAGATTGCATGAATATCAGAAGAGATTTTGAACTTTGGGCTTTAAACATTGGTAAGATTGTGGTCCAGGAAGTAGAATGTGTTACTTTGAAAGAAATGTCCTCCAAAGTGCATGGCACTATTATAAGGTGTGGCATTGTTGGAGTAGTTATGATCTTCTTAGAGAAAGAATGTCACTGTGGAGGAGGACTTTGGGGTCTCATATATGCTCAAGATATTGCCCAGTGTCTAAAACTAATTTCTGTTGCCTATAAGGTACAGGAATCTCAGGTAATCCTCCAGTACCATGTCTGCTTTCATACCTCCATGTCCTACCATGATGATAATGGACTGAAACTCTGAACTGCAAGCAATCCACCCTATTAAATATTTTCCTAATAAGAGTTGCTATGGTGATGGTATCTCTTCATGGCACAGAAACCCTATCTAAGAGAGTTACCATTGACTTAACTGCACATATATACATATAAGAAAATACATGTCATTTCTGTCTTTTGGCATCTGAGTTACTGAATTTAGTATGATTTTTTTCTAGTTATTTTCATTTACCTGTGATTTTTTTGTCTTTCATGATTTCTTTACTTTTAGGGTTGAATTTTTCAAACTAGGGAAGCTGAAGGAAGGTAACTTGGGGGCTCTTATCTATAAGATCACACTGGGAGAGCTGAACTGGGAAGACCAATGTATTAGATAGATAGAGGTAGACATTATGAGGTTAGAAAGAAATCTGGTCCTAGGGAAATTCCCAGGAACCTACAAGGACATCATGTAGATGTAACCAACCATGTTATTAAATAAGAAACACAGAACTAATGCAAAGAAGAAAGCCAAGAGATCAGAGCTAAGAGCCTTACCCATCTGCTGCAGCTAGTCTACTCAGCCAAGAGAGCTACTTCCTGTGTTTTTGTCTTTATATAGACTTATGTTCTGCCTTCTCATTGGTTGTAAATCCAACCACATTACTGCCTCATCACTGCCTCTCTGTACAGACCTCCAGGTCTTCCATGGTTGGTTTTGAGATTAAAGGCATGTGTCTCCAATGCTGCCTGTATCCTTGAACACACAGAGATCTACCTAGCTCTGCCTACCAAGTGCTGGGATTAAAGGCATGTACCACCACTGCCCAGCTTTTGCTATGGCTCTATTTTCTCTGACCCCCGGAGCAATTTTATTTATTAACATACAAATTACATTTTAAGTACAAATAAAATATCACTATCTTAACTGTCATCTTGGAGCCTTCATCCAGTAATGATGGAAATAGCACCAAGAATCAGAATTCCAGGCTAAGTAACAGGGAGTCCAGACAAAGAGAGGAAAGAGGTATTATATGAGAAAGTGGGGTCAAGATCACAGTGGGGAAATCTACAGAGACAACTGATCCAAGCTCATAGAAACTCACAAACCTTAGAGTAAAAGCTATCGAACCTACATGGGACCAGACTAGACACTGTGCATATGGGAGACAGTTGTGTAGCTGTGTCTGTTTAAAGGCCCCCTGGCAGCATGATTAGAATCTATCCCTGGTGCATGACTTGACTTTCTGGATCTCATTATCTCTGGTTGGAAACACTGCTCACCCTTGATGCAGGGGGGAGGGGTTTGGTCTTGCCTCAACTGAATATACCAGGCTTAGCTGTACCACCATGGGAGAACTCACACTGTTGGAGGAGGGAACTAGGGAGGGAAAGGAGGTAGAGTGGTGAGCGGGAGGAGGGATGAGAGGGAGATCTGTGGTTGATATGTTAAATGAATTAAAAAATTAAAAGTAACAAAGTGTTTATGTTCTCATAACAAATAATTTAATTAACTAATTAATTAATATAAATGCATAAATACATACATACATACATACATAAATACATAAATAAATTCTGGTGTTATATTTTATATCAATTTTATAATCCACAGGTGATTTTTTATTTAAGAAATTTTGTATTCATTTTACATAGCAATCACAGATGCCCCTCTGGTGAAAGAAAACATAACCTAACTACAAGGACTAAAGCTCTTTTCCATTTGCAACATCCTCTAACGTCAAACATGGAAGCAACACTGGCTTGAGTTAATTTTTTCTGTTTGCTGGAGAGTATCCTTGAGCATGTTGTACTGAGTCTCCCAAAGACAACCAAGAAACAACCCGAATGCAAACGCAAAGAGTCTTTTTATTTGTGAGTTTAAACCTGGATCTCTCCAGCAGGAGAGACCCTGTTTAGCAAACAAGCAGGGTTTTTATCAGCAGGTGTCTGGGTGAATTCCAATTCTATATAGTTACAAGCTTACTTTAGGTTAGAGATGCTTGGTTTGAACTGGTTAGAGAGTTGCAGTTGCAAGGAAATGACAATATCCTCCAGCAATCTATATCATCAGCAGACCCATTATCTCTGATAATAAGACATCCCATTTCTTATTTGCAGGAAACTTGTTACCTCTGACAGCTATGGTATATAATCTATCATATCCTTTTGTTTATGGCAGGAAATATCTGGAATTCATTTTTTATGTGACTCTTAATTGTCTGGAATTAGGGGGAGCACATCCTCTGGTGGGCTTCCCAGGGCCTGCTTCCCCCAGTCTAATCCTTTGGTGAGTTTCCCAGGGCTTGGGGTGGAGGAGAACCCCATCCTCTGGTGAGTTTCCAGGGCTTGGGGTAGAGGGGCGGTACATCCTCTGGTGGGTTTCCCAAAGCTTACGGTGGAGGGGCAGCCCATCCCCTGGTGGGTTTCCCAAAGTCTGCTGCCCCAGTCTGACCTTCCCTAAGATAGCTGCAACCCTCTCAAGTGCATTGCTTCTTCAGTTTCAAGTTTAGGAACTCATTTTCTTAATCATAAATTTGTAGTTACACAGAATTTACAAATCTCTCCCTGTTCTGTTAAGTGTGTTTTCTTTTTTTTTTTTTTTTTTTTTTTTTTTTGGTTTTTCGAGACAGCGTTTCTCTGTATTGCTTTGCGCCTTTCCTGGAGCTCACTTGGTAGCCCAGGCTGGCCTCGAACTCACAGAGATCCGCCTGGCTCTGCCTCCCGAGTGCTGGGATTAAAGGCGTGTGCCACCACCGCCCGGCTAAGTGTGTTTTCTTTAGCTATAGATTTACAAATATGTCCTAAAGAAAGTTTTTGTTTTATAAGTAATGACACAAAGCATTCAGTGTTAATTTCGGGTTAGAGAGGTCATCATATGTGTCAGTCGGCTTTCTAGTTTTAATATTTTTAGACCCCGAAGTTTAGGTTCTCAAGTAGGTGCCCCAAGAACCCAGACTCCAGTCCAGTTGATGCAAAAGCATGAGGTTTTTATTGAAGCAACTGTACAGACGGGCTACTCTTGTCCTGAGAGCAAGAGTCACACATTACTGCAGCCACATGGGGGCTTTTAAAGGAAAAACCTGCAAAAGCCGTAAGATTACAATTCCCATACAATTTCATTTCACAAGATCATGGTTTGATAACAGAGTGGGTACAGTCACGTCCACGTGTACATTCTTCCTGAAACCTCAAGGGGGGTATCAGGGTGGGAGTGGAGTTTACAAAAAGGTCACAGTGGTCCTTCCTGGAACACTTGCAATACCCAATCACAGATGAGCACATCTCTTAGCAGAAATCTTTTTACATTGTTACAGGGGTGGTTGAATAATGACTGAGTCAGTTTGCCCTTGGAACTAGATTTTTAGTTTCTCATTTCCTGGGGCTCGGGGGTGTAAGCCTGAAGGTTCAGGGTCTTTCAAATATGAAATGGTTACATGGAATTTTTAACAACTGTGTGGGCTTCTTCTTTTCCTTCCTTCCTTCCTTCCTTCCTTCCTTCCTTCCTTCCTTCTTTCTTTCCTTCTTTCCATCCTTTCTACCTTCCTTCTTTCCTTCCTTCCACTCTTCCGTCTTTCCTTCCTTCCTTTTTTTCTTTCTTTTCCATTAATTTACATGTGATTCCTTAAATACAATGTGGATATCTAACACATGAATTTGTAGCTGGAGTTTTCTCTCCAGTTCCCACCAAGCCCCGAGAGTCCAACAGCCCACTTATAAAATAAAAACACAGATGCTTATATTATTTAAACTGTTTGGCCTAATGGCTCAGGCTTCTTCCCAGCTGTTCTGATATCTTAAATTAACCCATTTCTATAAATCTATAAGTTGCCATGAGGCTCGTGGCTTACCAGTACCTTACATCTTGCTTGTCATGGCAGCAGTTGGCAGCGTCTCTCTGCCTCAGCCTTCCACTTCCCAGAATTCTCCTCTCTGCTTGTCCCTCCTACACTTCCTGCCTGGCTACTGGCCAACCAGCATTATATTTATACAGAGCGATATCCACAGCATGAATTGATTTTAATTCTACTGTTACATGATAATTCTATCAATATATCTCAAAATAGAAAAATAAGAGACAAAGTTTCATAGGAGATATATTCTTCAGTGCCACATAATTTATCTTCAAGAATCAAGACACTGTGTGTATCTGTGTGTGTGTGTGTGTGTGTGTGTGTGTGTGTGTGTGTGTGTAGTCTCAGTTATTTTGAGCAATTGTGCGTTAGTTTTTAAAAAAACAATATTAATTTTAAGCTGTCTGTAAAACTGTCCATTATGATAGGAAAAGAAACTTCAAAATTGTCTTCTTGTTAGGGAGATGGAGGCTATATCAGAGTATATTAGAGGTTCTTGGAAATTCATTATAGCCAAGAAACAGTTGATGGACCAACAGATGGAAAACTATTAAGTACTGAGGAAGACTCTGGCTGAAGAAAGATCAGAGTGATAAGACATCATTTTGAAAATGGGAAGGGATGAGAAGTATATTCCAATGTGCAGGCTGGTGCATTCTTGCATGATAAAAATATCTCCTGTTAAGATATAATTTTATGTGAAAGTGCACAGATATCCTAAAATAAGTATCTACAATCTTGAATGAAATCTAATTTAAAAAGAAGGAATGTAATTTTAGGAGGCTTAAGTGTGTTTTGTTGTTCTTGCCACTTTTGTTGTGATTGTTTTCTCTTATACATCTGGATACTGGTCTCTAGAGCTGTGTATACGTTTAACAAGTGCTCTACAGATGTTCAACAATGTCATTTCAATAATTCAAGGAGTTTTTAACAAAATATTTCCCTATCACCTATACCATCCTGTTCCAATAAACTGCAGTCATATTTTTCATAACTTCAGTTGACAGATTAGATTAATATTTGTTTGAAACAACAGTTCAATTGTTTCATATCAGTCTTTACACAAGTAGCACAACTTTCTGATGCTCTCATCCTGATATAAATTTTGAAATAGAGTAATATGAATATCTTCCTTTCCTCAAGATAGTTTTGTGTTTTGTAGATTCTCATATTCCCATATAAATTTCTTAGTTAATTTGTCAATCATTCCTAACTTTATTGCTAAATATCATCAGGGATTTCCTTTCCTTGTGTCATAACATGGAAGGTTTATGCAGTGACTACATCTACCGTCCTATATGACATGAGATGGCCTTTCACACTGAGGATAGACACTATGTCATGAATCTTCTGTGACATGTGATTTACTGTTATGGGAATATATTCCTCATCACAATAAAAGTAACAATGAGACAATGAAATAAGCTTGTTCTTGACACCTGGAGTGAGTAAAACAACTGATTCTTACTCCAATCTTCACTTCTCAAACCAGAATCTGTAACTGCTTGTTTAGCATGTGTAATTTTATACCATTCTTTCCGTTCCAGGCTAACACTTCACTTGTTGAGAAAATTCTAGCTTATGTTAAACCTTTTGATTCTGCATAAAATAAAGCTATAGTGATTGAAAATGAACTAGGTAATTCTGGTAGAACTACAGGCCTCTCCCCCATTTCAAAATTCCATGGACACTTAAAATCAAGGTTTCAGTGACTCCTTTGCTCACAGTTCCACCTACCATCCAACAAAATAAAAGAGCTTAGGGAAAGGTCATTTAAAAATTATGAAGAGAAATGTGCTGTCTAAGGAAAAATTACTGTGTTCAGTAGAGAAGAAGTTTTCAATTTTTATTTCAGTATTAAATATAATAGGTAATTGCTAGAGTAGAGGGATCCTATTCAGGTTTCCTTATAAAGAAAGAAGGTATACTTGACAATGTCATCTTTTCCTGCCATTCCTACACATACTGTGAATGCTAAACCTCAAATGAATAAGTCTGATCAAGGATATGCTATGTTTCTATACATATCATTTATCTCTTCAGTTGCTCTATGCTTCACAAGACTAAGAGAAATCTCTTATGTTAAAGCTTTCACGGATTTTCAAGTGTGATGGATGTCACAGAGTGACCTGAATATTCAGTGAAGTCTCCTGATCCCTGATACCCTGTTGAAATCTGCACTGGATAACTGTAGAGGCAGGAAGCACCATTTTCAAGGTTTACACTGTCCAGCTAGAAAACTGAAGGTTCTGGGAAGTGGTGGGGAGGAGGTAAAGCTGGACAGAAGTTTCAGTCTTTGGTTTTCCACTGTGAGGCATGATGAGAAGAGTAGTGGTGACCTGCTCCATCTGATTTCCTTTGGCTCATCTTCAGTCTATTTAAACAAGCTTCTGGAAAATTCCCACAGGTCTAAATATTACTACCAATTCTTTCAAAATGCAACCCACTGTGAAAGTGTTCACAACTTTTTCTTCCTTGAAGTTTCAATCTTTTGTTACTTAATATTTTCTGAATTTCATATTGGTAACATTTTTCCCCTGAAAAAAATATACAGTATTTGGTGGGTAAAGCACTACCAATTTCTGTAGAATTATAACATAATAAGGTAATTTTCTATCCTACTTCTTCAATATTGAAGATTTTCAACTATGTATATTGTAGTAATCTAAAAACTTGAAACGTTTTGGGTAATATTGATGTTCTTTTTTTTTTTGATGCTGTATTGTGGTTCTTTTTCTTAAGAAATTTTTTATTTCTTTTACATACCAACCACACGTCCCTGTCTTGTCTCTCCCTTCTTCTGCCTCCTAGCCTTCCCCCACCTCAAACCACCCAGTATTGTGCTTTGTTATTCTTCTTGTGTTTATCAACTGTATCTTTTTATTTGTAATTTTCAAACAAACTAGTTCAATATGAGATTTTTTTTTCATTCAAAGTCAAACATTCCCATTGTCTCAAACACTCGTTATAAAACAACATTTAAAAATTTTCCTAGTTTTAAAGAAATTTCTCCCTTTTTGGAAAAAAATTACTGAAGGAACACAGCTGCATGTCCTAATTTAATGTAGTCTATCCCTTTGAATTTTTTCTGAATCTTGGCCCCTTATTAGTTGTTTCATTTTCCAATTCAATTGCAATAAATGGTTTGAATTTTTTCTTGTCTTAGAAATGTATGAAATAAACATTATCATTTGAAGTTCAACATGTTTTTAGTTACAAATTGTCACCTGGTAAGTAGTTAAATCATGTGGAACATCAGTCTTTGTGAGCTACATCAGGAAAACAATGAGAGATAACAGCTAAGTGGAGCAGTCACAGAAAGGTTGAATGATTCCCCTTTAAAGTGTCATTTACCAATATAGGCATTGAAGACAGAAGTTAATACTTAATCTTCCTGAAACTCATACATAGAAAACAAATGGTAGAATATGTAACCACAAAGTAATGACTGTTGTAATATTTTTAAGAGCTTTTATTTTACCTCAAATCTCTGATTTAGGAAGGAAATGTTACAGTATTGGAGAAGGCAAGATAAAAGAGCAGAAGTTAAGAAATGAATCATTAAGAGCTACTACCCTGCTTATCTGATCTATCATTTATCTATAAATTTTTAAATGTTTATCCATGTAAACTATCCTATCTTCATAGGGGAAAAATGAGCTAATGATGACTGAAAAGAGAGATAGGCAGAAAGACAGTAATAGAAACCCTCTCTGTGTCTATGATTCTTAACATTCAACAGGCAGTGCATTTCTCACATAATATTTCTACAGCTTTGAAATCATAAGCATGTTTGCATTATGGTGTACCATTGTGTTTTGTTCTACTAGTGCTATATTTTTTTTACTTTATTAAAATTCTGGATTTATTAACTTGGATATTTGTCAGTATTTCCATATCTGACCACAGTTATTACTGTGTGCTGAATAGCATTCTAAATAAATATGTAAATAAGGAAAGGTAAAGGGTAGAGCTACACTTTTAAAAATAAAGCAGGAATTTTAGAGACCACCTTCATGGTAATGAATATAAACAGATTTACCAAACACTGATAGGGAAGACTACACTCATAAGACAAAAAAAAAATAATCAGAATAAGATTTTAGATAAGAAAATTTGTGAAGTAAAAATACTTTGTCTTCCTTCATTACCTCAATAATGGGTAATTAGTTGTTCTTTCTATAATACAAAATGCCCACAGCAAGAAAGTCTAAATGGAGCAGAAAGATAGAAGATTCTCACAGTTTCTGGGGTCAGTTTACTCAAGGAACAATTTCCTTTCATTCCACTTACCTGATTTTAAATTTCTTCTTGGTGAAACAGAAAATGAGTGTTTGGATTTTTTTCAAATCTTCTGGTGTCTTACTTAGGGTTTCTATTGCTCTGCAAAGACACCATGACCATGGTAACTTTTTTGAGGAAAGGATTTAATTGCAGTGGCTTACTGAAAACCAACTGCACAAACTCCAAACTCTGCTTCTCCATGTCTGATCTGAAAACCCTCTTCAGATCTGCAACTCCATTCAGCTTTGTTTATTACAACACATTTCATTCTCTTGGGCTGGTTCCATTCCCTTTTATCAGTGTTCCTCACTGGGTATCCATGACTCTGGTATCTCTAACATCTTGGGTTTTCCAAGGCATTACAGGCTTCAACTTCACAGCTTCGCCTAATGCTCTTTCTTGGCCTTCATTCACGGACACCCACTGCCTGGCCTCAGTATTTTCTTATGTGAGCAGGCAAACTCCATAACCACTTTCATCTAGGCTTAATGCTAAACCCAGAACCACATTCCCAAAGCTGCCAGGTTATGCTGCTTGTTGATGATGGAACATGGCCTTTTCGTTCAATTACATCTTCACTAGCTCTCTATTTTCCATAGTTTTCTTTACTGCCGAAGCTTGGCTGTCCTGAAACTTGCTTTGCAGACCAAGGAGGCCTCAGACTAAGCAATCCAACAGCCACTGCATTCCAGGTGCTAGGATAAAAGGTGTGAACTTACTGACCTGGCTCTAAGCTTTTCTTATTTCCTTTTCACAACTAGGAGAGTTAGCTGGGCAGGACCTTGCCTGGAGGTCATCACTACCTGTATTCCATTTCTTTTTATTCTTTTTCCCATATTAAGAAATTTTTATTCATTTTACTTGACAACCATAAATTTCCCTCACTTCCCACCTCCTACTTCGTCCCCCTCTCCCCCCAACCCACCTCCATTCCCTCCTCCAAAAAGGTAAGGTCTCCCATGGGGAGTCAGCAAAGCCTGGTACATTCAGTTGAGGTAGGTTCAAACCCCTACCCCTGCATCAAGGCTGTGCAAGGTGTCCCACCAGAGGTAATGAGCTCCAAATAGCCAGCTCATGCATCAGAGATAGATTCTGATCTTGCTGCCAGAGGCCCCTTAAGCACACCAAGCTATATAATTGTCTCAATTTCTCAGAGGGCCTAGTACAGTCCCATGCAGACTTCACAGCTGTTGGTCTAAAGTTCATGAGTTCTCACTAGATTGATTCAGTTGTCTCTTGTAGGTATCCACCTCATGCTCTGTGCTCATGGAACCCCTCTCCCCTCTCTTTGAATGGACACCTGGAGCTGGGCCTAATACTTTGCTGTAGTTTTCTACATCTTCTTCCATCAGTTACTGGATAAAGGCTCTATGATGACAGTGTATTTACCAATCTGATTACCAGGGTAAGCCAGCTCAGCCATCCTCTCCACTGTAGCTAGTACTCTAAGATGGAATATATCTAAAAGGTATATTTCATTTCTTAATCCATTTATCTCCTTGACACAGGATTTAGCTCCATTCCACGTCCTGGTACTCTTTTTCACCTCAAAATTTGCAGTTTGTAATTTACCTTTCTCAGCTTGCTCCTTTTCATTATAAATCCTCATTAGAGTTACCACTAACAACCACACTATAGTGTCTATATTAGGCTGTTTTGAGATTTCCTCTGCCTACAGAATTAATCCAAAACCCTTTACTTTAGCCTCAGGCAGAGTCTTTAAACAAGGGAAAAGCAGACACTTCTTTCTCCAAAATATCACAAGACCAGTCTCTAAGACATACTAACATTCTTCCCTTCCAAAACCTCTTGGTCCTCTGAGTTCATCAAACAAGTTCCGTACCACTGTCTTCACTGATAGTACTAGGACAGCCCATTATGCAGCACTGAAATCATTCCACTGCTTTCCTAACCCAAACATCCAAAGTGCACATTACCCTAAACCAAAGCATGGTTAGGATTACTACAGCAATACTCCAGTCCCAGGTAGCAACATTTATCATAATAGGTTTTCTATTGCTGTGAAGAGACACTATAACCACAGCAACTCTTTTAAGAAAAACACTTACTTGTGGGGGCTGGTTTACTGTATCAGAGGTTCAATCCATTATCATCATGGTGGGGACCATGGTGGCATGCTGGCAAAGTAGGTGAAAGTTATATTTCTTGTAGGCAACAGGAAGTCAACTGAGACACTGGGCAGTAACCTGAGCATAGGAAACCTCAAAGCCCACCCCCACAATGACACATACTTTCTCTAACAATGCTATAGCCACTCCAATAAAGCTACACCTCATAATAGTGCAACACCCTAGGAGATTATTCAGGCCAATTACATTCAAACAACCACATCTAGGAAATGTGACTATTGATAATTGTACCTCTCAGCCCTCAAACAGAGGCTATCACAGTTTTCCATAGTTGTTCAAAATGAAAAGATGTGCCCAAACCTAATCAGTGCATTAAGAATATGATGGCTATACAAAATGCTCAAGGCTCTGCTGCAAGATTTCATGATTTCTAAGCATAACAGGAAAAGTGCACCCATTAAATCTCAACAATACAGTTTCCTAAATAAACTCTCTACTCTGACTCTACCATTAGACATGTCAAGATGGATGGGGAAATTTCACAAGGCCTATTTCATATGTAGCTATGGGAAATCAATGACTGCTAAGACAGCATAAATGAGTTTGTACCAGGGCTGAGGCCCTGGTCATTAGCCATAAAAACAAAAATATATTATTCTATATATTATATTACATGATATTATATTATATACACACATTACATTATACTTTAAAAATTGAATTTAAAATTTTAAATGTCAATTATAAAATAACAACATGTTAAACATTCACAACTTAATGAATTTATATATATTTCATGAAATTAAAAGGGAAACTTGTTGGAAATAAGAGTTTCAAGAGTAAAAGTTATAAAGATTCAAGTGAGTAATGGTGATGTAAGTGACTAAAATGGATTATGTACATGCATGAAACTGTAAAAGAATAAAAAATAAAGACTAATGAAATGGCTCAGCAGATAAAGTTATTGGTGTTAAACCTTGACAATTTGAATGTGATCCCTGGAACACATATAAAAAAGTGGATGTAGGGGCTAGAGAGAGGGCTCAGAAGTTAAGAGCACTGACTGCTCTTCCAGAGGTCCTGAGTTCAATTCCCAGCAACCACATGGTGGCTCACAACCATCTGTAATGAGATCTGATTCCCTCTTCTGGCCTCCAGTCATTCATGCTGTATACATAATAAATAAATAAATATTTTCAAAATGTGAATGTAGAAAACTAAGTCTACAAAATTCTCCTCTGAACTTTATATATGTTCAAAGTATGAACACACACACATTAGCACAGTATAAAAATTAACTCTTAACTGTGTCAAATTCACTGGTGGATGGCAAACACACAGGAGCTCTATCATTGAAGAGAGCAGACTATTACAAATAAACCTGCAAAGAACATAGTTGAGATAGATAACTAATGAGGTCTTGTGGTAAACTGGTTTTTAGTTTTCTGAGAAACTGCCACACTAACTTCCAAAGTGGCTGTACAAATTTTTCACTCCCACCAGCAGTGGAGGAGTGTTTCCCTTACCCCAAATCCTCTCCACTGTGAGATGTTGCTTGTGTTTTGATCTAGCCATTCTGACAGGTATAAGATGGATGTCAGAGTCATTATGATTTGCATTTCACTAATGGCTAAGGATGTAAAACATCTTCTTAAGTGTTTCTCAGATATTTGAGATTCTTGATTGTTGAGAATTATCTGCTTAGATCTGTGCCCCATTTTTAGTTTGTGTGTTGATCTAGTTTGCTGAATTCTTTATAAACGTTAGAAATCAGAGCTCTGTCAGATGTAGAGTTGGTGAGGATCTTCCCCCTTTCCCTAGGCTTCTGTTTGATTCTATTAGTGGTAATCTTTGCCTTACAGAAAAATTTTCAATTTCATGAAAATTTATTAATTGTCCATTATAGTGCCAATGCTATTAATGTTCTGTTCAGCAAGTTGTCTTCTATACAAATGTGTTCCTAAAGGAAATGGAGAGGGAGTAGTGGATTGGTGTGTAGAAACAGTGGGGAATGGGCGAAGCAATAGCAGGGGAGGAGTGATGGGAAGCTGCAGCCTGGATGGAAAAAAATAAATTTATTTAAGTACTATATTGAATAAATATGGGGAGAATGGACGGCCTTGTCTTGTTCCTGATTTTAGTGGAATCACTCTGAGTTTCTCCCTATTTAATTTGATGTTGGCTGTGGTACCTATGGACCGGGCAGTGGTGGCACACGCCTTTAATTCTAGTACTCAGGAGGCAGAAGCAGGTGGAACTCTGTGAGTTCGAGGCCAGCTTGGGCTACAGAATAAATCCCAGGAAAAGGCACAAAGCTACACAGTGAAACCCTGTTTCGAAAAACAAAACAAACAAACAAAAAAATCCTTCCACTCTGTCTTTGGTAATGAGCCCTGAAACTTGAGGGAGTAAGTATGCTAAAGATATCTCCTTTAGAATGTAACATTCAGTAATGTCTTAATCTCTGATAATTTACCAGATGTGGGCATCTTTGTTAAGCACTTTGTGTGTCAAAAGGACCTGCTCTGATGAGGATTGATAGACACACTAATCTATGGGTATAGCAATGGGACATTGGAGTTTATATAACACTCTGCCCACTTACTAGGGTAATAACAGTACACTGTCCTTTAGAGTCTATTATCTCTCTATTAACATATATCTTCAACAAATGATACTGGAAAACTGAATATTCACATGTCACATACTGGAAAAGGATATTAGATATTCATCTATCAGGTTGTATAAAAATTAATTCCCGATTGATCACTGATTTAATAGTGGGACCTGAAACACTGAAATATCTATCAGACAACATAGTTATTGCATATATTATATAGTTGGGGGAAATAATTTTCTGGATAAGATTCCATTTTCCAAGTATCAAGTCCAATAATTGACATGTGGGATTTCATAAAACTAAAAAGCTTCCGTACAGTTAAAAAAACAATCAGCCAGGTGAAGCACAGGGTCACAGAATAGGAAAGCGCCATAGCCAACTATATATATGATAAACAATTAATATCCAGAGTATATAAAACATATAGAAATATAATGAATCAAAAAAAGAACAATTTTTAAAAAATGGGGCTGAGGCCTAAACAAAGAAGAGAGGAAGAGAGTTCTCAAGAGAAGAAAACAAGGGATAAGAATTATCTGGAAAATATTCCTTGTCAGTAGTAAGTAAAGAAATGCAAATCAAAACATCTCTGAGACTTCTTACCCTAGACACTATGGAAAATATCACCAAAATGGAACAACAAACCCTGTTAGGGGCTGGAGAAAAGTGAATTCACATAGGTGTACAGTGGAACTGGGAGCTCGTGTTACCACTACAGAAATCAGTGTGGAGAATTCGAAAAATCTTATAATAAATCTACCTTATGACCTGTAATCCAGCTATAACATTTCTTTGTATATGCCCAAATCATTCACTATACTACTTCACAGACAAATGCTCACACATTTTCATTACTGATCTATTCACTATACCCAGGATTGGAAATAAACTAAACATATTTCAACTGATGAATGCAAGGTGAAAATATGGACTGCATACATTATAAAATAATACTCAGATATAAGTGCAGAAACCATGGAAGTAAAATAGAGACATTGTTATGGATGGGGGTGTGAAGAAAGAAGAACAGTAAGGTCTGAGTGATATGAATGGGGAAATTGGAGAGGGGATCCATAAGTAGGATATGGAAGGGAGACAAATACAGAAAAAGAAGCTAAGAGAGTAAAAGATAAGGAAGGGTGTCTAGAAAAATATGAGGAAGCATACTATTAACTAGATTCCCAATTATAAATAACTATACTGCCTGTATTTATGGGTAGTGATATGCATATATAGTTTAAATGAAATTTGCCCTGGCAATGTTCCTTTCAATAGCCAAATATCACCTAGCGGAAATTCCAACAGTCAAGAGGAGATCTATTTTGAATTGGTGTTCAAGGTTGCCCAGTTGACTCACAAAACAAAACTGCCCAGGGCTAGCGAAGTCATGATTCTAAGGAGAACCCACAAATACCCCTCTAACAGGCTTGCATAATCCCTTAATACATTGTATATATTTGTCTTTCTACCTGCTGAAAAGTGTAGTACTTACCCTCTTCAAGGAAAATTTCTTTGTAAAAGACAGAGATAGTTACAGAAAACCACAAGCAGGCAATGACTGGTTGCAGACAAGATCCAGGATAGGCATCAAAACTACACAGAGAAAACAAAACAAAACAAACAAACAAGAAAAAAAGACCCACCTGTGATTAACAAGCAATCCAAACTACAAAAGTGAACCCTTTGCTTTGCTGGATAATGGATGCTGGTCACCTGGGGCTAAACAAATCAGCAGTTTTAATGAATGAGTAATCTGCAGCACCATGGAGGTGAAGACCTCTAAGAAGTATTTCCTCCTGGGCAGCAAACAGAAATGTCCTCTAGAAATAGACAAGTTTGAACCTCCTGTTGGCTATTGATTTTACTAATTTAAGAGTCACCCAAGTGGTTTTGAATGCCTGGAGGAGTCATGGAGAGCAGCTGAAGCTTGGCACTGTATGGTAGTGGTGCAGGCCTTGAAGAAAGCCCAGTTTTATAACAATGAACATGTGTTACCAGGCCAGTCATCATTGTAGCTTGAAGAGTTCATGGCTGTGATAGAGGGACGATTGCTTTTCTCCTTTGGTTGCATACCTGGCATTTCTTAGGACTGTGATGGTCAGCCAGTAAAGACAAAGTTTCTATTAGATACCAGATTGTTTCTCCATGATCTCTGATGCAAGTATGTGGTATGTTAAGCACTATGGTCTGAAATCAACATTAAAGGATATTCTTAATCAAAAAGCCATCTGTGGTTCTTTGGAATTTCATTTGCTAACAACACCAAAAAGGTTCACCATTCCTTGAACAGGCTCTATTTGTTCTGCTTTGTATCTAAATGGGGTTTGGGGACCCATTATGTCAAAAAAAACATTTAAACTATTGTCTTATTTTAATTCAATATTTTTGTTTAAAAAATTTTATTTTAGTTTTCAGTACACCCCCATTGCAATTTCCCCTCCTTCCACACCTCCTAGGCTCCCCTCAATTTGCCCATATCCACTCCTCCTTTGTTCCACTTCAGGAAAAAGCAGGCCTCACAGGTACATGAAGAGAATGCTGTACTACAAGATACAGTAAGACTAAGCACAAATCAACCATCTTATAAAGGTTCTGTGAGGACATTCAGTAGGACCAACATAGTAAAAATGGTCATCCTACCAAAAGCAATCTAAAGATTCACTGTATTTCCAATCAAAATTTTAACATAATTCTTTACAGACAGTAAAAGGAAAATATTTAACTTCAATGAAAAAAAAATGGAGGATACCTGAAACAATACTAAACAATAAAAGAACTGCCGTAGGTATCACTATACCTGATTTCAGGCTGTGCTACAGAGTCATAGTAATTAAAACTGCATGGTATTGGCATAAAAACAGACATGTTGATCAATTTAAACTCTTTATATTTGTGCGTGTGTGTATCAATCTACCTATCCATCCATATATATATGGAAGCTCTGCTAGAGTAGTTTTTTTTTAAGATTTTTCAAAAGTCTTTATGACTATTTATCCCCCCATATATTTCTTCTTGTAACATGTTCCCCCATCTACCACCACATGTAATAATTTCTTATCCATGATTCTTCTTTCACTATTCTGATCCCTATGTTCTTTCTCCCTTCCCTTGGAAGTTATCCATGGTCTGTTATTTAAGATCTGTCTTTATGTAGTACAGACTTTCAAGGACTCATCTGTATTAATTGTTTTCCTGATTTCATTGGAGGTAGCTTTACCATGCTTTCTTCAGAAAACTTGGTTCTCAAATATAATGAAATTAAAGTATCTTTATTATTTCCTTGGTTATAGCTGACATTTATAGGGCAAAACATTTATGCATCATTGATCTTTCAAAAAGCTCATGATATTTCAGGTTCTCTGTTTCCTCTCTGCAGTTAGAAACATAACTTCCTGGTCTAGCCACCTGCCATTCCCATTCATACAATGGAAAAAGCAGAAATTATATTTTGATTCTATTATTTCAGTTTTATTTATTATTTATTTACTTTTGTTTTTGTTGAGACAGGGTCTCAATATGTAATCCTAGATGGGCTGGAGTGTACTATGTAGATATGGCTGGAGTTAAACTCCAAATGAACTATCTGCTTCCACCACTAAAGTGTTGGAATTAAATGCATGTGCCACCATGCCTGGAATTTGATAAGAAAATTTTAATTGTGAAAATAATTCATGATAAAATCGAAAAGTACATTTAAAATGTACACATGTAGTTCTATCATTAAAGAGATAGAAGCCAAAGGATTACTACAAGTTGGAAGATATCCTAGGGTACAGAATAAGACACTTTATGTCTGTTTGAAGTAGTTAACATTACTGATGATAAATATAAATTTCCTTTCAAAGACATATTTTTATTTTTACAAATTTTTCTCTTCCATGATTTCATAGTGCACAGTCCAGATTTTCCAATTTCAAAATTTGGAAAATTTTGCAATTTCTTATAAAATACTTTTTCCCATGTAGTCTTTGATCATGTATTATTAGGTCAATATCATGTTACATGTATTTTTTAAAAAATTGAACATATTGCCGGGCGTTGGTGGCGCACGCCTTTAATCCCAGCACTCGGGAGGCAGAGGCAGGCGGATCTCTGTGAGTTCGAGGCCAGCCTGGGCTACCAAGTGAGCTCCAGGAAAGGCGCAAAGCTACACAGAGAAACCCTGTCTCGAAAAACCAAAAAAAAAAAAAAAAAAAAAAATTGAACATATGCATATTTAACATTCAGGAGCTTATCTAGATTTCTGTTTGTTTGTTTGCATTTTCAGCAGGGATCTAAATTACAGCCTTTCCTAAGCAGAACTAAAGTGGGATATAAATTAAAATTATGTAGTCTATATTTCCTACAAAAACATCTTGAATTTGATCCTGATCAATTTATATAGGTGTTTATGAAGACCCTCCTTGTCCATACTAGCAAAAGGAAAGCTTAAAGCTCATGGATGCCTGCCTTACGTCATTAGGTTCAGAAAAGATTATTGAGACCCTGCAGCCTGGCAAACATGCACGCATGCGTGATTGCAGCGAGCTGCTGGCTCACTAGCACAGGCTGGGGGTTGGGAATGTGATGAGTCAAGTCAGTGCAGCAGCAGGTCCTGCTCAGAGGAGAAGGAGCCAAAGATGCCTGTCACATCCACCTGAGGAATGGTCAGCAAGACAATGCAGCAACCAAGGTCAGCTTCCTCTGGGCCCTGTTGTGTGTTTCATAGACAGACATCATCTTTGCCCATTAATTATAGCAAATCTGTATGGATTAGCACATTGTTATATGGGTCTAAAGTCTTTGACTCTGAGGAATCAGATCAGAAAGCTATCAGATCAAGACCTTCCTTCCTTTGTTTTTGCTCCCTTAATCTGTCCTGTCACTTTATCTCTGTACTCTTCCAGGATGAACATTAACACTTCAAAGCCCAGGCAGTATTGTGGATTATTGGTGTGTGGGAGTACGGGTTACTGACAAAAGAGAAATGAGTATTTGTTCTGGTATATGGATGTTGCACAATGTCAGCATTCTGAAGAGGAATTAAATTTGGTGTCTGCCATGCAATGAAGGATGTAAGGGATGAAAGTACTTGAGAGTCAGCATACACATTAGCATCAGAGAGGCAACACCACAGACCGTGGTGGTTTGCACCTGCAAGTTTTTGAATGGTTAGAAGGATCAAGTAATTATGATTTCTGATGCTAGGATAGTTATAATAAAGGAAAAGGATTTCCAAAAAAGTGACTATAGAGTTGTGCACAGAGCGAATTGAGGTGTGTGTCTGTGTGTGTGTGTGTGTCTGTCTGATTGTCTGTCTGTCTCTGTCTGTCTGTCTGTTTGTGTGTTACACTTGAGAATCACAAGTGAGGAGTGGGCATGTCAGCAAAGTGTCCAGTGTGTGGAAAGGCAGAGTGTCTTTTGCATAAAGAGCTACAATGTACAGTGGTACAAAATAATACTTTTCTATGATCTTATCAGGTGATCTACTTTAAACATTGGGAACATGCTTCGGTGTTATGTATTTCTTGTTTATTAGTATATTTATTTTTGAAATGTTGTCCTTATATGATAATAGACTGATGGTTTGTGAAGTACGTAGTTTTGATATTTCATCAATTTTATGTTAATAAGATATGCAAATGGTATGGAGAATTTGTCTTTAGGTACACTCTGACAGAGAAATCCACCTGGGTGTGTTCCTTTTCTGTTTGTTTGTTGGGGGTTTGGGATATTTTTTGTAATTATATTTTGCTTTTCATTTCAAAATAGTGTTGGTACTTTTTTTCCCTTTTATTGATAATTAATCCTTTTCTAATATAATATATCAGGATAACATTTTTCCTTCCATTTACTCCTCCCAGTTCTTTCCCACCTCCCCATGTCTGGGTCCATGTTCATTCTGTAATTGGAGTCTGTGTTGACATCCATGGTCCCACTTTCCACAGGAGGTCATAGGACCTATAGATGTTGAAATCTGAAGGCTGTGCTGAGACAGCCCTACTATTCACTGGCCTTGAGATGGCCAGCCCTGCACCTGACTAGGCTCTGCAGCAGAAGAGCTGGCCCCATCCCTCATAGGAAAGCCTGACCCAACACTCAAGAGATATGTTTTCACTCCACACGATGCGCATGTGAGACCCGGCTCCATAACTCACCTGAGGGGGGCAGTCCCAGTGGCAGCTTAAATACCACCCAGGCCTTGAGTAGTCCCACCCTAACATCTACCCCATCCATATCCCAGGCCTTGGGTTGGCCCACCCTAAAATTTACCTTGTCTATGACCTGATGGAGCATGTGAAGGGACTGGTCCTACAGAATGATAGCCGCAGAGTCTCCATGGCACTGCAACAGCATCACCAAAAGAGTTTTGGCGATGTGGGTTCAGTGATGATTCTGTGCCAGGGGACAGAAGCCTTGAAGCAGACCAATGACTCACTGCAATGAAAAAGGGGATATTGTGTTACACACCACAGCTCCCAGTGTCACTCAGATGAACGAAGAGTTGTTGGAGAGACAGGCAGTATGGAGGAGGAGGTGGGGTTTTTTTTCTTTATTTTGTTTTTAATGAATTATGGGGGATCTTTTGGGGAACATGCTGCAAGGATAGGGCACAGATATGTAGGGACTGGGAAGTAAGTGGGATTGGGCTGCATGTTGTGAAATTCCCAAAGAATCAAGAATTTTGTTATATTTTTCAAAAAAGAAAAATCATTATCTTTTCACATAGCCTTAATAGAATTTTCTAGCACTCTGAAGGCTAGCCACCAAGGACAGTTTCCTGCTTAATTCAAGGTTGATTTCTCCATGGCTGGCAAGTAAAATGTGTTATGTATTCAACAACATGGACTTACCATGAAGTTTTGAGGGGAAACCAAGAACATTTGCAATAACCGGTATAGTTTTAGATGATTTGTGAACTTCTAGACCCATAACTGCTGGGAAAGTAGCCCTTGTTCTCACTAAGATTTTCATTTAATAACTCATGTCTTCTGAGAGTAACATTTTCACTAACAGTAGACATTTCTGTTTAAACCCAAAGAGTTTCATAAGGATTCTTCATACATTCTTAGTTTTACTGAACAGTCTACTAGCTTTCAGCGAACCACATGGCCCCCATTCTGATTAAACATTTAGCTTCTAGTATTCCTTTCATATTCTTTTATATCACATATGCTCTAATATTCTCACTATTGTTTGGACTAGTATATAACCAAGTATATAATTTCTCATGTGTACTCTTCATGGACACTTCATTTCAATTAAACATTGCTGTGGTCCCTCATTTCCATACCCGATCACACCACTATACCCATAACCCTTCTGCCTCAGAAATTCCCTTTCTAATTAATTTCCCAAGTATTATATTACTCCTCCTCAGGAAATGCATCCCTCTATGACAATGACCAGTGTATAGTTTCCTATTATTCATTTGGGTTCCATATGAACATACGTAACAAAAGACATTAAGAAGAACTCTGTTGTGAGATAAAACTTGGAGCATTAGTATTTGAGGTACGGGTTCCAACACTAACTGTCTTTGTTTTTGGTTTTGTTTTTCACTTCCATCCATTCACCTGCAAATTTCATGATTTATTTTGTTGCTACTGAATATTATTTCATTGTGTTGTACACCACATATCTTTTTTAAAATTAATACATGAAAAGCAATACTTGGTAGTGTGTGTGTGTGTGTGTGTGTGTGTGTGTGTGTGTGTGTGTGTGTGAGCGTGCATACACAGACACACACACACACACACACACACACACACACACACACACACGCATCCACAACACCCAGGTAAAGTGAGTGGACAAACCTTCACAAATCTATTTTCCCCTTTAACTGTTTGGATTCCAAGGTTTTAACACTTACACTACTCAGGCATCTTTCTGGAGAGAGAGGACAGAAAACGAGATATTATTTTCATATACAACTTATGCATATGTGTTGGAACCATATTGTGATCATACCTGTGTATGATGAATTCTTATCTAGACAGCATTGTGAGCAGGTATATTTTCTGAAGCATTTGTAATATCTTTGTGTTGTTGAACCTCAGTTACTCCCCAGTCACAATGGCTGGTATATGACACTGAAATCTCAAATCTTCAAATACAATCAGGCAGAAGAGAGAATAGATGATACACAGTAAACACTGAGAAGAAATAAGGTTGCATAAGACTTTTCATCTTAAAACCCACCGCCTGTGATGTACTTCCTCTAGCAAGGCTACACCACCTGAACCTCACCAAACAGGTCCACCACCTGGGAACCAAGTATTCAAACACCAGTCTCTGAGGGAAGTATTTATTTATTTTTTTAAGATTTCTTTATTTACAATGTATACAGAAGAGTGCCAGATCTTACTATGGATGGTTGTGAGTCACCATGTGGGTGCTGGGAATAGAAATCAGGACCTATGGAAAACCAGTCGGTGGTCTTAATCTCTGAAACATCTCTCCAGCCCAAATATTAATTCTTTTTTGTTTGTTTGATTTTGTTTTTTGTTTTTTGTTTTTGTTGTTGTTGTTGTTTGAGACAGGGTTGGTGTACTTTGTTCCTTTTCTGGAACTCACTCTGTAGCCCAGGCTGCCATGCTGGCCTTGAACTCACAGAGATTTGCCTGCCACTGCCTCCCGAGTGCTGGGATTAAAGGCATGCACCACTGCTCGGGCTGGGTGTAGTGATGCATGCCTTTAATCCCAGGACTCGGGAGGCAGAGTAAGGCAGATCTCTATGAGTACCAGGGTGGCCTGGTCTACAGAGTGAGAAACCCTGTCTGGTGGGGGGCAGGGATTGTTTGAGCCTGTGAGAGAGGATGAGGTAAATATTTCTTATACAAACTTTCTCAACTCCTCCCTATCCTGCCACACCTGCCAATCCAGTTCAACCCCTCTAATAGGTTCCAGGCAAAATCATGGTCCTTGCATTTCCATGGACCAAACTAACAGCTGAAAAGGCCTAGGACTGGGCAAATAATATTTGCCCTCAGCTTGACTTTTTACAAGTGATAAGTGAACATTGAACATTCTATGGGAGATAATTGACTACCCATAGAAAAACTTAAGTTTTAAAAACAAATTTTCAACAAATAATGTTCTCGTTATATAGTGATGACTGATCTGGGCTCAGTACATAGAACTAATGGGTCTTCACTTCATAGAGACTTTCCTCAGTCTTCTCTATGTTGGGATTGAAACCATATGCCCCCACACTGAACCTCAAACTTTACCTTGATCATCTGCATCATTTAGCATTTATGTCGTCTATAAAATGCTGCTTAAGCTTAAAAGTTTCCCAGAAGCTTAGTAGTACAGAATTTGGCTTTTTCATAACACACCTCAGGCATTCAATGTTCAGTGCAAATCTCACATTTACCTGTGCATAAACCCAGAGAGACCATTTGTCTGCTTGAGCCAGTCCCTGGTGCCATATTTGTTGATTCGTCATTTTATGAACTGAATGCCCATTGTAGTCTAAACCCTTTGAACATGCTCATATGTATCTACAGTCCACTCAGTAATACTTGTTCTTCCTCCATTGTCTTATATTCCCTCGGTATTCATAGAGACATCTAATACCACCTTCCATATGCTCAGTTACTGCAGGAATACTTGTTTTTCTGTTGCATTCCACTAACTGATACTCATGGGTGTGGTGATATTGTGTTCCCCAATATATTGTACATTCTAATAAACTTATCTGGGGTCAGAGAACAGACCAGCCACTAGATACAGGGGCCAGAAAATGGTGGCGTTCACACCCTTAATCTTAGCATTCCAGAGGCAGAGATCCATCTGAATCTCTGTGAGTTCAAAGCCATACTAGAAACAGCCAGGCACGGTGACTCATGCCTTTAATCCCAGAAAGTGATGGCAGAAAACAGAAAGGTATATAAGGTGTGAGGACTAGGAACTAGGCTTGTTAAGCTTTTAGGCTTTGAGCAACAGTTCAGCTGAGATCTGTTTGGATGAGGACTCAGAGGCTTCCAGTCTGAGGAAACAGGATCGGCTGAGGAATTGGTGAGGTGAGGAAGCTGTGACTTGTTCTGCTTCTCTGATCCTTCAGCATTCACCTCAATACCTTTGTTTTTATTAAAAAGAACTTTTAAGATTTGTGCAACACATGGGGACTTTGAATTGCAATAACTAACTGTATCTAATATTTCCTATGATGGAGCAATTGATTTAACATAAGTTGTATATCTTTTGTGTCAAAAAGGGATAGTTAGTATATTACTTTGTTTCCTAATTTCCACAGCATGAAGAATGAATTTATCCAATCCCATGACACTTAGCATCAGAAGGCAAGGTTTAAGAAACTCTTTCATTCAATATTTAAAAGTTCCCAACATTTGGTGGTGTGGTCATGCAAACCTTTAATCATATCACTTGAGTAACAGAACAGGTGACCCTCTGTGACTAAAATGTCACCCTGGTCTGCATTGCAAGTTACAGACCAGCCAGATCTATAAAATGACTTCCTGTCTAAAAACAGCAACAAAAACAGTATCAACACACACACATAAATCTTTATCAATTTAAGCAATTCTGATACAGAAAGTTCTCTAACTATCATAGTTTCCTCTACTGGGTATCTTTAGGGCCCCTGGCTATGTAAATAATCATGTATTTTTCCTTTCTGTTTATTAACTGTTGAACCTCAGTAAAATATCTTATCGTTTCTAACTCACTTTATCCCCCTTCACTGAATCATTCTTTGTATGGGTTGCAAGTCTTTGGCCCCAAGAAAGTAATCTTTAGTAAAATTAGAATGTTATTCTCTTTTCCCTGTACACTTAAGCCTATTAAAAATGACCCATTGTCACCGGGCGGTGGTGGTGCACGCCTTTAATCCCAGCACTCGGGAGGCAGAGCCAGGAGGATCTCTGTGAGTTCAAGGCCAGCCTGGGCTACCAAGTTAGTTCCAGGAAAGGCACAAATCTACACAGAGAAACCCTGTCTCGAAAAACCAAAAAAAAAAAAATGACCCATTGAGGTCAGATATACACCTTTATTCCCAGGATTCAAAGAGACAAGCAGGTAGATATCACCGCATTTGAGGCCAGCCTAAACTACATAACTACACAGTGTCCCCACTCAGAAAGGACTATATTGGTGAAATTATTAAGTCCACTCCACGTAGTTAAAAGGAAGATTTATTTAGTGGATGACTTACAAATGAACGGATAGGTAGATCACGGGGGTCTGGGGAAGGTGTATCGCAGTCTATTGGTGTTCTCTGGAGCTCTGCTCAGTCAACCTCCACCGTCTAGGGCCCAGGAACAGAGAGAGTGCTCGCCCATCCAGGTCTCGGTTCTCTAGACGCCTCCCTTGGCACCACCTCGTAGGCGTGACAGTTGCCAGAGTCTCAATGGGGGTTGGAACTTCCAGATGCAAGCTGGAATGGTTACCCACTACATCTCCCCCTTTTTGTCTAAATAGGAAGGTTCTAAACTAGTACAAGACTATATACAAAGGAATGGTTATCAAATATTGTCCAGGAATAATGAGGGATAATGACCTAGATAAGATGGAACTACAACCAATGCAAACAATATCAAGCAAGAAACACATACTAAAATCCAGAGAAGTATAGAGCATAGGTAAATGGCATGTTATAAAGATCATTCCAAAAGGTGTCCTATCCTAAAGAACCTGAATCTAATACTTAATATGTTCTATTTAAGATATTATATATACTAAGTTGTAACTATACCTGTTAGTCTTCAATCCCATCAAAGATCTGAGAAGGAACATAATGGTACCTGAGAAATGGAAGATGGATTCAAGCAACTTTCGGGAGTCTTGCAAGTGTAGAAAGAGACAGCTGGCAGCCTGGACAGTCACCTAATGTTTCTCAGCATTGTTGGTGCATTCAAATTGGCTACAGGCCTATTGTATCTGACAGACCATTTTTAGAAGCAGGAATTCTGAAAGACCATCTAAGCCTGTCTTGGCAGAGTACAGTGGTCACTTTTCTTGTGTTCTGCTTGTCCAGAAAGGACAGCATTGCATTCATACTGTCAGCCATCAAGGCAAGGGCAGTTCTTTGCCCAGTAGGCCATTTTGTGCCAAAAAGACAAACTTCCAAATGGAAATGTCTTAGAAGCCCAACATTCTCTTGGGATCAAATTGGCGCAGCCAGGCGCAATTGTGTCTCATGTCAACAGAATTCTAAGTTAATTAAATGCCATATTCTCTAGGTCTATGAAGTTTTGAAGATTACCTGTCCATCTGACCTATGTATCTGTAAATCTGGATAACCTAACTAATGTAACTATAGAGATGACAGGCATAGGTGACTATAAATCTATAAGTCTTATCTGCCAAAATAACCTAAGGACTAAGGCTTTATGGAAACAAGGTAAACAGTCTATAAGCAAATGTATGGTGAAGAACAATGACTTCAAAATTGTGACAATACACAAGATATTTATAACAGAGGTAGGAATATATAGTGTGATATGCAATATGACAATAATCTTAAATATATATCAATAATCCGAATATACTAAACAGAAGTAGAACATACATAAAATATGACAGATATAAATTTACATTTGTATCAATATAAAAATATTTCAAAGAAGAATAGAAATATATGTACATTATAACAAATATAGTTCTGTATTTGTATCAATATACAAATTATCTTAAACAGAAATATAAAAATAGTTTACATTTGTATCAACATATAGGAATCCATAACATTACAAGTTATAGTGTAAATTATCTAAGGTTGCTATTTTACTAAATTTGTTTACTAGTATATACAATGATCTACCATAATATCTTATACCTATCCATTCCATTTCTTCTTTTTCCTTTTTTTTAAGGAGAATACTGAGTTTAATATTTTCTTCCACGCCCAAACCTATAACCATCATCCATAACCCTGAGAAATATGAAACCTAAGGGAGAAGGGGCGTCTACATATTAAGAACCTGTTAAAAAGGAAAAACAAAAACGGGCAAGTCAACATCCCATCCCATCCTTCATTTTTACATGCTTTTGCCAAATCACAGGATGAATTCATATTCGTGTCTTTTCCTCACAGTAACTCATCTCTTGCAGAGCATATTATTTCTTTTCTTTCTTTCTTTCTTTCTTTTTTTCATTTTTCGAGACAGGGTTTCTCTGTGTAGCTTTGTGCCTTTCCTGGAACTCACTCTATAGCCCAGGCAGGCCTTGAACTCACAGAGATCTGCCTGCCTCTGCCTCCTGATTCTGGGATTAAATGTATGTACCACCACTGCCCGGCAGGGCAAATTATTTTTATGCAGACCACTCAGCATGGCTAGATATCTCACTGTCCAAGAAAAAAAAGCCACTCAACAGCTTCCATAACTTGAATATAATCATAATCATTATGCACTAATTTTATGGATGGTGTTAGGAAATTTAGTTCATCAATAATTTTAGGGATATCTCCACCCTTACCAGGTGGATCCTATTCATTATGGAGGCATGCCTTCCAATACAATATATGGGCAGATATCCACACTGGGATTGCCCTTAAGAACGTTCCATTCTCAGATGTCTTAAACATAATGGCATTTCATGACACCCATGAGAAGGAACATACACTCGCCAATATAGCAAAAAGGCAAATCATCTCATGGCACTTGGGGGTAGGCGGCTAACAGAAATTGTCCCACTGACATGCCATCCTCAATTATATCAGCACTGCTTGCATGCTTGGTTCCCCATATAGAGGCCATGGAATCACTTATCTTTGATATCAGTCACTGTTCATGCTCCAATTTTGTTGCATGAATTACTGTGTACAGTAATTTATGCCTGAATTTCCACACTACATTCTCAATGAGTGTTACTCTATACACTGTAGATTTATTCATATTGTTTCAAATATCAGGAATGTTTTCTTTTCTGCTGTGGAAAGAGGGAGGAGAAACATGAAATTAGGTGGGTAGGAAGATGGAGAGGATCTAAAACTTTTTGAGGAGGATAAGAATAATATCAAAATACATTGTATGACTAAAAAAAGTGCTGAAAAAGGATACCACTGGAAGTTCTAAACTGGATAGGCAGCTGTGGATACCTGGGATTAGGAACAGTGATCTCCCCAGGAAAAACACATCAATTCATGGTGTAATATCAAATAATCAGCCATGAAAACACACATACAAGTAACATTATACAGACTGAACAGGATATATATATATATGAATACGTATTTGTATAAATATATGTATATATAAACGTACATGCAGTAACTTATAGTAACTTATGTAGGGAAAAAAGCTCATTAATTTGATGGAGAGAGTGGAGGGTTATGAAGAAATTTGGAGGAAAGGAATGAAAAATATATCTACTGCATAAACTAAAAATATTTAAAATATGTGTTTTTACAAAAAAATACTTATTTATAAAAAGAGTAATCAGTGCTTAAGGCCATAAAAGATCGATCAGCTAGTAAAAGTTATTGTTGCTAACTTAGTCAACTTGAATTTATTACCAGGGGTCCATGTGATGGAAGGAGAGAAATGCCTATTTTAATAGCCCTTTGACCTCCACACATGAAACATAAAATGTGTGTGTTCATCTCTCCCTCTCTCCCTCTCCCTCTGTCTCTCTGTCTCTGTCTGTGTGTGCTAATGCACACATAACAAATAAATGTATATGTTTAAAATTAAATAATTTGATGCTTGTCAAATTGTGTTGCTGTGTGTGCATACAATATGCAATAAGTCTTTGGCTGGTATATTCACATTGATTTTATTTGGTTGGGCGGTTTGGTTTTTCAAGTAGGGTTTCTTTGTGTTGCCCTAGCTGTCCTGCACCTCTCTCTGTGGACCAGGCTGGCCTCAAACTCATGTAGATCCCCCTGACTCTGCCTCTCTGGTACTGGGGGTTATAAACATTTGCCATCACAATCAGCTGAAATTGATTTTAAGTCTGTTAAATATTTTGTTTTGTTTTTTCTTCCTTTCTTTCTCTTCTTTCTTTCTTTTTTTATTTAAACAGAGCCATATCTCACAGGCTGGCCTGGAAATTATGTTGTACCAAGAATGATCTTGTAACTCCTGATCCGTGTGCTTCTACCACTTGAATGCTTGCATTAGAGGTGTGCATCACTCCTGTTCATGCAGTGTTAACATAAAACCCAGGATTTTGTGCATGCTAAGCAAGAACTCTTCCAGATATACACTGGCATTTCACTGGGTATACCGACCACATTTAAGACAACAAAATATGCCCCCCACTGGATTGAATTGTAAACACAAAACATAATGGTATTTCTGTAGATTTTTGTCTGCTATTGCTTTGCCTGGGATTTTTTGGTATTGCTGGTCTTTTGCTTGTGTATTATGGGATTTGATTTGTGTTTTTATAGGCTCTGTTGTTTTTGTGATTCTCCTATTTTTTTTTAAATATTCATGTAATTTTATTCATTTGATTTTGGTTTTAAGCATAGAATTAAAAAAGGGTATGAAGTTAGGTAGGAAGACATTTGGGGAAAATCTAGTAGAACTTTGGAAAGAGGAAATTCTGATCCAAATATAATGGTGAACAATTTTTTTCAATAGTAAATTTATATATATATATATATATATATATATATATATATATATAGTATCTGACTTCCTTCTTGCCTGGAATACAACAGGACTTCTATCCATTTGCTCTTATGACTCACAAGATGAAAGGAAAAAAATCTTTAGATTTCTATTTTGATATCTCAGTCTTTTATCAACTTCTGAGAACATACCCATGACTCAACATCAACTACAAATACAACTAAGTTGTCCTAGGATGAGCACACAGTACTCTGACAATGTTTCTAATACATATCACGTTTTGTAGCATGTTTCTTTATTTTATATTGAGGTATATCTGGTTCTGAAAAATATTTTGAAATGACCCTGTATACTTTTTTAAATAATAAAAATAATCCTAATCTACAAATAGGGGTAATATAGTATCAAGGACAATGGGGGTCCAGCCCCTCGATAGTCCCCTCCCAGGGTCTGGGAAGAATCTACAACCAGCTGATAATTAATCTTTGTTGAGAAGAAATGAATCTATGTACATAAAACTCCTTAGTCCATATACTTTATTATTCTGCGACAGTTATAAGCTTATATTCTGCTCTCATATTTAGGTCATCTTTAGCCTGACTTCTCTCTACAATTGTCTGCGATCCCCTCTAGGTTCTATCTTAATTCCTTCATCTAGTTCTGCCCCTTCTAGGTTCTCATCCATCTTGTTCCTTCCCATATCATCTCCTCTCCCATCTCCTCTCACCCATCTCCTTCTTCCTCATCTTGTTCTTCCCCATCTGGCTCTTCCTCATTTTCCATCTCGTTCCTCTAGTACTCTCTTGGAGCCCTTCAATCTACTTCTTCCCCATCTCAGTTTGTTCCTCTCAAGTTCTTACTCATCTAGTTCTATTCTCTTTTCTCTTTTCTGTCCTCTGTGCCCTGGAAGTCCTGGTATATATACAGTTACAAGCAATATTCCCTTAGCAGTGCAAATCTAGGCTTCCAGGGTCAAATGGAGGGGTGATAAGAATCACATAGGGAGGCAATAACCGTTAATTGCCATTTGCAACCCCAAAAGGAAGTGAACAATGGGGAAATGGATTAACTAAAGGCTAAATTCAGGTAATATCTAAGAAGAAGGCTCTTATGTGCTCAACTATAATCTTAGAAAGTGTTAAGAATGTATAAGTTGCTAGGTCAATGGGAGAAAATAAAACTGTCTTCTTTTTTTCCTGTGGCTCCTATCTGTCCAGGCTATCAACCGTTTTTCTGCAGGGTGGGGGAAAGTGTGCTCAGTAGCTAGGCAACCTGTGTACAGGTAGATGCCTCTGGTGATAGTTAAAGGGAGAGCTGGAACTGGAGGTAAGATTTGAGAAAGGAGGAAGTAAGGCTTAATTGGCACATCCGCCAGGCCTTCTCAAACAGGTAGCCTGGATGCTTAAGTCTGTTCTTAGAGAGTACAGAGGTATCTCTGTTAGGGTACTTTCCTCCATCTGGTGATGGACCTGGCCGGATGCTACCAATAATGATAATTACAGGGAGGCTTTAACTGAGAGTTCTGGCTGAGCATAGCTGTCAGTGAAGAAGGTTATCTAAATATTCCTAGAAGTGGTTAGGTAAGGAGTTAGCGGTCTATAAAGTTGGTAAGGCTGTAAGAAAGTAGGGTCCGAGCTGAATTGTGTAAAGCTATTACTTAATGTAATGACCTAGGTGGTGTCTCCTTGTGGAATTTATCTTAAATCAGGAGACTTGCATGTGGACTGTTTTTACTGCTAGTACTTGAAAGTAGCCAAGGGAGATATCTGATTCCAGAGAAAGGCTTTCCTCAGGCTGTTCTCCAAATACCTGGAATGTGTATGTCCAGAGAGTGATCAGTCCACACTGTTAGCCTTTCTTAGGGAAAAGTCAATTGAGAAATCTATGAAGGCACACATGATTTTCATAACAGAATACAGCTGATATATAACAAGCCAAGTAACACCAAAAGCTCCTTGGGATTTGGCTTCCTCTGGAGGAATTCCCTGATTCCTCCAGGTAGTGACTTTGCCATAACCACCTGAGTTTTTATGATATTCCTGCAGCCCACAGCAATATAGCCTCTCATTAAACATCTTTCTCTTCTGAATGCCTGCAGAGAAGATCTCCTAATTTACTTAGATGAACTCTTCATGTATTACAAGAGTCAAATTTATTCACTACCTTCATAAAAGTATAGTTTTTCAAATTATGAAAAGTTGCAGTTTTTTAAATCAGCAGAAACACATTTATTTTATTCCCAAAGAAATCCATTTTGAGTGCCTGCATTTTAAACCAAAACTTCAGGCAATAAAATATTTAAGTATTAAGAGAATCAAAACAAACATAATTTACTGAGTTCAACTAATTATATTACTTGTTGCCATTGACAGTAATATGTTAAGATAAAATTTATTATTTTGTGAATCATTATGGTATACTCAAAATTGTGCATAATTTAGAGTAACATTGACAGTCTTTAGAATTATTCATTTTATTCTGTGTGTATGAGTGTGTTGTTGCTATGTATCTTGTGTACCACATATATGCCAGGTTAATGCCAAGTTCCTTTTTTTCACTCTTCTTTTTTAATTTATTCTTTTTGTCTTTCACATCATGCAACCCAGTCCCACAAATCTCCTATCTCCTCTCATCATCAGCCTTCTGCCATGCAACCTCTTCCCTCAAAAATAAGACCAGAAATAATTTAAGATAAAAAAGAAAAAATGGAAGAATCTGCAGGACTATCCCACCACTCCCTGTGCTCCAGCAGATCACAGATGGAATGGATGTGGGATGGGCCAACACTTAGCATTGATTTTGGCCTTGGGTAGTTAAGGGTTGGTCAGCCTGCCAGCTCTCCCTTGTCTTTACCACCATGGTGAGTTTTCCAACATTGCCCTGGCTAGTTCACCCCTTGCAGTGATGAGCAAGGGATGTGGTCAGTTCTCCCACTTTCAAATCCTCAGGTTAGGTTCTCCCACACCTACACCTTCAGCAATAGCTCTACTGTGTTGCCCAGTCGAGGTGTAGGGATCACACTCTGGAGTGCTGCAGCTGATGCAGGGCAGAACCACCTCTCCTGCTCTTATAACTTTAGTGCCAGCTAGTCCACCTGAAGCAGAAGATGGTGGTACTTGGGGGGGCGGGCAAGAGTGATACATCTCCCCCATCCCTACCACCACATGATAGATGAGTAATGGGGACAGTTTACCCATCTGCCTCACACATTGAATGGGGGCAGGAGGAGTGGGGAGGTCTCTTCCCTACCGATGCTGACAAATGACAGATGAGTAATGGGGACTGTTCTTCATTATTCACAAGGTTTGGGCTGGCTCAACCACAACTCTGACCAACTGGGTTGGCTCCATTGTCACACAGAGGTGTTTTTTTTGGGGGGGGGGATGGGTTGGTTAGTTTTGGTTTTTGAGATAGGGTTTCTTTATGTAAATTTGGTACCTGTCCTGGATCTCAAACTGTAGACCAGGCTGGCCTCAAACTCACAGAGCCCCACTTGGCTCTGCCTCCCAAGTGCTGGAATTAAAGGCATGCACCACCACCACCTGGGTGTCACACAGAAATTTTAAGAGGCATCAGATTCTCTGGAACTTATGCACTGAAAGCCTGTACCTAAGTGCTAAAAACCAAAGCTGGGACCCCTATTAGAGAAACAAATACTCCTAACTATCAAGTCATCTCTCCATACAGAGCAACCTATATATTCTTGATTTCTGCTGAAAATACACAAAATTTGGGGAATATACATATTACAACAAAATGATGCAAAAACAGACAGTAGAGCTCATACTAAAACTAAAATAATAATACATGATTTTGAATGCCCTGAATATCTACTATTTCATAAATACAAATTGCTATATAAAAAGGGAAGACTATAGTAAATTTGTCTAAGAAGTGTTATATGACACAGCATGATAATTTTGATTGGTTAGGGTGTTTGCTTCCTCAACCAGCCATTTTTGCTCCTCTAGTCCACACAAATTTCTTTTTTAAAATAACCCAGTGCCTGTTTCCCCTGTGTCCTCTCCTCTCAGTTCCTCACCAGACTGTTCCCACTCCACAATCCACTCCTCCTATTCTTTCCAGGAAAGGACATGATGTTTCTCATCAATATCAACAAAACATGGCATATTAAATTGCAGTAAGACTAAGCATCTTCCCATGTATTAAGGCTGGACTAGGTGACCCAGTGTGAGGAATAGGGTTCCAAAAGCCAATAAAACAGGCAGACTCCCACTGTTAGGAATCCCACAAGAGGATCACTCTACTCAACTGCAATGTATGTGCAGAGTGCATAGCTCAGTCCCATGCAGGCTCCCTGGTTGTGGGCTCAGTCTCTGTGAGCTACTATAAGCTTAGGTTAGTTTATTCTGTGGGTTTTCCTGTGGTGTTCTTGACCTCTCTGGCTCCTACAATCCTTTCTCCCCTCTCTTCTGCAGGATTCCCCAAGCTCTGCCTAATGTTCAGCTGTGAGTCTGCATCTGTTTCTATCAGTTGCTGGATGAAGCCTCTCTGATGACAAATAGACTAATCATCAATCTATGAGTATAGCAGAATATTGTTGGCATGATTACACTGACTTATCTTTTTCTTCCAGTCCTCTTTGATTCTATCCTAGGTCTCTGAGTCATCCTGTCCGTGCTGTCTGGTTCTCCTTGCAGTGACGGGGGTGAGCTTACTCTCCTGGTATAGGTTATAGGCCTGACCAGTCATTGGTTGGCCACTCTCTCAACCTCTAGGCCAGCCTTACCACAACACATCCCATAGACAGAACAGGCTGTAGGTTCAAGGTTATGTGGATTGGTTGGAGTTCCACTCCCTCCACTTAAGGCCTGGCCTGGTCACAGGAGATGTCCCTTGAAGACTACCTATCTGTTATTGCTAGGAATTTTAAATGGGTCATCCTTGTTGATTTATGGGAGATTCCCTTTGCCAGGTTTTTATGTGATACTAAATGTCTCCCCTTTCCAGTAATCCAATTGGGCAACCCAGATCTCCTTGAGAAGGGGAAACAGAAGAAATTTCCTGAGTGTACTGCTGGCAGGTGGGAATGGGAACATGAGCAATCAGCTTGAGGGGGGGAATAGAGAGTGAGAACACTGAAACTCACTACATTCTTGGGTCTTATGATGATTGTGTAGTATAATCCTGTTATGTTGCATATAAACATAATGTGAGATACATAAGAAGGGAGTCTTATAATCATGCCTGGATCATGAGAGTAATTAATATTAATATAATCCTGGTATTTCTTATTTAATGGATATAGCGTCTGTTTGCATTCTCTAAAGAGTCCTCTGGGGCCCAATCAGCCTCATATTTACCAGCTTCTAAGAAAGCTTGCCAAGAACCAGGGAGCATATAACAACATTAGTTTTCTGAATACACAATATTTCCTACTTGTTCAACATAAGGAAATGCAAACTGAAGCTCATAGACATACAAGGGGAAAAAATAACAAACCTCAACTAAAAGTATAGGAGGTTGGTTGACTCGTGAGAATATTGCAATTGTGGGTATTTAGAATGCAAAAAAGATTGAGAACCAAATTATCTTGGATTATTAATACCCTTATTAACCATTTATCGCTCATAGAGATAAATCTCACCTAACATCTTTTCAACCTGCAGGTAAAACTGTTGAAATTTATTAACAGACCACTAGCTAAAGGACAGATACCCAAAAGCTAAGATAGACTATCAACAAATATTGTCTAAACCCAATGGCAGAATTTTTTCCATTTTTGATACCCACTCACTTGACTATCCTCACATACATACTTGTAAAATGACATTTTATTCCTGAATATTGTTTGCAATGTGGCTGCACAGGTATATGTATCTAATTCCACAATGGAATAGATAATGGAAGACATCCTGAAACTCTGTTCACAGCTATAGTCATTCATATTCATTTCAGTCTAAATCTATTATTTCTGATCCAGTAAAACATATGTCACATCAATACATATGCACCCAAACACTTCTAAATGTCTACACTCATCTGTATTCATTGAACCTAAATTCTTACTATAATACTGCAAGCATGAATCTATTATTTCCTATTTTCTTGTATATAACTTCCCACTCTACTAGGAAGAAAATTAACACAATTTACTTTATTATCACATCACAAAATATATTTAAATTTGTTTTAAATTTTTAGTCACTTCCTATATGGTACATGCCTTCACTAACTATAGTGAAACCATCACATACAAAAAAAAGTGATCATGTGTGTGGGATTTCCATACTATCTGAATACTTTCATCCACTTTTTTCTATCTATTACCTTCAGTGAACTATCTCCATAATTTATTAAATTATTTTCTTTCTCCTGTATTTTTAACCCTGGAACCCAAATCTATCAAGCAAAATTATTTGTTTCAGTGTTAGGTTGCATTGCTTTTTTTTGTTTCCTTTTTCCTGGTTTTGGTATTGTTTTCATAGTGTCCCACTATGTAGCTCAGATTGGCCTTCATCTGTTGTCTGTCTGCCATAGAGACATAATTGTAATGATTAAATGCCTGTAGTAACATTTTTAAGTTTCTGTACATTTTCATTCACAGTACAAACAAAGAATGTGAGAATTAAAAGTGTATATAATAATAGACTCAATGATTGAGGATGTTTTAATTGAAAATAGATTTTTCTTATATAATATATCCTAATTACAGTTACTCTCTCTCTTCTGGTCTCAGTTCCTCCCCATGTTCTGTTTCTGTCTATCATTACAATGAAAAATAAAATAAATATAATAAATTATAATAAGGTAAAACAAAAACACTGGAAATGGAAAAAAAAACAAACCAACAGAAGGAAAAGAGTCAAAGAGAAAGCTCTAGAAACATAGACACACTTGTTTGCAAACTCAGGAATCCAACAAAAATGCTAAACTGTAAGCTATAATAAATATGTAGAGAACCAGGTGCATACCCATGCAGGCTCTTTGCATGCTGCCTCAGTCTCTTAGAGTTCTTTGACCTCAGGTCATATTGATTTATAAGGCCTTGTTTTCTGGGTTTCCTCCATGTGCTCTGACTTTTACACGTTTCTTCTTCCTCTTCTTCAGGGTTCCCTGAGACCTGAAGGGATTGTTTTAATGAATGCATAAAGTTTAGGATTGAATGTTCCACATTGTCTCTCACTCTCTGTACAATATCAGATTGCCTGTGGTTATCTGTGTTTGTTCCCATCTGATGAAGGACCATGCCTCTCTGATGATGGCAGAACAAACACTGATCTCTGCATATAGCAGAATGTCAATAGGAGTCATTTAATTGATAAGGATTGAGTGTGTGTGTGTGTGTGTGTGTGTGTGTGTGTGTGTGTGTGTGCATGTGTGCATGTGTGCATGTGTGTGTGTGTCTAAATTTGTTTAGAACAATACAATTTTGGTTTGCTCTATTTCCTTTGGAATCTACTCTCAGGTTCTCTGTCACTCTCCTCTCCCCACAAAATGTGTTATGTTTGAGTTCCACTTCATGGAATGAGCCTTAAGTCACCATTGATATTCTACCATTACAATAGCATGTGTTGCAGGCAGGACGCTATCGTCAATCAAAGGCTTTGAGGCTGAGTTGAACTTTGTTTTTCTCTTTTGGTAGTTTACAAAGTATGTCCCAGTATCAAAGTTGCTAGAATATAGGGGAGAAGGCTCTATGTAGGCACCAGCACAACTACTCCATTTTCACTGAGTTTTGTAAATGTAAGCCCATCTTGGTACTGGAAACATTTCATAACAGGAAATGTCAGGTTGGGGTTACATGTCCCTTATTATTTATCAATTTCATTTATATCTTATTCATATATGCATCTACTTTAGGAAGCTTTTTCTCTTTAAGTTTATATACTCATCCTCAAATGCTCCTTAATTTTACCTGTTTTTCCCTGTATTCATTTCTCTGCCCTACTTATTCTACCCTGACACTCCCGAGTTATTCTTTCCCCAACAACTCCTACATCATCCATCCATATGAAACTATTTTATTTCCCTTTCCTAGGGAGACCTACCTATCATTCTTGGTCATAAACCTAATTCTCTGTGATTGTAGCATGGTTATTATGGTAGTTTGAATGAAAATTGCCCTCCAAATGGAGTGGTACTAAAAGGAAGTATGGCCTTTTTCAAGTAAGTGTTATCTTCTTGTAGGAAGTGTCACTGTGGAAGGAGGCTTTGATGACTGGCATATGCTCAAGATAACATAAAATGTCACAAACCATTTCCTGTTGCCTGCAAGATATAGGACTCTCAGCTACTTCTCCAAAACCATGTTTGCCTGCATGCTTCCATGTCTGCCTGCACACTTCTGGTTCCCATGTAATGATAATGAACTGAAACTGTGGACTGTTAATGAGCCACCCCTAGTAAATGTTTTCCTTTCAGAAATTTCCATGGTTATGGTGTCTCTTCAAAGCAATAAAATCCCTAACTAAGACAGATATCATTGACTTAATTGTTGATATCCACATAAAGCAAATACACATCTTATTTGTCTTTTGGCATCTGAATTGCCACATTCAGTATGAATACTTTTCCTAGCTCCTTTCATTTCCCTGTTATATTCAAGATTTCTTTTCTTTTAAAGGCTGAATTTCTCAAAGAAGGAAAAGTGGAAGGCATTTAACATGGGGGGGAGTCTTATTTGCAAGTCCACGTTGGGAGAGATGAACTTTGAAGACCAGTGTATAAGGTCATTTTGGAATATGCAAGTTAGAAGCCAGCCTAGGCTGCATTTTGAGACTTGGTATCAAAACCAACAAAAGAATTTAGTTTAAATCATGAAGAAAAAGAAAATAAAAAATATTTTGTCTGAGATATCAGTGAGACACAAATGATAGAAATCAGTTCATATTATAGGACTGATGAAAGGACACTACAAATCAGAGCATGATTATTACTATTTTGAAAACCTTTAAAGCATATGGGTGTAGCTCAATGGTAGCATTTATGCAGTGTATGGTGGAGGTCCATGGTTCAAGCCCACATGAATTTTATACTTTTCAAAAGCTTTTCAGTATAGCAGAGTAGATAAATGGTAGTATTTATACACAATGTGTTGGAGTCCTTGAGTTCAAGCCTGACATTTCTGTGAAAAATTAATTTGGGCCACAAGTGAGATGGCTAACCATGTAAAATCACCTCCAGCCAAGCCTGACAACAAGAATTCCATCCAAGAAAGCCTCATGGCATAAGGAAAACTGACTTCCAAAATTTTCCTCTGACCAATGAAAATGACACATTGAATTTTAATGTATTAAGATGAATTAATGTAAAACCATCATATGTTTTTATTATTTATTTTTGAAGTAGATTTTTATCAGACAATATATTCTGATCATGGTTTCTTCCCTGATCCTCCCCACTTCCATAATCATCTAATACTTCACACTCTCTCTCAATATTTAGAAAACACACATGCAAATTAAAAAAAAACACTAACCAGAATAGAAAAAATCCAGCAAATGGACAAATAAGAAGAAAAAAGAAAACAAAAAAAACCCTAGAAGCACATACACACATAGAGAGACACAATCATTTAGAAAGCAAATAAAGACACAAAATAAAAAATCAGTATACTAATATATAAGTAAACTACAAGTGAGGTTAAAAAAACAGAGAGCATTGTGAATTAAAAAATAATTCCAAAATATCATTGTGTTTATATAATTGGCTCTCTACCTCTGGGAATGAGATCTTACCTTGTGTTTGGTCAATGTGCCCAGTGAGACTCCACTGAACTAAATTAGTTTTTTCCCCCTTAGGAGTTGAAAATTGTAGATATCTCCTTGATTAGAGGTGGGAGACAATGCCCACTTCCTTCTCCCAGTGCGGGGACCCCAATTAATTTGGATGTGTGCTGATCCTGTGGATGATGTCACAATCTATATGAGTTCATAGTTCACACATGTCAGTCCTGATATATATGAAAGGCATTGTATCCTTGATTACATTCCTGCCGGCATCACTGGCTGTAGAATCTTTCTACCTCTCTTCTACAAAGTGTGCTGAACCCTGAATGGAGACTTTTGATGGAGACATCACATTTAGGACTGGGTGATGCAAGGTGTCTCACTCTATACACATTGTCCAGATATGGGCCTCTGCATTTGTTCTCATTTACTGCAGGTAGTAGCTTCTCTGATCAGGAGTGATCAATATACTGATTAAGAGTTACAACAGAGTGTCATTAGGATTCATTGTATTGCTTCATTCTTTAGCAAAAAAATAGTGTTTCTTTTCTCCTAAGTCCATGTCCTACTTAATCCCATGTACTTGGCAACAAGAACAATCTCAAGCATCTGTTCTATGTCATGGAATGGGCTCAAATTCAATCAAGTAATGGTTGTTTACCACATCAACATTTGTGCCACTCTTAAGGCATGTAAGCAAGTACATATTGTACATTGAAGAGTTGAGAGCTAGGTAGGTGCTTAAATGTCTCCTTGGGAGCATTCATGATATCTTTGGTATCAGAAACACTATTTAGTAGCAGTGAAGAAACCACCCCGAATTCTCCATGTTCTGTGAGAAATATAGGTATTGGAACTTGGAAATAGGAGCTTAGCATTTGTTTGTATAAAACAACCAATAGCCTGAGAAATGGAGTTAGTTTTTTGGGAGATCCTTTGGTAAAGAAATATATTAAATATAGTGCCTACCTGGCACTGGAGGTTCCACTTGGTAGCAAGAGGCATCTAGAGAGAATTTCACTTCCCATTATATGGTGATTTCAGTGACATGCCTTTCATTTATATACTCTATATTCAAAAATCTACTGGAGTAGGTTCCTATAACAACTAGCAAATGGTCCATAGTTTTAGGTATCCCTTTTGGTTATTTATCCCTATCTCCTCTTCTCTCACATATTCATTTATTATTCTATTTCAGTACCAGGCCTGTGTCTCCACAATTACTTATGCTATTTTTCCTTTCTCAGGAAAATTTCCCTGCATCATAGTCTTACTCCACACTTACAACAGTGGATTTAAGGATTCTTACATGCCTTTATAATGATTATATTCTAAATTTGAATAAATTTAAATGATTACATACTATATTTGTCTTTGGGGTACTGTGTAACCCATTGGGGATGAAGTTTTTCTAGTTCCATTTATTTAAATGTGAGATTTATGCTATCATATTTTAATTTTTTTTCATAGATTTTATTTTATTTTACAATACAATTCAGTTCTACATATCAGCCACGGATTCCCTTGTTCTCCCCACCTCCCACCGCCCTCCCCTTCCCCCCAGCCCACCCCCCATTCTTATCCCCTCTAGGGCAAAGACTCCCCTGAGGATTGATATCAACCTGGTAGACTCAGTCCAGGAAAGTCCAGTCCCCTCCTCCCTGGCTGAGACAAGCATCCCTGCATAAGCCCCAGGTTTCAAACAGCCAGCTCATGCAATGAGCACAGGACCTGGTCCCACTGACTGAATGCCTCCTAAACAGAACAAGCCAATCAACTGTCTCACCCATTCAGAGGACCTGATCCAGTTGGAGGCCCTTCAGCCATTGGTTCATAGTTCAAGTGTTTCCATTCGTTTGGCTATTTGTACCTGTGCTTTATCCATCCTTGGTTTCAACAATTCAAGCTCATATAAACCCTCCTTTTTCTAGCTAACTGGAATCCTGGAGCTCCACCCGGGGCCTAGCTGTGGATCTCTGCATCCAGATCCCTCAGTCATTGGATAGGGTTTATAGCATGACAATTATGGTGTTTGGCCATCCCATCACCAGATTAGGTCAGTTTGGGCTGTCTCTCAACCATTGCCAGCAGTCTATTGTGGGAGTATCTTTGTGGATTTCTGTGGGCCTCTCTAGCACTTTGCTTTTTCCTATTCTCATGTGGTCTTCATTTACCATGGTCTCCTATTCCTTGTTCTCCCTCTCTGTTCTTGATCCATCTGTGATCTCCCGCTCAACCAAGCTCTCTTTCCCTTGACCCTTGCCCTTCATTACCCCCACTCATGTCCAGGCTGTTCATGTAGATCTCATCCATTTCTCCATCATTGGGCGATCCCCGTGTCTTTGTTGGGGACCTGTTTTCCAGGTAGCATCTCTGGTGATGTGAGTATCAGTCCCGTCATCCTTGTTCCACATCTAGTATTCTACTATGAGTGAGTACATACCATGTTTGTCTTTCTGAGTCTGGGTTACCTCACTCAGGATGATTTTTTTCTAGATCCATCCATTTGCCTGCAAACCTAATGATATGATTGTTTTTCTCTGCTGAGTAGTATTCCATTGTGTATATGTACCATATTTATTTAAATGTGAGTTTTATGCTATCACATTTTTAAAGCAGAGTTATATTCTATTGTGTAAGTGTAATACTACATGTAAATTACCCATTAATGTACATCTAGGCTGTTTTCTACCTCTGATTAAAATGAATGAAGTTGGTGTCTCTGTACTAGGATATAGAGTTTTCTGCAGCATTTTCCCAGGAGCAGTTCAACTAGATTTTGAAGTAGATCTATTCCCAATTTCCCAAGGATTCCCCACAATGATTTCAAGAGTGGCTCTAATGTTTGCATTTCTACAAGCAATAAAAAAGGATTCCTCTTAATCCACAACCTCACCGGCATGTGCTGTCAATTTCTGTTCTTGCCCATTTTGTTCTTGCCCATTCTGATTAGGGGAAGATGAAATCTCAGAGTGATTTTTCATATGCATATACCTGATGACTACGAATGGGATTTTTTCTTTAATATAAACCAGCATTTGAATGGTCACTAAAGATTCATTAGATGAAGCTATTTATATTTGAAACACAAAGATAAGTAGGGGGGTGCCAAGGAAATTAGAGGAAGGAAAGACAATGGAAGGATTAGTATTCAGAGGGAAACCATAACAAGCAGAGCAGCCAAAATATTTCAGACATACATCACAAAGGGATACTAAACAATGTACTTGCAGTCAGTACATATATGTAATACAATTTGGTACTTTCATCACCAAAATGAAGTCAAACTACTTAAGAATACACCTTCATTAAGAAATTTAAAGAATCTGTATAGTTGATAAGTGGAGGATATTAATCCATGAAGTTTATGATCATATTTTAGATACAGAAAGCAAAAAAATATGGCGGTGTGGAAGTGAAAGAGCCTACAGCAAAAGAAAATGGGCAGTAGTGCTTTTTAGTCCTCACAGATGCCCTAAAATAAAATTGGAATGTAACAATTCATCACAAACATAGATTTCATTCTTGTTCTTAAAACCACGTGCCAAGCTATGCTTGAAGGAGTAATTATCTTTGTGTTCACAGTGCCATCAAGCATTCAACAAAATGGAAAGGTTGCTGGAAACCTGCAAGAAGTTCTAAAAAATAGTGCAGAGGGAGCCAACAATATGAGATAGCTTTTCAAAGAGATTTAAACAGTCATCTAAAAGCCAAAAACTATTGCCTGATTTCTACAGGGCAAATCTGCTGTATGTTCCCCTTCAGAAACACAGGGAGGACTGGTGAAGGACCCTATTAGCTGTACAAATCAGTACAATGTTTAAAGAACAATGATAACCTCTCAAGGCTCACGGAATTAAAAAATGAATCAAGAGAAATATTTTGTGATGGCACACATACAGTACAAAGGAATGAGTAACTAACACCCCTGATTATTTTCTATGTGATATTTATTCTTGATCCTGTATGGGTGCATTTCCTTCCACATATTTTCACATCAGTTACACTACAATATATGTAGCAAACAGAATTTCATTAGCTGAAGCTTCGTAGCTCTTTGTTCATTAAAACATTCCTTCAAGTCGTGGTTCCCGCGGTGTGTGAGTGAGCCCGGCCCGGTCCCCTCTCCCGCCGCCGCCATGGGCTGCACGTTGAGCGCCGAGGACAAGGCGGCGGTGGAATGGAGCAAGATGATTGACAGCAACTTGCGGGAGGACGGGGAGAAAGCGGCCAAAGAAGTGAAGCTGCTGCTTCTCGGTGCTGGACAATCTGGTAAAAGTACCATTGTGAAACAGATGAAAATCATTCATGAGGATGGCTATTCAGAGGACGAATGTAAACAGTATAAAGTAGTTGTCTACAGCAATACTATTCAGTCCATCATTGCAATCATAAGAGCCATGGGACGGTTAAAGATTGATTTTGGGGAAGCTGCCAGAGCAGATGACGCCCGGCAGTTATTTGTCCTAGCTGGCAGTGCTGAAGAAGGGGTCATGACTTCAGAACTTGCAGGCGTGATTAAATGGCTCTGGCGAGATGGTGGGGTGCAGGCATGTTTCAGCAGGTCCAGGGAGTATCAGCTCAATGACTCTGCATCATATTACCTAAATGATTTGGATAGAATATCCCAGACCAACTACATTCCAACTCAACAAGATGTTCTTCGGACGAGAGTGAAGACTACAGGCATTGTGGAGACACACTTCACCTTCAAGGAGCTATACTTCAAAATGTTTGATGTAGGTGGCCAAAGATCAGAACGGAAAAACTGGATTCACTGTTTTGAGGGAGTGACAGCAATTATCTTCTGTGTGGCCCTCAGTGACTATGATCTTGTTCTGGCTGAGGATGAAGAAATGAACCAGATGCATGAAAGCATGAAATTGTTTGACAGCATTTGTAACAACAAATGGTTTACAGACACGTCAATCATCCTCTTTCTTAATAAGAAAGACCTTTTTGAGGAAAAAATAAAGAGGAGCCCATTAACAATCTGTTACCCAGAATACACAGGTTCCAATACATACGAAGAGGCAGCGGCTTACATTCAGTGCCAGTTTGAAGATCTGAACCGAAGAAAAGATACCAAGGAGATCTACACTCACTTCACCTGTGCCACAGACACAAAAAATGTGCAGTTTGTTTTTGATGCTGTTACAGATGTCATCATTAAAAACAACTTAAAGGAATGTGGACTTGATTGAGAAGACAGCATTAGTAAAAGCTACTACAATGAGGAGTGTTGAGACCAGACATCATCATCTGCTGTGTCTTGAGTCAGCTACAAGCATGACGGGGCCAGGGAATGGCAGCAGCATGCAGACTCTTTAGCACAATCTTCTGTATTAGGGAATGTTTAGTTGGCATGAGATCTTCAAGTCGGACATTGGAATTGGAACAACTGTAAAGTGTGCGTGACTCATCAAGGCATCACTTGGGTTTTATAATCTCAAATGTTTAGGGCATATTGAAGTTGAGGTGCTGCATTCCAGAACTTAAATATGTAGCTTACTTTTTTCTTCTTTTTAACAAATCACCAGTACTTAATTTCTAAGGTTTTTCTCACTAAGAGAAGAAAAACTAAAAAAAAAAAAAAACCTTACTTGTTTGCAAAAAAATCTTCTGAGAACTCAGTCTTAACTATGCACATGATGTGACCAGACATCTTGAAAATATTCCTCTTAGTAGGAACTGTTTGTTTTTAACTCTTGGTACAGTCAGGTGTAATATTTCCATAATTACAATTCTTCCTGGTTATTGGGACTACATTAATACAGCTTTTCTGAATGAAATCTATGTTCCTGTCATGTTTACAGTGCCATGGTGGCTTCTAAACAGCAGTTACTTTGGAGAGCTTGACAGTCTGCTTCTAGCTCTTGTTTCTTTAAGCTTATGGTGGAAGGTTAATCTTGTTATGCTGATTACCAAATTACTAGATGAGTACTGACGTAATAAGGCAAACTCCGCTTCTTGACAGACACACCCAGGATGACTGTCAATTAGAGATGCAAACTGCTAAATTGAGAACCAATGACTTGCTGCTACAGATCTACTAAACTGACCACTTTGATTCTTGCCTGTTTGTCTCAGTCTTGGGGAATTTTGTACAAGGTGCCCCTTGTTTTCCATCTTCGTGGCCTTTTTTGTTGGGAGACATCTAAAATGTATTAACAGCGCATGCTTTTCCTTTGTAAATGTGGTGCCAAATCCCTGTTCGCCATCGTTTTTACTGTAACCATGTTGTAGTAGTAATCCTTAGTCAGTGTGTTCTTCTTCTAAAACTTGCATTTTGGGACTTTTTTCCACTTTGTCATGTGTACAGATTTTAATCTGTTACAGTTGGCAGCAGTATTAAAATGGTGAGTAAAGAGTCCAGGATTGCTCCTGCTTGTAACTAGTCCTTTCTGGAAATCCTGTCTTCTGTTTCCTTTTCCTGTGCTGAGTATGCTTTGGCTTTTGTCTGAGAGTGGGTTTAATTAACTAGAAAGAGGTCTCTGAAAGTCTAGTTCTCGATGTAATAGTATTATCAAATCTAGGACTGAGGGCTTTATGTCCAGTCTGTGTACAAGGGATATGAGTCATAATCCAGCTTCCCGATTTACATTGTGCTTGTGTGAGAGCTACAGTCCTGCTGTACAGTCTATAGCAAATGTCATGAAACACTGAGCAGACCACTGAGGGATGGCAAACAGAGAAAATGCGTTTTGAGCATTTCAGATCAGTAGTTTGAGCAGTGCCTTTTGAGGTCTAGTCTTTTTAGGTTGGATCCACTTCATCTTTTGATGTTACCTCCTACTCATTTAAAAGGTTGGTCGTCAGAACTGCTTCAGAAAGCAAGCCACAATGACCAGTGCCCTTGCTGGCAGCTTTAAAAATTTTTAATTGTCGTGGGAAATCATTATTATGCAGACAGTATAACTATTATCTGACAAGCATTTCTTTAGGGCTAGGAATATATCATCTGTAAGAAAGAAAAGTCTTCTTGATTTCAATCAGCAATTGACTTAATTCCACAGTGTAAGGGGTTCATAAGTCTTACTCTGAATTTGTCTTTTCTTTATTGTATTCTGTAATATAAAAACATCCAGAAATGAGAACTAGTGAAATGATGTTTTCATAACTTTTCTATACTTTGGGTTTAATGAAATGGTGTTGATAATTAAAATAATAGATAATCCAAATTTAATTTTACTGTAGAATGCATTTTGTATTTTCATTTGAATCTGTCTATTTTTTAAACCTTTCTGTTAATTAAAAATAGAAATTCTCTAAAAAAAAAAACATTCCTTCAGTGTGAGAGTGCCTATGTTTATTTGCCTCAGACTCCAAGAAGAGGGCAGTATTCCTGATAGCACTTGATGCAGATGCCACCCTCAGTGATGGCCATTAGCACTTCCAAATGGCCAAGAAGAAATGTGCTGGGTTTCAGGAGGGATAGAGGCCTGTACCTGGGAGGACGCATGCAGGAAGAACAGTGTATAAATAATAAATAAATAAATCTTTAGAAAAAAGAAAAGAAAACTGGATCTGTACTGTGGGGATATTCTCTAAATGGTAGAAGAATAGTTGCCTCAACGGGTACATCCTGATAGTTTCTGAATGTGGGAAGGGCTGCGAAGTCAGCCTGAGGAGAGCTCCTCTCCCTAGGTTTCTTTTGTTCTGCACATTGGACAAGTCTCTTCCTCCTTAAGCAACCACTGAGGAGTACTCCAAGGTGGTTGCTTTGCAAATGTTTTAACATGTATTCCACCATAAAAATGGTCTGATTATCTTTTCTACTGCTGTTGAGCTTTTTGCTCTGTACCTTTGTATTAACTTCTTCTAGGGTGTGCCTTTCCTACAACACAGATAATTCTGTTTCTAAACTATCCTTTTGCCTGTCATATTTCTGTTATAAAGTGTAGCCTAAAACCATTAACTTTGAATTCTTGATCTTCAATATTAGTGTTTTTTACTTCTGTTATATTATATTTAAAATTTTGATAGATTTTTCATTTTGCTGTTTAATTAGACTATTTTATTATTCATTTTCTGTCCTTACATTTCTATAATGATTCTCTATTCTAACTGTGACAACTTTAATTTGCTAACTAAAACACACAAGGTTTACCTCAAAGAGATAAAAGATATTTTTTATGGAAACTCATATGTGTACCATGGCCTGGAAAAACCACAATTTCAAATGTGGAAGCTCTTACATTGACTTCATATCCTAACCAAACAAAAAAGTCATATATCAGTACACTTTTCAAATATCTTGGTTGTAATATCAAAGGAGGTATTTAGGGTAATAAAGATTATCCATGATAAATTGTAAATATGTTTGGGTTAACAGGCATTCCAACATCTGCACATCCCTAGAATTATAACCAGTCATCTTTTTAAGCCAAAACTTTTTAAAATTTTATTTATTTATGTATTTTTTTAGGTATGAGTACTCTGTCTGCATACATGTCAGACAGAGTTTCAGATCTCATTATAAATGGTTGTGAGCCACCAAGTGGTTGCTAGGAATTGAACTCAGGACCTTTGCAAAAAGAGCCAGTGCTCTTAACTCTCTCAATCCCAATCTCTCCAGCCACAGCAGCAACATTTTAGTATGAACTCTTGGGCACATATTTGTCAGGAGTTGTAGAGAATTCAAGATCAAATATTCATTGGATTCCTAATGGACCACAATAAAATACTACTTTTTAATAAAAAATAAATAAATACATATGGGTTACAAGGATAGTTATATGTGTTTCAAATTTCACAAATTCATAGAACTAGCCTGAAACTTAAAATTTATTTATTCACAAGACTGTTTTTTTTTAAATTAGTCAAATTCATTTTTCAAAACTGCTACTTTCAAAGTTTTGTTTTCCTTATGAAAACCATATTCCAAAACAATAACTCTGCTCTCAGAAGCAGTCACATTTCACAGGTTCATTAAGTGTCCAGAGCAGCACTGTTTATAAAATCCAAACTTGGATCATTTATAAGGTATTTTTAAAGTATTTATGTATTAAGACATTTTTTAAAAGTATCTTTACATGTCCAACATTTTCTTTCGTCAGCTCGATACAGTACAAATTCTTATTCTAATAGCAAAATGTTTTACTAAAGCTTGCCCAGTCATTGGGCAAAACCAAACTTATTATAAGCCACAGTCATCCTAGGGTCCCCCCTGCCAGGTAGCCTCCTATCAAAATCAGTAAACGTTCTTTAAAACTTCTCTTACATTTCATATGTCAATTTTTTTTTACTCCACCAGTGATTTTTAAAGAATTTTTTAATTCATTTTACATGCCAATCACAGATCCCCTTCTTTCTTCCTCTCGTGCCCGACCTCCAGGATCCCCCCCACCCCACCCCCCCGCCCCAAACATACCACCCATTCCCTCTTCCAAAAGGGTAAAACCTCTCATGGGGAGTCAGCAGAGCCTGGTTCATTCGGTTGAGGTAGGTCCAATCCCCTTCCCCTGTAATTTAATTGTTTTTGGATGAACTATTTGAAAGGGTGCTTTACGGTAGCTGGTATGTTTAACAATTATTTTTAAATTTCTGATGACTAGATTTAGAAATTCAGCAAATCGCAAAAGATTCTTCCTAGGCAATATCGACAGGGAAACACTGACATTAAAGCGGAGCACAACCTGTTCCGTTCAGTTCTCTCTACCATCCTTAAACGCCCTTCACTGTTTCAGGCTCCCTAGCAAACACTGGCGACAGGAAATACGTCACTCATCCTGGCTGCAGATCAGCCTCTAGTGTAAGGAAACATAACAAAACTACAAGGACCAAAGTTCTTTTCGGTTGGCAACTTCCTCTAACGCCAAACACTGGCTTGCATTAAATCTCTGTATTTGCAGGAGAGTAACGTTGATCGCATTTCTTCTTTATGTTTTCAAGGAATTCATTGTCTTAATAATGAATTCGCAGTTTTACGGATTTTACGACCTCCTTGTTCTGTTAAGTATGTTTTCTTTAGCTATAGATTGACAAATACGTCCTAAAGAAAGTTTTGGTTTTATAAGTAATGAAACGAAGTATTCAGTGTTAATTTTGGGGTTAGAGAGGTCATCCTATGTGTCAGTCGGCCTTCTAGTTTTAATATAAAATTGTTGCATGGAATTTCAGCAATGTTGTAAATTTCTTTCCTTCCTCCATCCCTCCTTCCATCCTTCGTATATTTCTTCCTTCTTTGTATTCTTAATTTTACATTAATTTAGATGTGATTCCTTAAATACAATGTGGATGTCTAACACACAAATTGATTTTAATTCTACTGTTTTGTAATAATTCTACCACTATATATCTAAATAAAAAAGTGAGAGACAAAGTTTTACAGGAGATATTTTCTTCAGTTTCACATTATTCATATTCACATTTAACCATTGAGTGTGTGTGTGTGTGTGTGTGTGGTGTCTCATTTACTTTCAGCAATTGTTTTATTTTTAAAAAATTAATACTTTTAAAACTCTTTAAAAATGTTCATTGTGGTAGGAAAAGAAACTTCAACATAGTCTTCTAATTATGGAGACGTAGGTTATATATATATATATATATATATATATATATATATATATATATATATATATGTATATATGTATATATCAGAGTACACTGAAGTTTTTGAAATTCATTTATAGCCAAAAAGCAAATCAAGGACCAGTGGATGGAAAAGTATTAAATACTGAGGAAGACTCTGGCTCAGGAAGGATCAGAGTGATAAGATATCATCTTGAATTGGGGAGGGATGAGAAACATACTAGGCTGTAGAGGCTAGTGGATTCTTGAGAATGAAAAATGTCTCTTAAGACAGAATTTTCTATGAAAGTGTACACATATTCTAAAATAAATTTCTACAATCCTGAATGAAATTTAACTAAGGAGAGAAAGAATGCCATTTTTAGGAGGCTTAAGTGGGTTGTTGTTGTTTTTGCAGGTTTTGTTGTGGTTGTTTTCTTTTATACTTTCAGGTACTGGTCTCCAGAGCTGTATACATGCTTGCTAAGTGCTCTCCTGGTGTTTGACAATGTCATTCCAATAATTCAAGTAATTTTTATCAAAATATTCCCCTATCACCTATACCATCCTGTTCCAATAATCAGCAGTCATATTTTCATAACTTCAATTGACAAGTTAGATTAATATTTGTTTGAAACAAGAGGTTCAATTGTTTCATATCAGTCTTTACACAAGTAGCACAACTTTCTGATGCTCTCATGCTGAGATGAACTTTTAAATAGAGTAATATGAATATCTTCCTTTTCTCAAGATATTTTTATGCTTTGTAGATTCACATGTTCCCATATAAATTTCTGTGTTAATTTGTCAATAATTCCTAACATTATTGCCAAATATCATCACGGATTTCCTTTCCTCATGTCATAACATAGAAGCTTTATGCAGTGACTGCATCTACTGTCCTCTATGACATGAGATGGCCTTTCACACTGAAGATAGACACTATGACATGAATCTTCTGTGACATGTGATTTTCTGTCATGGGAATATATTCCTCATCACATTAACAGTAACAATGAGACAATGAAATAAGCTTGGTCTTGACACTTGGAGTGAGCAAAACAACTGATTCTTACTCCAATATTCACTTCTCAAACCAGAATCTGTAACTGCTTGTTTAGAAAGTGTAATTTTATAACATTCTTACCCTTCCAGGCTAACACTTCACTTGTTGAGAAAATACTAGCTTATGTTAAATCTTTTGATTCTGCATAAAATAAAGCTATAGTGATTGAAAATGGACTATGTAATTATGGTAGAACTTCAGGCCTCTTCCACATTTCAGAATTCCATGGCCCATTAAACTCGAGGATTCAATGACTCCTGTGCTCACAGTTCCACCTACCATTCAAAAAAATGAAGAATGGGGAAAGGCCATTTAAGTTATGAAAAGAAGCCTAAGGAAAAATTACTGTGTTCAGTAGAGAAGAAGTTGTCAATTTTTATTTCAGTATGAAATGTAATAGATAATTGCTAGAGTAGAAGAATCCTACTCAGGCTTCCTTATAAAGAAAGAAGTAATACTTGATAATGTCATCTTTTCTTGCCTTTTCCTACACATACTGTGAATGCTAAAACTCAAATGAATACAATTAGACACTGTTTATTTTATTTTTCAAATATGGAGGACAAAAGATTATTAACAAAGGCACATATATAGTTCATAATTTTCAGTGAAATGTATTCAGATGACCTTGCACTATCATATTTTTTCTTGATCATGTATAAGCTATGTTGCTATAAATATCATTTATCTCTTCAGTTGCTCTATGGTTCACAAGACTAAGAAAATCTCTTATGTTAAAGCTTTCATGGGTTAAGTGTGATGGATGTCACACAGTGGTCTGAATATTCAGTGAAGTCTCCTGGCCCCTGTTACCCTGTTGAAGTCTGCACTGGATAGCTACAGAGATGGGAAGCACCATTTTCAATGTTTCTGCCATCCTGCTAGGAAACTGAAGGTTTGGGGGCCTGGTGGTCAGGTGGTAAAGCTGGACACAGGGTTCAATCTTTGTTTTTCCACTGTGAGGCATGATGAGAAGAGTAGTGGTGACCCTCTCCATCTGATTTCCTTTGGCTCATCTTGAGTCTATTTAAACAAGCTTCTGGAAATTTTCCACAGGTCTCAAACATACTACCAAATCTTTCAACATGTAACCCACAGTGAAAATATTCATAACTTTTTCTTCCTGGCAGTTTCAATCTTTTGTTACTTAATATTTTCTCAATTTCATATTGGTCTGAAAAAATATGTAGTATTTGGTGGGTAAAGCACTACTAATTTCTGTAGAATGATAACATAATAAGGTAATTTCCTATCCTACATCTTCAATATTGAAGATTTTCATGTATCTGTATTGTCTTAATCTGAAAACCCTAAACATTATAACATTATGAGTAATATCAGTGTTCTTTTTTTATATACTGTATTGTGCTTTATTTAATTCTTCTTTTATTTAGCAATTGTATCTTTTAATTCGTAACTTTTAAAAATACTAATTCTATATAAGATTTGTTTGTTTAACGTCAAACATTTCCATGGTCTCAAATATAAATTATAAAACAACATTTAGATAGTATCTTAGTTTTAAAGTACTTTTTTCCTTTTTCTGAAGCAATTACTGAAGGATCAGAGGTTCACATCCTGAATTAATGTAGTCTATCCCTTTGAAATTTTTCTGGATCTTGACCCCTGATTGGTTCTTTCATTTTCCAATTCTGTTACAATAAATGCTTTGGATTTATTTCTTATCTTTTAAATGTACAAACTAAACATTATCATCTGGAGTTCAACATGTGTTTAGTTACAAAGGATCACTTAATAAGTAGTTAAGTCAATGTGAGAAATTGGTCTTTGTGAGCTGATCAGGAAATCAATGTGAGATAACTCCTACATGGAGCACTCAGAGAAAGACTGAATAATTCTGATTATAGTGTTATTTACCAATGAAGGCATTGAAGACACAAGTTAATATTTAATCTTGCAGTATCGTTCACATAGAAAACAGATGATAGAATATGTAACCACAAAGTGTAGCTAGAGTTTTCCTGCCTTGCCCACAGTCAGGACAAATCTTTGTCACTTGCCAGTCCCACAGCCGCTCAGACCCACCCAAGTAAACACAGAGACTGATATTGCTTACAAACTGTATGGCCGTGGCAGGCTTCTTGCTAACTGTTCTTATATCTTAAATTAATCCATTTCTATAAATCAATACTTTTCCATGTAGCTCGTAGCTTACAGGTACTTTACATCTTCCTTGTCCTGGAAGCAGCTGGCAGTGACTCCTTCTGCCTTTCTCTTCTTTTATTTCTCCTCTTTGTTAGTCCCGCTTATACTTCCTGCCTAGCCATGGGCCAATCAGGTTTATTTATTGACCAATCAGAGCAATTTGACAAACAGACCATCCCCCAGCACAGCCAAGTGCAGACCATATCAGACACCTGCACTCAGGCCCATGGTCCTAACCATCCTCTATGTGGACCTGCTGGGTAAAGCCATGAGAAACCCAAGAAGGGGCTCTCAAAGGACCTAAATAACATCCCACAGCAACAAAGTAATGAATGATGTATTATTTTTAAGAGCTTTTACTTTACCTCAAATTCTGATTTAGGAAGGAAATGTTACAGTATTGGAGAAGGCAAGATAAAAGAGCAGAAGTTAAATGAATCATTAAGACCTGATTATCTGATCTATTATTTGTCTATAAATTTTTAAATGTTTATCCATGTAAGCTATCCTATCTTTATAGGAGAAAAATGAGCTAATGATGACAGAAAAGAAAGATAGGAGGAAAGACAGTAATTGAAACTCTCTCTTTGTCTATGATTCTTTTTTTTATGATTTTTTTTTTTTTGGTTTTTTGAGACAGGGTTTCTCTGTGTAGCTTTGCACCTTTCCTGGAACTCACTCTGTAGCCCAGGCTGGCCTCGAACTCACAGAGATCCGCCTGGCTCTGCCTCCCGAGTGCTGGGATTAAAGGCGTGCGCCACCACCGCCCGGCCTTGTCTATGATTCTTAACATGGGAAAGCCAGTGCATTATTACCCACATTAGATTTCTGCCTCTCTCTCCTCATAAGAACGCTCGTATTACTGTGAACCATTGTGTATTGTTCTATTGGTGCTACATTTTTATACTTTATTAAAATTCTGACTTAATTTACTTAGATATTTGTCAGTATTTCCATATTTGACTGCAGTTATTACTATGTGCTGAATAGCATTCTGTACATATGTGAAAAAGAAAAGGAAAAGGGTAGAGCTCCACTTTTAAAAATAAAGCAGGGATTTTAGGGACCACATTCTTGGTAATGGATATAAAACATTTACCAAACAATTATAGGGAAGAATACACTCATAAGACAAAATAAATTAATCTGAATAAGATTTTAGATAAGAAAATTAGTGAGGTAAAAATTCTTTGTCTTCCTTCATTTTTTTCAACAGTGAGTAATTGGTTGTCCTTTCTATAATACAAGATGCCCAAAGCAAATAAGCCTAAACGGAGCAGAAAGATAGAAGATTCTGCCAGCTGCTGGAGTCAGTTTACTCAAGGAACAATTTCCTTTCAATCCACTTACCTGATTTTAAATTTCTTCTTAGTGAAACAGAAAATGAGTGTTTGCATTTTGTTTAAATCTTCAGGTGTCTTAGTTAGGGATTCTATTGCTGTAAGAAGACACCATGATGATGGTACCTCTTATAAGGAAAACATTTAATTGAGGTGGCTCACTGAAAATCATCTGCACAAATTCCAAACTCTGCTTCTCCATGTCTGATGGAGAAAACCCTCTTCAGATCTGCAGCTCCATTAAGCTTTGTTGACTGCAACACACTTGTTCTATTGGGCTTCTTCTATTCCCAGTTATCAGTGCTCCTCAGCAGGTATCATATAACTCGGGCATTTCTAACAATCCCTTTATCTCCTAGAGCACGACATTTAAGTCCTTTTTACTTCATGGTGCTCTTTTGCACCTAAAAATTTACATTTTGTAATTTTCCTTGCTCAGCTTGCTCTTGTTCATTATAAATCTTCATTAGAGTTATCACTAATAACCACATTATAATGTCTGTAGTAGAGTATTTTGTGATTTCCTCTGTCAACAGGGTTAATACAAAGCATTTTCCTTTAGCCTCAGGATGATTCTTTGAACAAGGGCAAAAATAGATACTTCACCAAAATATTACAAGACCAGTATCTAAGACATACTAACATTCTTCTCCCAAACCTCTTGGTCCTTCGAGTTCATCAAAGCATATTCAGTACCACTGTCTTCCATGCTCCTGTTAGGATGGCCCTTTATGCAGCACTGAAAGCATTCAACTGCTTTCTTAACCCAAATTCAAAGTCTATATTACCCTAAACAAAAGCATGGTCAGGCCTGTAGGCGAAATTCTAAATGGTCTTATGAAATAAGAAACACAGAGCCAAATACAGAGTTAAAGCCTAGAGATCAGAGCAAGAGCCATTACTATCTTATCTGAACACCTTGTACCATAGCTTCCCCCAGACAGATAGACCTTCTTCCTGTGTGATTATCTTTTTCTGCCTTTCTGTTCTGCCTTCTCATTGGCACTAACGCAGCCACATAACTTCCTCATCACTGCCTGTCTATACAGACCTCCCGTTTTCTATGGGATTAAAAGTTCAGGTCACCTTGCTTTGCTATATCCTTGACCTCACAGAGACTCTGCCTGACATGTGAGTAGGTTAAGGGCCTGTGCTACCACTGCTGGACTTCTGCTCAATTGCTATGACCTCTGATCTCCAGGCAAGTTTATTAACATGCAAATAAAATCACAATATCACCATACAGGCCTATCTCAACAATATCCCAGTCCCTGTTAGCAATGCTTATCATAATTAGACTTCCTATTCTTATGAAGAGACACTATGACCACAGCAAATCTTCTAAGGAAAACACTTAAGTCTGTGAAGCAGGATACGTCAGCTTGTCTTCAGTACATGTGTGTATCATTACTGGCTCTAATGCCAGTAAAGGAATGAACTTGCCAGTAAGGGCAAGCAGGCAAAGAACAAGAACTTCATTATTCCATGTCATTTAGATATGCTGCTACCAGCAGTTATTACCTGTTCTTAAAGTGGATATGCCATCTCAAAAGTTTTAGATTTAAGTTGGTTCTTCTCACTTGAAATGACTCAAATAAGAAAAGAAGCCTTCACAAGTGTATCCCACCTTTAAGTTTTAGTTAATTTCCGACATAGTCAAGTTTACACCCCAAATAGGTGATGCTTATTCAATATTATTCAATAACAAGTAGTTGTACCACTAAACTGCTTATAAAAAAGACAGTATTACTCTAATTCCAAAACCAAGGAACCATAAAACAAAAAGAGAAATCTACAGGCAAACATTTCTGACATCTATAGAAGCAAAAAATCCTCAAAAAATAATTTCAAAGCAAATAAAAGTGTTTAAACAAATTATGTTGCTAATGGAAATGCAGCACTGGAATTCAAGCAATGATTGCTGTTTCAGTAGACCTGGGTTCAGTTTCCAGGACTCACGGGGAAAGTAATAACCCTTAAACTGAGTTCCAAAACCTCAATGGATCAAAGACCTCAATGTCTTACCTGAAATGCCAAACTGTTAGTAAAAAATATACTTAATGCTCTAGAAAATTAATGCTGTTGAGGTGAACTTTTTGAAAAGGACCCCATTAGCTTAGGAGTAAAGACCAGCAATGAACAAATGGCACCACATAGAATATTCAGTACAGCAAAGAAACAAATACCTATTGAAGAGGAAGCACAAAGAGTAGAGAAAACCTTTGTCAACAAGACATTGAATCTGACAGAGAATTACATAGAGGAAAATGCTGGGTTCCAAGAAATTATTTCTGACTACCCTCTTAATCATTATCTTGTATACTGTGATTTTCAGAGCCAGATTGGCCTGGAACTCACAAAGTCAATTCTGCCCCTTCCAGTTGATTGCTGGGATTAAGACCTATCTTTGTGGACAGTAACATGATCCAAGGTATAAAGTGCTTCTTGTAGAAGATTGACCACCTCAATTTGTTTCCAGGACTCATGTAGCTTTTGAAAGAAAAACTAATTCCACAAGGTTTCCTCTGTCATCCATATTCTCATTGTGACATGTGCATACCCACACTTGTACTCCACTACATCATGCATACACAATAATCATAAAGAATTTTTTTCTTTGCAAGAGCTAATATGTATTTTTATCAAATTATTGAGAAGTACACACTTTGCTGGATAGACTCAGGTCAACATCACAAAACCTAAAGTCATCATGAGGAAGAAATCTCTATTTAAGGAAATGTCACCATGATTGGGCTATAGGCAATAGCCTAATTATGACAAATTTGTACCAGGATAGTGTGCTAATGCTGTGACAGACCAGACCATGTTATTTGGGGGAGTGTTTAGAAGAATTTTCTAACTTGGCTATAAAAGATATTGGTTTTAAGAGCTCAGTGAACTATCATATTGGAGTTTGGGATATAAGAATATTGAGAGCAGTGAAGACAATGATGTCCTGGCTTGTGAAGTGTCAGATGGAAGCAAAGATGATACCCGGTCATTTGCTCTCAGAATTGGTAGTTCTGGTTAGCTGGGGATAAAGAATCAGCTGTTATTAATGAGATATCAGAACTACTAAAGTGAATCTTTTGCTTTGCTGGATAATGGATGCTGGCCACCTGGGGCTAAACAAGCAGTTTTGAAAAATGAGTGGCCTGAAACATCATAAAAGTGAAGTCTTCTTGGAAGTGTTTCCTCCTGGGCAGCAGACAAAAGTTGTGCTCCAGAATTGAACATGTTTGAACCTTCTGTTGGCTACTGATCTTACTAATTTAAGAGTCACCTAAGGGGCACTGATTTTGGAGGCATGGAGGAGTCATGGAGAGTAGCTGAGACATGGCACTGTATAGCTGTGGTGGAGGGTCTGAAGAGAGCCCAGGAGAGGCTATTAGTGAAAGTGTAGCCCACTTTTAGCAAGGCTCCCTATTGTTTTTAGGCTATGAATACCAGGTGATGACCACCAAGATCAGTAGCAGCACTGGAGCGGAGCCAGTCAGAACCTAGAAGACAAACTGTGTGTATGTTACAGAGAGCAGTGCTGAAGAAGTGACCCAGACTCTAGGGAGGACCCCTGAAGATAGTGAGTTGATTCCAGACATCATATTTTGAGTTTTTACACATGGAAGTTTGACTTTGCTTTGTTCAGATTGTTCCTTGTTTCTTCCCTCTTAAAGAAAGAAAATAATTTTTTTTTTAATTTTACAGGATCCCACAGTTGAGATATTTCAAACTTTTTTAAAAATGAAATTTGGGAGCCTCATAGAGAATTTTGATTTTAAAAGACACTGGATATTTTTTTAAAATACTGAATTTATAAGGCATGGGCCTTTAAGGTTTTTATGTGATTTATATTGTGAGATGTTTATTAATGTGGGCTTATGGGGAAGACCAAAAAAGAAAAAGTAGTAGCTTTCAAGTGATATATTTGTGTCAACTTGACAAGGGTTAAAATGTATGGGATAGTGTTCTGTCAGCTTCACACAAACTGAAGATATCTAAGAGGAAGGAACCCCAATTTTAAAATAAATGCCTCCATAAATCAGGCTGTAGGCAAGCATGTAGAGTATTTTCTTAATTGCTGATTGTTTGGGGAGGGAACATGCAATTGTGGGTGTTTCCATCCTAGGACTAAGGTCCTAGGCTCTGTGAGAAAGCTGGCTGAGCAAAATAGAGGTGGCAAACCAATTAACAACACTCTTTCAGTATTTTAAATCAGAAAGGGTGATGGGATGGCCAAACACCCTAATAGTTGTGCCAGAAACCCCATACAATGACTGAGGGATCTGGATGCAGAGATCCAAGTCTAGGCCCTGGGTGGAGCTCCGGGAGTCTAATCAGTGAAAAAGAGGAGGGTTTATATGAGCATGAATCGTTGAAACCAAGGATGGATAAAGCACAGGGACAAATAGCCAAATGAATGGAAACACATGAACTATGAACCAAAGGCTGAGGGGCTTCCAACTGGATCAGGCCCTCTGAATAGGTGAGACAGTTGATTGGCTTGATCTGTTAGGGAGGCATCCAGGCAGTGGTACTAGGTCCTGGGCTCATTGCATGAGCTGGCTGTTTAAAACCTGGGGCTTATGCAGGGATGCTTGGCTCAGTCAGGGAGGATGGGACTGGACCAGCCTGGACTGAGTCTCCCAGGTTGATCTCAGTCCTTGGGGCAGGCTTTGCCCTGGAGGAGGTGGAAATGGGGGGGGGGGGTTGGGGGGAAGGGGAGGGGGACAGGAGGGGGGAGAACAAGGGAATCCGTGGCTGATATGTAGAAATGAATGGTATTGTAAAATAAAATTAAAAATTTGTGCCACTTTTACAACACTGAACATGTGTTACCAGGCCAATCATCACTGTAGTTTGCAAAGTTCATAGCTGTGTTAGAGTGATGAATGCTTTTCTCCTCTGGTAGCATGCATAGCATCTTTTATCAGTAAGAAGGCCAGCCACTGAGGACAAAGGTCCCAATTAGGTACAAATTGCTTCTCCCTGGTCTCTGACTCAGGTATGTGGTATTTTATGCACTGGGGTCAGTGACTAATATTAAAGGATAATCATAAACAATGAAAAAGCCATGTGTGGTTCTTTGGAATTTCATTACCTGACAACACCAAAAAGGTTCACAATTCCTTGAACTGAACTCTATTTGCTCTACTGTGGTATCTAAATGGGGTTTGGGGACCCATTATATGGAAACTTCATTTAAACTTTTTTTCTTTTTTAAATTCAATATTTTTTTTAATTTAATTTTTTTTTTTTGCTTTTAGTTTTCAATACACCTTAACACAATTTCCCTTCCCTCCACTCCACCCAGTCTCCCCTCTATTTGCCCATATCTGTTCTTCCTCTGTTTCACTTCAGAAAAAAGCAGACCTCCCTGGTATATTAGCTGAACACAGCATTACAAGATATAATAAGACTAGGTACAAATCATCATGCTAAAATGCTTAGTGAGGACACTCAGTATGATCAACATAGTAAAATGGTCATCCTACCAAAAGCAATCTAAAGATTCACTGCATCCCCAATCAAAATTCCAACACAATTCTTTAGAGACATTAAAAAAATACCTAATTTCAATGGAAAAAATGGAGGATTCCTGAAACAATGCTAAACAATAAAAGAACTGCTGTAGCTATCACATACCTGACTTCAGGCTGTGCTTCAGTTATAGTAATAAAAACGTCATGGTATTGGCATAAGGACTGACATGTTGATCCATTTAAACTCTTTATATTTGTGTGTGTGAGTTTGTATATATTATTATTATAATCATTATCATTATTATTAGGAAGCTCTGTAAAAGTACTTTTTCAGCAGGTTTTTATCACTATTAATCCCTCCAGATGTTTCCTCCTCTGACCTATTCTCCATTCCTCCCCAACAAGTAATACTTTCTGATCCACAATTCCTCTTTCACACTTATCTCTCTGTTCATTCTCCCCTCACTTGGAAGTTATTAATTGTTTCCTTGTTTAAGATTTACCTTAATATAATGCAGACCTTTAAGGAATCATCTTAGTAATCTTTTCCCTGATTACATGGGATGTAGTTTTACCAGGCTTTCTTCAGAAAACATTGTTCTCAAATACAATGACGTTAAAGATTCTTTATTATTTCCTTGGTTGTAGCTGACAATTATAAGGCAAAACCTTTACGTGACATTGATTTTTCAAAGAGTTCATATTTCAAGTTAGCTGTCTCTGCTTATTTTCTGTGGTTCGAGATATAAGCTGCTACACCAGTCAGCTGTTGTTCCCACTCAATATGTAGAAAGATAAAAAATAATATTTTGATACTATTATTTTAATTTTGTTTATTTACTTTGTTATTGTTGAGACAGCTCTCAATATGCAATCCTAGATGACCTGGAATGTACTCTGTAGACCTGGCTGGAGTTAAACTCAAAATGAACTATGTGCCTCTGCATTTAAAGAGTTAGAATTAAATGCATATGTCACCATGCCTGGAATTTGATACTCAATTTTTAATTGTAAAAGTAATTAATGATAAAAGCAAAAAGCACATTTAAAATGGGGAGGGGGAATATTCTGGGCATATTAGCTCACACATATAATCCTATCATTCAAGAGATAAAACCAAAGGATTACTACAAGTTTGAGGACATCATACGTTACAGAATAAGACTCTTTCTCAAAGTTCCAAAATAAAGTAAGGATGGAGGACAGAATAAATTATATATAGGAGAAAAGAAAGAATGGGAGGACTCTAATATTCGAGGCCAAGGAAAAGGCAAGAGATATGCATAAAATAACTATCACATGTAAACTAGAATAATGTGCAATAAAAATAGGGATTTTGGAGAAAATGAGTCTAAACAAATAAGACTTATGTTAGGAATGACAAAAACAGTAACTATGCATTTCTTTATATTCCCAGATAGTGTACCCTGTATCATTTGGTAGAACTTAAGATCTGTTAATTCCATACTGCAAGGACTATTTTAAATATCCATGTTAACTAACAAATGAATTAGGTCAACATAAACACTATTCATTATACAGATGTGATAAGCAATGCACAGAAGAAAGTTAAGTAACTCACTGAGCTAAAACTATTGACAATGGTAGAACTGAAATCAAAGGCACACATTACAAAGGCATGGTTTTTACCAATAGAGTTTCATATTATAGATTAATTTGCATACCTCATACAGTTAATTTTATTCTTAGATACTATTGACATGGTTATTCTCTATTGCCAACTTGATGAGATCTAGAATTACCTGGAAGACAAGCCTATGCCATGCTTCAGCAGGATTATCTGAATTAATTTAATTGAGGTGGAAAGACCTGTCCAAGACTCTGCAATAATGGAAAATAGTAGCTGAGTTCTATCCTTCATTATTCTCTGCTTGACCAGGACAGACCCTCAACCTCAAGTTTCTGTCACTGTGACTGTTTTCCACAAGGATGCGATCTGTGAACCAAACTCAACCCTTCCTACCTAAAGGGTAGGGTATTTTATCATAGAACCAGAAAATGTAACTAAGACAGATGTTTACTTACAAGGTAAGAAAAATATTCCCAGAATACAGTGTTGAAAAATTCCTTAAATCCCAACACTCCAGAGGCAAAGGCAGGTGGATCCTTCTGAGTTAAAGGCCAGCCTGGTCTATAGAGCTACTACTAGAACAGCTGAGGCTACCCAGTGAAACAATGTCTCAAAGAATATACAACATCAAACAAAAAAGAATCATGTTTCGATTATACTTCATAGCTATGTGTGGAAACACATAATTATACTTTGAAAAAACACTGTAAAACCAAGCTGCTATATTCTAGAACTTTTTTTTGCCAAGAGGAGGATCCTTAGTAAAAAGCCTTTACACTAAACAATTGACTTTCTGTGTCCTAGTCAGGAACTCTACAACACAGTGCCTCCAAAATCAACATACTGACAATTTTACAAATATATCCACAATTAGTCATAACTTGTAGGATTGGAACTGTATTTTATTTTAAAATACAGGGATTTCATTAGGTGTTTTCAGAGCCTTAATGCCACCTTCACCTACAATATATAAGTACATGCAAAGGAAAATCATTTGGTTTTCTGTTTTGCTAGCTTCTAGCTAATCCTTGACTTTTGTGACTACTGTACAAAATCTGGAAATCAGATTAGTCATAATAGAACAGCTTTCAATGTCAGTGTTAGGAGGCAGATGCAGGTGGAATGCTCTAAATTCAAGGCCAGCCTAGTCTACAAAGCCACTTCCTGGTCAGAGAGTGCTATTGAAGGCAACACTGTCTTTAGTAATAACAGTGAAAACTTGCTGCCAGGCATCCTCTCAAATTTTAAAAAAGAAGGCTCTACTGCATTGTAGTTCATTCCTACATTGCATCAAATTCAGACACACCAGGAGAACTCCTGAAAGTGTTGCCATGAGACAGGAAGCAGGGTATGTATGCACAGGATTTGAGATTGCTGTCCTTCCTATTGTAAGAGTATATTGTAAGAGGCTGTGCACCTCTGACATAGGAGAATGGCAGCTGTTTTTCACTTGGCTGCTACAGCAGCTGCTCTTTGTCTCTTTCCCCTATTTCCACAGGCACAACTTAATGAGGTTCTTAAAGGCACTCTCCTTACAATGACTACATGGAGGAGGGAGCTGAATAAGGCAAACACTAGGGCTCTGTTTACCCATGTATCAGTAATGAAAGATTCTCTAGAAGAATCACTGTGTTCTTTTGTCTTCCTCTTCAAACTGGAGTGGAAAACATTAACAGGGACAGTACTTCCAAAGGAGTACCTTACGTCTATTTGGAGTAGCCAACATTACTGATAAAAAATATAAGTTTCCTTTCAAAGCCACATTTGTATTTTTTGCTGATCTTTCCCTTTCAATATTTAATAGTGCACAGTTCAGGTTTTCCAAGTTCAAAGGCCATTCAATATATCTCTATGAATTTCTTTTTCCCATGTAGTCTTTGATCATGTAGTATTAGGTCAATATCATGTTACAGTGATTTAAAAAATGGAATGTATACATATTTAAAATTCAGGAGTTTATCTAGATTTTGTTCATTTTTTGTTTACATTTTCAGAAGGGTTCTGACTTACCAAGGCATAAAAGTGAATAGGAGAGCTGAAGAGATGATTCAGCTGTTCAAAGCAACTCATACTCTGCATGAGGGCTAGAGTCCAGTCCCAGCCCCATGTCAGGAACCTCATAATAACTCGAGTTCTGGGAGCATACAGAGCCACTGAACTCCATTAACACCTCTACATTTGTGTTTACTTCACACACACACACACAGAGAGAGAGAGAGAGAGAGAGAGAGAGAGAGAGAGAGAGAGAGAGAGAGAGAAACACAGACACAGAGAGAGAGAGAGAATGAGAGAGAGAGAGAGACAGACACACACAGAGAGAATGAGAGAGAGAGAGAGAGAGAGAGAGAGAGAGAGAGAGAGAACACATACATTATTAAAAATAATAAAATCCAGCTAATCCTGATGGCACATAAGTTTACTTTCAGCCCTCAAGAGGCAGAAGCTGCTACATCTCTTGGAGTATAGCCCCAATTTGGTCTACAAACTGCATCCTCAGGCCAGCAAGCTCTAACCAGTGAGACTGTCTCAAAAAATAATTAACATAAAATCTACATCACAGCAAGGATTATTTTTAAAAAGTGAGTAAAGAAATTTCATCATTGAATGGTAACCCAACACTTTCATGAAAACAATTATTATATCCATGGTAAGGATTTCACTTTACCTGAACATTAAAACCTTAAAAATAAAAAAATAAAAAGTTAAACTTGACTAATCCAGAATGCTTTAAATACAGCATCTTTTAATTGTTAGTGATTTCTCCTGCCAGTGCTTCAAATATCTAGCATTTTGTACCTTCTCTAATTTGAGTTACATTTTTCCTAAGCAGCCTTTTCTATGCAGATCTAAAGTGGGATATAAATTAAGATTATGTAGTCCATATTGCCCACAAAACATCTTGAATTTGATCCTGATCAATTTTTACAGGTGTTTATGAAGACCCTCCTTTTTCCATAATAGCAAAAGGAAAGCTTAAAGCCCATGGATGCCTGCCTTACGTCATTAGGTTCAGAAAAGATTATTGAGACCCTGCAGCCTGGCAAACATGCACGCATGCGTGATTGCAGTGAGCTGCTGGCTCAATAGCACAGGCTGGGGGTTGGGAATGTGATGAGTCAAGTCAGTGCAGCAGCAGGTCTTGCTCAGAGGAGAAGGAGCCAAAGATGCCTGTCACATCCACCTGAGGAATGGTCGGCAGGACAATGCAGCAACCAAGGTCAGCTTCCTCTGGGCCCTGTTGTGTGTTTCATAGACAGACATCATCTTTGCCCATTATTTCTTGCAAATCTGTATGGATTAGACCATTGTTATATAGATCTATAGTCTTTGGCTCTGAGGAATCAGATCAGAAAGCTATCAGATCAAAACCATTCTTCCTTTGTTCTACCCTGTATTGTCCAGGCCACACAGTGCCCCTCCTCTTGTTTCCTCAATCTGTCCTGCCACTTTATCTCTGTACTCTTCCAGGGTGAACATTAACACTTCAAAGCCCAGGCAGTCTTGTTCATTGTTGCTGTTTGGGAGTACGGGTTATTGACCAAACAGAATTGAGTATTTGTTCTGGTATAGGGATATTGCACAAAGTTAGCATTCTGAAGAGGAATTAAATTTGGTGTCTACCATGCAATGAAGCATGTAAAGGGATGAAATACTTGAGAGTTAACAAACACATTAACAGCAGAGTGGCAACACCACAGACCGTGGTGGTTTCCAACTGCAAGTTTCTGAATGGTTAGAAGGATGAAATAAGTAGGATTTCTGATGATCGCATGGTTATAATAAAGGAAAGGGGTTTCCAAAGTTACTGCAAATTAGAGTGGTGGACAGAGTGAATTGAGGTGTGTGCCCCGGTCTGTATGTCTGTCTGTGTGTTACACTTGAGGATCACAAGTGAGGAGTCGGCATGTCAGCAGAATGGCCAGTGTGAAAAAAAGAAGTGTCTTTTGCATACAGAGCTACAGTATACAGTGGTACAAAATAATAATTTTCTCCATGATCTTGTCAGGTGATCTAGTTTGAACACTGGGAACATGCTCTGGTGTCTTTATGTATTTTTTTTTATTTTTTGGTAAAATAATTTTTTTGAAATGTTGTCCTAATATGATAATAAACTGATGCTTTGAGAAATACATAGTTTTGATATGTCATCTATTTTATGTTTATAAGACATGCAAACAGTATGGAGAATTTTTCTTTAGGCGCCCTTTCACAAAGAAATCCACAGGGATATGTACCTTTTTTGTTTGTTCGTTGGAGGTTTGGGGTATTTTTCATAACTGTATTTTTTTTTTCATTTCAAAATGGTCTTTGTATTTAATTTTTTTCCTTTTAATGATAATTTATTCTTTTCTAATACAATATATCATGATAACAATTGTCCTTCCTTCTACTCCTCCAAGTTCTTTCCCACTTCTCCATGTCTGGGTACATGTTCATGCTGTAATTGGAGTCTGTGTTGATATCCATGGCCCAAATTACTACAGGGGCTCATAGGATTTATGGGTGTTGAAATCTGAGGGCTGTGATGAGACATCCCCATTATTCATTGGCCCTGAGATATCTGGCCCTGCCCTTGACTAGGCTCTACAGCAGAAGAGTTGGCCCCACCTGTCATGGGAAAGCTGGCCCCCACACTCAGGAGATGTGTTTCCACCCTTCACCATGGGCATGTGAGAGCTGGGTCTACCCCTCACCTGTAGGGGGCAGTTCCAGTAGCCAAGGCTAACCAGCTCAGTTATCACCCAGGCCTTGTGTTGTCCCACCCTAAAGTCTACCTCATCCACATCCCAGGCCTTTGGTTGGCCCACCCTAACATGTACGTCATCTATGACCTGATGGAGCATGTGAAGGTCCTGCAGAATGATAACCGCAGAGTCTCCATGGCACTGTGCAACAGCATATCCGAGAGGAATTTTGGTGAGGTAGGCCCACTGATGATGGTGTGCTAGAGGTCAGAAGCCTTAAACCAGACCAGTTTATCTCTGTGACTTTTAGGCCACCCTGGTCTGCATTGCAAATTACAGACCAGCCAGATCTACATAATGATTTCCTGTCTCAAAACAACAATAAAAACAATATCAACACAAAAATTTTGGCAATTTAAGCAATTCTGATGCAGAATGTTCACTAATTATTATACTTTTCTCTATTGGGCCATCATTAGGGTCCCTGGCTGTGTAATGAATCCTATATTTTCCCTTTCTGTATAGTAACAGTTAAACCTGAGTAAAATATTTTATCATTTCTAACTCTCTGTATCCTCTTCACTGTATAATTCTTTGTATGGGTTGCAAGTCTTTGGCTCCAAGAAGTGTGATCTTTAGTAAAATTAGAATGTTATTCTCTTTTCCCAGTATACTTAAGATTATTAAAAATGACCCATTGTGGTCACATATACACCTTTATTCCCAGGATTCAAAGAGACAAGCAGGTAGATCTCTCTGCATTTGAGGCCAGCCTGAACTGCATAGTTACACAGTGTCCCCACTCAGACAGTACTATATAGTAAAACCCTGTTCAAAAACAAAAACAGAAAGAGGTATGTCAACACCACATCCCATCCTTCATTTTTAAATGCTTTTTCCAAATCACAAGATGAATGCATATTCATGTCTTTTCCTCACAGTAATTCATCTCTTGCAGAGCAAATTATTTCTATTCACCGGACGGTGGTGGCACACGCCTTTAATCCCAGCACCCGGGAGGCAGAGCCAGATGGATCTCTGTGAGTTCGAGGCCAGCCTGGTCTACAGAGTGAGTTCCAGGACAGGCACCAAAAACTACACAGAGAAACCCTGTCTCGAAAACACCAAAAAAAAAAAATATTTCTATACAGACAACTCCGCATGTCTAGAAATCTGTCTAAGAAAAAGGCCACTCAAGAGGTCTCACAACTTGAATATAATCATAGTCATTATGCACTACATTTATGGATGATGATATAAAGTTTAGTTCTTCAATAATTTTAAGGATATCTCCACACTTACAAGGTGGACCCTATTCATTACGGAGGCATGCCTTCCAATACAATATATAGGCAGATATCCACACTGGGATTGTCCCTAAGAACTTTCCATTCTCAGATGTCTTAAGCATAATGGCATGCCATGACACCCATGAGAAGGAACATACTCTCTCCAATATAACAAAAAAGCAAATCATCTCATGGCACTTGGGGGTAGGCGGCTATCAGAAATTTTCTCATGGACATGCCATCCTCAATTATATCAACACTGCTTGCATGCTTGGTTCCCCATATAGAGGCCATGGAATCACTTATCTTTGATATCAGCCACTGTTCATGCTCTAATTTTGTTGCATGAACTGCTGTGTGCAATAATTTATGCCTGAATTTTCCACACTATATTCTCAATGAGTATTATTCTACAAATTTTAGATTTATTTATATTGTTTCAAATATCAGGAATTCTTTCTTTTCTGCTGTGGAAAGAGGGAGAGAAACATGAAATTAGGTGGGTAGGGAGATGAAGAGGATCTAGAAGTTTTTGTGGAGGATAAGAATAATATCAAAATATATTGCATGACTAAAAAAAGTGCTGAACAAGGATGATACCACTGAATGTGCCAAATTGGATAGGCAGCTGTGGATACCTGGGATTAGGAACAGTGATCTCCCCAGGAAAAGCACATCAATTCATTGTGCAATGCCAAATGGTCATCCCTGAAGACATACATGCAAGTAACATTATACAGACTGCAGAGGTTATATATAGGAATAAGTATGTGTATAAATATATGTATGTATAAACATATACATACAGTAACTTGTGTAGGAAAAAAAGAACTCATTAAGTTAATGGAGAGAGTGGAGGATTATGTGGGATGATTAGGAGGAAAGGAATGAAAAAAGGGTATTTATTGCATGAACTAAAAAAATATTTAAAATGCATTTTTTTTTACAATAAAATAATTATTTATTTTAAAAAATCCGTGTTTAAGGCCATGAAAGACGGGTCAGCTAGCATAAGTTCTTGCTGCTAATTTAGTCAACTTGAATTTAATACCTGGGATCCATGTGATGGAAGGAGAAAAATGCCTATTTTAATTAGCCCTTTGACCTCCACACATGAAACATAAAATGTGTGTGTTCCTCTCTCTGTGTGTGTGTCTCTCTCTCTGTCTCTCTCTGTGTCTCTCTCTGTCTCTATCTCTGTGTGTGTGCTAATGCACACATAACAAATAAATGTATAATTTTAAAATTAAATAATTTGATGTTTGTCAAATTGTGTTGCTGTGTGTGCATACAACATGCAATAAGCCTTTGACTGGTATATTAACACTGATTTTATTTGGTTGGGCGGTTTGGTTTTTCAAGCACGGTTTCTTTGTGTTGCCCTGGCTGTCCTGCATCTCTCTCTGTGGACCAGGCTGGCCTCAAACTCATGTAGATCCCCCTGACTCTGCCTCTCTGGTGCTGAGGATTAAAAACATTTGCCACCACACTCAGCTGAAATTGATTTTAGTCTGTTAAATATTTTGTTTTGTTTTTTCTTCCTTTCTTTCTCTTCTTTCTTTCTTTTTTTTTTTATTTAAACAGAGTCAATGTCACAGGCTGGCCTGAAAATTATGTTGTACCAAGAATGATCTTGTACTCCTGATCCCTGTGCTCCCACCACTTGAATGCTTGCATTAGAGGTGTGCATCGCTCCTGTTTATGCAGTGTTAACATAAAACCCAGGGTTCTGTGCATGCTAAGCAAGAACTCTTCCCACTACACACTGGCGTTTCACTGGGTATTTTAACCACATTTAAGGCTACAAACCATGCCTAGCAGTGGATGGAAAACACAAAGTAAACTCAATGTATTGCTGTAGATTTTTGTCTGCTATTGCTTTGCCTGGGATTTTTTGGTATTGCTGGTCTTTTGCTTGTGTATTATGGTGTTGATTTTGTGTTTTTAATGGGCTCTGTGTTTGTGGTTCTTATTCTTTTTTAAATATTCATGTATTTTTTATTCATTTGATTTTGTTTTAAGAATAGAAAAAAAGAAAGGGTATGACGTTAGGTGGGCAGGCATTTGGGAAAAATCTAATAGGACTTTAAGAAGAGAAATTTCTTCTCAGGAGATATTGGATGAAAGATTATTTTCAATAATAAATTATATATATAGTATCTGACTTCCTCAGGTGCTTCTATGGTTCTTCTCTTATGACTCACAAGATCAAAGGAAAGATCTTTAGATTTCTATTTTTATATCTCAGTCTATTATCACCTTCTGAGAACATAGTTGTGATGACACTCAGCATCAACTACAAATACAACTGAGTTGTCTGAGTAACACCACATAGTATTCTGACAATGTTTCTAATACATATAACTTTTTAACCATGTTTCTTTAATTTGTATTGAGGTATTTTTAATTATCAAAAATATTTTTGAAATGACCCTATATATTTTTTAAATGATAAAAATAATTCTGATCTACAAATGGGGTATTATAGTCTCTTATTAAATGTCTTTCTCTTCTGAATGCTGGCATAGAAGATCTCCTAGTTTATTCAGATAAACTCTTCATGTATTACAAGATTCAAATTTATTCACTACCTTCATAAAAATATTGTTTTTTAATTATAAAAACTTGCAGTTTTTTAAATCAGCAGAAACTCATTTTTAATATTCCCAAAGAAATCCATTTTGGCAGTACCTGCATTTTAAACCAAAACTTCAAGCAACAAAACACTAAAATTTTTAAGTACTATGAAAATCAAAACAAAAATAATTTACTGAGTTCAACAAATTATATTACTTTGTTACCAGTGAGAGTAACATATTAAGATACAAGTGATTTATTTTGTGAATCTTTATGGTATACTCAAAACTGTGCATACTTTAGAGTAACATTGACACTCAAAACATATTTTAGAATTATTCATTTTATTTTATGTGTATGAGTGAGTTGTTTGCATGTATGTGTACCATATGTGTGCCTAGTTAACAGAGTTTTTTGGGTTTTTTTGGTTTTTTTTTTTTTTTTTTTTTTTGGTTTTTCGAGTTAGGGTTTCTCTGTGTAGCTTTGATGCCTTTTCTGGAACTAGCTCTGTAAACCGGGCTGGCCTCGAACTCACAGAGATCTGCCTGGCTCTGCCTCTCCAGTACTGGGATTAAAGGCATGTGACACCACCACCACCTGGCCACAGTTCCCTTTTTTTCCACTCTTTTTTTTTAAAAAAAAATTCTTTTTGTCTTTTACATCATGCACCCCAATCCCACCCATCTCCCATCTCCTCACACACACCTTCTGCCCTGCAACCTCCCCCCCCAAAATAAAACAAAATAAAATTTAAGATAAAAAGAAAATCTCATGGTGGAAGCTACAGTGTGACACAGTGAGTCATGGAGTAAACCCTTTATCCATTCATCTTTATATGCAGGCATTCATTGGTTTGGTCCCAGGCCCCAGGTCTTTGCTACACTATCCCATGGGCATCCTGTTGCTACCTTGTGTCATGGAGATTCTGTAGTCCTGGGTCTGTAAGACTGGACCCCACCACCTGTGCTCCAGTAGATCACAGATGGGATGCATGTTAGGGTGGCCCAACAATTAACCCTGGGTCTGGGCTTAGGAAGTTAAGGGTTGGTCAGCCTGCCAGCTCTCTCTTGTCTTCACCACCAAGGTGAGTTCTCCAGCATTGCCCTGACTAGTTCACTCCTTGCAGCAATGAGCAAGGGGTGGGGTCAGTTTTCCTACTTTCCCATCCTCAGGGTAGGTTCTCCCACACCTATACCTTCAGCAACAGCTCTACTGTGTTGCCCAGTTGAGGTGTAGGGGTCTCTCTCTGGAGTGCTTCAGCTGATGAGGGGCTCTCCTGATCTTAGGACCTCAGGGCCAGCTCTTCCATGTGAGGCAGGGGATGGAGGCAGGTGGTGGGGTAAAGCGGTGGGGGTTGGATAGGGTAGAGCGTGGGTGGAGGAATCGCTCCCTGGTCCACATCACCACATGACAAGTGAATAATAGGAACAGCTCCCCGATCTGCCTCAGACATTGATTGGAGGGTGGGGGGTCTCTTCCCTGCCCATGTCACCTCATGGGACAAGCTCTTTCTTGCTCACAAGTTAGGGGCTGGCTCAACCACTCCTTTGCCAACAGGGTTAGCTCTAATGTCAGAGTTAACAAGAGGTGTAAGATCCTCTGAAGCTGATGCACTGAAAACCTCTATAATAGAAACAAATCCTCTTAACTATCAAGCCATCTCTCTATACAGAGCAACCTTTACACTCTTGATTCTTATTGAAAATACACAAAATTTGGGGAATATACATAGTACAACCAAATGATGCCAAAACAGACAGTAGAATTCGTTGTTTTGTAAGGAAAGTTGGCCATTTCCTACAACCAGTAGTACTATAAGTATTGGATCACAATTTTTAGGACAAACAGGATCTGCTGAAAATAATAAAAGAACATATTTTTTAAAAGATTCATGTTTTAATACAGGACTTCAAATGTTATTTTTAAAAGTGAAACTAAATCAAAGAGATTATACCTTGTGACTCTATGTTCCCTCATTACATAAGATTAAAAATGGCCCACAGTGCAGTTAACTGAGATAGGAAATATTAAATGATAGTTGTTTTAACAAAATGAAGTATATGAATAATATTACAAGAGGATTCTATTTGGAGTCTCATTTCCTTTTGTCCCAAAAGCCAGTAAAAGAGACATCCCCTGCTCCTCCTGTTAGGAGTCCCACAAGAGGACCAAGCTACTCATCTGTAACATAAGTGAGAGTGCCTAATCAGTCCCATGCAGGCTTCCTGGTTGTTAGTTCAGTCTTGGTGAGCCAGTATGAGCCCAGGTCAGTTGATTCTGTGTATTTACTTGTGGTGTCCTTGACCACTCTGGCTCCTACAATCTTTTTCCCCTCTTCTGCAGGATTCCCCAAGCTCAACCTGATGCTTGGCTGTGGATTTGCATCTGTTTCCATCAGTTGCTGTATGACACTTCTCTGATGACAATTGGACTAGGCACCAATCTATGAGTATAGCAGAATATCATTAGGAATGATTACATTGACATTTGTTTTTCTTCCAGTTCTGCTTGGTTCTATCTTAGGTTTCTGGGTCATCCTGCCTGTGATTCCTGGTACTCTTAGCAGTGTCAGGTGTGAACTTACTCTCCTGGAATGGGTTTTAGGCTAGACTAGTCTTTGGTTGGCCACTCCTTCAATCTCTAGGCCACACTTACCCCAACACATCCCATAGGCAGGACAGTCTGTAGGTCAAAGATTATGTGTCTATGCTGGTGTTCCAATTATGTGCCTTGCGTGTGACTTATTAGTTTAATTCTTTTATTTGGAATCACTTTCAATATAATGGATGTTCATTTTTAATTCTATTTTTACTTATGTGGGATTAATTTTAAACACTGGCTGTTTATAAACAAACATACACACTAGGTGCATAATTTTGAGTTCTATAATTTAATTTTCAAAATCTTTATAATTACAGAGTGTACTGGTTAGTTTTGTTTGTCAACTTGACACAAGCTAGAATCATGAGAGAAGGAGCCTCAGTTGAGGAAATGCCTTGATGAGATCCAGCTGTAAGGCATTTTCTCTTTTAGTGATCAGTGGGGAGGGCCCAGCCCAAGTGGGTGGTGCCATCCCTGGGCTGCTGGCCTGGATTATGTAAGAAGATTGGCTAAACAAGCCATGGAGAGAAAGCAGTAAGCAGCTCTCCTCCTTGGCTTCTGTATCAGCTCTTGCCTCCAGGATCCTGCCCTGTTGAGTTCCTGTCCTGACTTCCTTCAGTGATGAGCAGCAATGCTGAAGGGTAAGCCTAATAAACTCTCTCCCCGACAACTTTTGCTTTTTGGGATTTTTTTTTTTGGTCACAGTGTTTTGTCACAGCAATAGAAACCCTGACTAAGACACAAAGGAAAGAGAAGAAGAGATTTCTACACTATCTGTAATATCATGTGCATAATCTTAAATGATCATGTGGTCTTCCCATAATGCACTACCAAAAAGCAATTAGTTTTGGTTTCTCAACTAAATGTATGGTTTTTTAAGTATTTCATGAAAATTTAAAAACCTGGTAGATCTGGACATCAGAATATGTATGATAAGCATTGTAAGAAGATAGATCTTGACATAATGTCTTAACTTTGTGAAGAATGTGAAGCCTCAGAAGATACTATAGGTATTTCATATCAAAACACTTTTAAGGATTTGTCTACTTCCAAATACCTCCTTCTGAGAACATTGAAAGTCAGTAGCAATGGCAGATCAGTAAAGATCATAACAACCAGGCTGTTCATATGGAGAGAGAGGTTAAGCTTAACAAGTCAAGAAATTACTAAGAGCAAGGACTAGGTTAGGAGTTTGGGTGAATGGAAAATTATTAACCAATAAGAAATTAGGTCTAGAAAAATTTCAGAGCAATCTGATAGCACTTGGGAAATGGTGAAGTATGAAAAAGTTACTATTATATCCATTTCAGGGGAGTTTTCCTAGATCAAGTTGCCAGGATGCTTACTAAAAGTATGGTTTATAAGAAAGTGTATGGGGAGATGGGTGACATTGCACCTTTGTTAAAGTTCTTGCCTAGCATACACAAAGATTTGAGTTTCACCCTTAGCATCACAGAAACAGGAGAGATGGTGCACACTAGTGACTGCAACATTTCAGTAGATAAGGGCAGAAGAATGTGAAGTTTATGGTCATCAGCAACATTGTTCAAGCTGAAGGTAATACATACTCTGTGCCATTGTAGCCATTGTATGTTGTAAATATCTAATCTGCTTTTGATTTTATAGGAGTTTACATTTAAGTTATTGCCTTGAGTCATAGAAGAGACTATGGGAATTTAAACAATATTGATTCTTTGAAATATTACAAAGACCTTTTTATGTTTGTTTGGTTTTTTTTTTGTTGTTGTTGTTGTTTTTGAGACAAGGTTTCTCTATGTAGTCCTGGCTTTCCTGGAATTTGCTCTGTGAACTAGGTTAGCCTGGAATTCATTGATCTGCATGTCTCTGCCTGGGATTAAAGAAATGTGCCACCACAGGCCTGCTTAAGCGGACTTTTGAAGTTGGATTAAACACATTTTATAGGTGGCTTGAATGAGATGCCTCTATTAATTTCAAGTATTCAAGCACTTGACTGAGTTGGTGGCTGTTTGGGGAAGATTAGGGATGTGGCATTGCTGGATAAAAATATCACTGGGGATAGGCTCTGAGCTTTCAAAAAAGCTCATGGTATTTCAAGTTTGCTCTCTCCTCTTGCTGTTTCTGGTTTGAGGTATAAGCTTTTAGCAGCTGCTCAAGCCATATCCTGCTTGCTACCGCCTCTCTTCCACAGATGCTATCTGGAAACACAAAAAGCCCCTAATAAATTGTTTCTCCTATAAGTTGCTCTGGTCATGGTGTTTTATCACAGTAATAGAAATGTAACTAATAACAATGAAAGAGAGAGTTTAAGGGGAAGAAAGGAAAGAAGGGAAGGGGAGAGGAGATGGGGAGGAACAAGAGGGGAGGAAAGGGGACATGACTGGTCTTGGAGAAATCCAGTTCTCTATTTTCACTTTATAGGTTCAGGTAATTAGATTTGCAAGCATGTTAACTAACCTCTGAGAAATCTCACTGGACCACAAATTCAAGATTTTGTGTAATATTTCCTTTCCGCTGTCTGTATGCCCTACATTCAAGGAACACAAGGAACTTTTCTTTCATGACTTTTAGGCTTATAAATTGCTGTTTTAAACAGTTAGGTATTCTCTTCTGTGACTCTGTTTATCCTGGAGGTGAGGGTCTGTGTAGCTCTGGCTGCCCTGGAACTTGATCTGTAGACCAGGCTGGCCTTGAACTGGAGATCCACCTGCCTCTGCCTACCCAGTGCTGGGGTTAAAGACATGTGCCACCATCGCCTAGCCTCTTCCGTGATTCTTAACAACAGAATATGTTAATAATTAGAAGTGAAAATTCCATGAATATGTTCAATCACAAGACTTTTCCTCCACAGGTTTTACTTTCAGTTACCAGAGGGTGACACGAATTTCTCCTGTGTGAAGAGAAATTTCACTTATTTCCACACTGTGCTGGCTAATTTTATGTAAACTTGATGCAAGCTAAAGCCATCCAATAGGAAGAAATTCAAATTGAGAAAATCCCTCATAAGATCTGGCTGTAGGCAAGTCTGTAGAGCATTTTCTTAATTAGTGATTGATGGGGGGAAAGTACATCCCATCTAGGGTGGTGTTTTCCCTGGGATGTTTATGCCAGCTTCTACATGAAAGCAGGCTGAGAAGAAAGCCATGAGGAGCAAACCAGTAAACAGAACTGTTCTATGCTCTCTTCTTCAGCTCCTGCCTCCAGGTTCCTGCCCTGCTTGAGTTCCTGCCCTGATTTCCTTTGATGATGAACTGATGTGGAAGTGTAAGCAAAACAAACCCTTTCCTCCAAGACTTGCTTTTAATCATAATGTTTATCACAGCACTAGAAACCCTGACTAAGATGTGGAGTTTTCTTTGTTAGCCTCTGATTATAGAACCACTATTTAACCTACCACTCCTTCTACCTGTTTGGGGGCCTAATATTTTTTTTTTCTTAATCAGATACATTTTCAATGTTCAAGAACTTGTACTTTATAATTTAATTCTGGGACTGGCAAGTTGACTCAGCAGTTATCCTACTTGCTGCCAATTTTGAGGAACTGAATCCAATTCCCATCACCTACAAACAGTTTAGTCCCACAAGTTGTCCTCAGCCCCACACACATGTACTTTGGCGCATGTAAATCACACCCACTCAAACAATCAATCAATAAATGGAAACTTACAATTATCTTTACCACTCTCCTTCAAGGATTCCTAGGAAGAGAAAGCAGTGCTTCAGCTGTTCAATATCTGGTGATCCTGCATACTGAATATAACCAGCTGTAAAACAGGCCTGAGTGTTCCTCAAACTATCTGACTAAGTTACTCAGGAAGACCTAGGTACATTGAGGTGAAAGGACAAGTGGGAGATACTGATCCCTTTTGCTACTTCCTTTTGTTACTTGATTGTATCTTCGGGGCCTATCCCAGCCTGATCTCCGATATGCAACAAGTCTGTTCAGCATCATAGGACTGCTGTACATGCCTTTCTTTATGAACCGAATCAAGTCAAGTGTTTATGGGTTCAGTATCATCCAGTTCAAAATGAACTTTTCAAGTCACATGGAAACTTGGTAGCCCAAAGTTAAGCATTTAATCTATACTTTTTACTTTATTTTATTCATGTGTGTGCCATGCATATATGTGGTGGTGGCCAGAGAGGCCAATAGGAAGTGCAGGAAGTGTTGAGTCTCGCAGAGCAGGAGTTAGGGATGTTCATGAACCTCTCAATATGGGATGAGGATGCTGGAATCTGAACTCTGATTGTTTGATGAATCAGCTAGTGCTCTTAATCTCTCTCCAGTCCTATGCATACCACCTGTTATTTTTGTTTTGTTTTGTTTGTTTGTTTGTTTGTTTTGAGACAGATTTCTCTCACTGAACCCAGCATTTGCTGATTTGACTAGCAAGTTTTAAGATAGTGCTGTTTTTCCTTTCCATTTCTGGAATTATAAGTGCATGTTGTCTCCAGCTGTCTCTCATGGATTCTGAGGAATCAAACTCAAGTCTGCACACTTGTCAGGAAAGAAATTTATTGAATGAGCTGTCTCCCCAGACCCTGTACTGTCAATATTGATGGAAACAGTCATTAATGTTTTTTTTAAAACTGATATAAAACAACTAAATTCAGAAAACCCAGTACTCATTTAGAGAATTTATCAATATTCCTGTAGAAACACTTTTTAAAATTTTGCCATTATTATTACTAGTACATATATGTGTAGCATTTGTGTTTGAATAGATGTCAGTATGCTTCAGCAAACATGCAGAGGCCAGAGGGCAACTTTGTGAAATTCATTATTTCTTCTACTTTCACATGTGTTTTGGTGATTAAACTCACTAGAAACATGCTTGTTGAGTTTTACTATTATTGTTATTATTATTAATTGTTATTATTGTTTTTATTATTGTATGTTTGTCTGGAGTTTGTGTGTGGACGAATGTGTGTATACCTCTGCACACATGTCTCTACATAGTTACCAGAGGTTAACTATGAAATTCCTTCTTCTCTCCAATGTTTTTGGGGAGTGAATGTAGGGTATCAGGCCTGTGCCACAGGTCTTCTTCTCCACTGAGACATCTAACTGTCCACTCCCTTAGAAACTCTAATTTTACATTTTATTTTTCTCTTTTAATTTGAAAATTATCATTTAATTACATCATTTCCCCCTTTGCTTTTTTTCCTCCAAAGCCCCTTATATACCCTCCCTTGCTTTCTTTCTAATCTGTGGCCTCCTTTTTCCATAATGAAAGAAGGACTAAATGAAAAACAGAACTAACATATGTGAATGTAATCAGAGTCTTTCTGTGGAGATCAGCGTTGTGACTGTCCATAAGTTACTCCATATTGTATGAAACCAAGTTTTTCACACTGTCCCTTCCTCTTAATGAGTACATTTTACAAAACTGTAGTATGTTCCATTTTGGTGTAAATACTGAGGCAGAATGTGCCTACATCATGCTTTCACATGTAAACATCCACTCCCTGTGCATCTTGACCCACAAGGCACAGACTGATAAATAACTTCTTCATATACACAAAAAAATGACCAGCAATAGGCTTAATGTAAATCAAAAGCACATGGAAGGTATATTGCAAACATCTGAAAAATGAAGGCTGTGAGAATCAGAATTTTCTCGTGCCTCTGAAGGAGTGACCCAAGACTGTGATATGGCAAACACACTGACCAGTCACAAGGTCACTCATCACAAACCATCTCCATGAAAATTGCCACAACTAAGGAATTGCATCTTGTATTGGCTAGGTATCTGTTGCTTTGATAACACATGGACCAAAACCAACGTGGGGAAGAAAGTGTTGGTTTGGTTTTTACTTCCTCATTATAGTCCATCTTGGAGGAACTCAAAGTAGGAACCTGGAAGCAGTACATAGAGCACAGACCATGAAAGAACACTTCTTGCCGGGCGGTGGTGGCGCACGCCTTTAATCCCAGCACTCGGGAGGCAGAGGCAGGCGGATCTCTGTGAGTTCGAGGCCAGCCTGGGCTACCAAGTGAGTTCCAGGAAAAGGCGCAAAGCTACACAGAGAAACCCTGTCTCAAAAAACCAAAAAAAAAAAAAGAACACTTCTTACTGGCTTGCTCATCACGGCTTGCTAGCTTGCTTTCTTATAGAACCCTGGAGGAACTGCCTGGACAAGGCACAGTGCCGAGTGGCCTGGTTCCTCCCACATCAATCAATCAAGAAAATACTTCCACAGACTTGCCAACAGGTTAATCTGATGGAGTTATTTTCTCAATTGAGGGTCCCTCTGCACAGATGATCCAGTTTGTGTTAAATTGGAAAAAAATAATCAGCACACTGCTGTTCCCTGGACTTCAACCCTCACCCTTTCTACTGTCTGTGGTATGCATCCCATTTAAAACTGGCTGATTGTTGAGCTTCCTATAGCACTTTTTAAATTGGTACCTTTCAACCTTAGAGCAATTTTATGTCTACCTTGCAGTTTATACAAGTAAACTTATCTGGTCCCCTGTAGGGCTTTTGCTTACATTTGTAGCAGCTCACAGCCTTCAGTGAAATCCTTCTGAACCCTGCTCCACACAGTTTTTTAACCCTTTCTTATTCATTTTGCAAGCACACTCTCTATGTGTATGTCACACACACATACACACACACACACACACACACACACGCATAATATAATACTGTGTTCAGTTTGATATGTAATCTAAGAGTTAATATTTATACTCATGATCAGAATAAAATTGCCTGTTATTGCTAGTGGCCACTATCATATGAAATTCAGATCATTTATATAAATATGTCCCTCTATATCCCTGATGTAGAATACTCATTACTTATGCAAATCTCAATCTCTTTTGATTTTTTTAAACTAACTCTTAAATACATAAATTTAAAAAGAAGTAAAGACAAAACTGGGTGTATTATCAAGACAACAGAAATGTAATACAATATGCAATTCCTTAGCTGCGGTAATTTTCATGGAGATAGTTTGGATAAAGGCTTATACATCGTCTTGATTTTCTTAGCAAACCAACTCTTTGTTTCATTGATTCTTTGTATTTTTTTCTTTGTTTCCATTTTATTGATTTCAACCCTCAGTTTGATTATTTCTCTGCTCCTCTTGAATGAACTTGCTTCTCTTTTGTTTTAAAGATTTTAGGTGCGTTGTTAAGTTGCTAGTATGAGGTCTCTCCAAGTTCTTTACGTAGGCACTTAATACTATGAACTTTCTTCTTAACACCATTTTCATCTATCCCATAAGTTTGGGTATGGTGTGCATTCATTTTCATTCACATTTCTTTGGGGGAATGTAACCATTTGTGTGGATGGTCCCAAACTCATATGTGCATGGGTCAGCATTAACTAGACACAAGGAGTTGATGAAAACAAAGATAATGATGTTATTGGTGATGATGTATACAAAGAACAGAGGGAGATTGGTTGGAAGGTCTTAGATGTGTTGGGGGGAGTTAATGAGGAATAGTATGATAAAAATATATTGTGTGTATGCACAAAAGTTTCAAAACATTAACAAAAATGTTATTTTGAACATTACAAAAATTTTAAGTAAACAGTTTGTAATACTTGATCATATAGTATTTTTTCATCATATAGAATATTGTTAGGTCAAGTTATATTTTCTTCTTTCTTAATATTGTTTGAAAATGTCCATTTTCCTCACTCCAGCTGCTATATATCACTAGCAAAAATTTGAGATTGTTTACTTAAATAGAAAAAAAAGCCCTGACTTAATGAATTACAAGGAGATACTGGGCTGACTTATCCAGCCCTAATAGAAGTCTCACTGCAACTTGATATAACATGGTTGGTTGGTATCCATGGGAGGCCTACCTTTTTCTGAAGAGAAACTGAGGAGAAGTATCACATGAGGAGAGGAAGAGGTGATATTTTATTTTCTAATGGCATTCTGCCCTATAATAAATTGGTGGTGGCAAAAAAAAATCTTGCTTTAGTTTTCTTGTTTAGCTAATACCCATATAATTTTTGACTTTGGAGGATAAAGTATAAAAATATGGAAGTCAGTCTAGCCATGAAGCAGCAAGCTTTCATCTCAGTGTTAGGAGTCAGAAGCAAAGGGAACTCTGAGTTCAAAATCAGCCTATTCTACAGAACAAGTTCCAGGCCAGGCCAATCTATTAAGGGAAACCCTGCCTTAAAAAACAAAACAAAACAAAACAAACAAAAACAGCAGTAAGTCATATGGAGAACTTGCTGCCAGGCATCCTGACAGTTGTGCCAGAGAAAGCCCAACTGTACTGTGGTTTCACTGATGTTCCTACAGTTAGAAATCAAGACTTGAAAGTCATCTTGAGATACAAGAGGACAAGTGTATCTTGTCAGCATATTTTAAAGTTCAGCAAAGCTGGCAGAAGGTGTACAAGGACTGATTGGCAGGAGCACAGCAGGCTTCATCATAGTTACCCTCCTCGCAGTATTGAATGATCTGAGACATGAGAATACTTAACTGCTCAGTCCTACATTGCATCACTTTCAGCCACACATGGCTAGCTTCTGAAAGTGCTGCCATAAAAAGGGAACAGGGTGAGTAAGCTCAGGGGTTAAGACAGCTGCCCTCCTGCTATGACATATAGGTAGTAGGGGCTGTGCACTTCTGACATGGTAGAATGGCAGTTGTTCTTCACTAGGCTGCCACAGAAGCTACTTTTTGTCTTCCCCTCCCCAGTTTCCACAGACACTACTTAATGTGTTTCTTAGAGCTACCTCCCAACAATGACTAAGTGGAGAATGGGAACTGAGTGAAGCAGAGACAAGGGTTTTGTTTCTCCTGTCTGTAAGCAATTGAAGATGCCCCATATAATTCTTTAATCTGCACCATCAAACTGCATTGGTAAACTTTGTGACAGGATACATCCAAACTAGGACTCTATGTACAGTTTGGAACAGCCACCATTGCTGATAGAAAATTTAAATATGCTTTCAAAGCCATCTTTTCATTTTTATAAATAATTCTCTTCCCTGATTGTATAGTGCATGGTACTGATTTTCCAATTTCAAAGCATATTCAGTAACTCCTTATACAGTTTTCCTTCCCATATAGTCTTTGATCTCCTTGCATAGATAATGTTAGGCCAATAATATATTTACATTTGTTAGAAAAATGGAATGTATGCATTCTTAACAGGCAGAAGCTGTTTTCGTTTGTTTGTTGTTTACATGTTCAGTATGGATCTAATTTGTGAAGGTTTTGAAGTGAATAGGAGAGCTAGAGAGATAGTTTGGCTGTTAAGAGCAGCTACTGCTCTGCCAGAGTGCTGGAGATTGGTTCTAAGCACCCATATCAGGCACCTTATAACTGCCTGTAACCCCAGCTCTTTGGAGTTATTCAATACCTCTGGGCTCCTTTGACACCGCTATACACATGTGTACAAACACAAATGCACACATGTACAGTAAAAGAAATACACACATACACAATTAAAACAATAAAATTAAACACAATTAAATTTAAAAACAATTAAATTAAAAACAATAAAATCTAGCCAATCGTAGTGGCACAGGCCTTTGATCCCAGCATTTGGCAGACAAAATCTGGTGAATTACTGTCAGTTCAAGTAAGCCTTGGTTGACAAAGTGAATTTCCAGGCCAGCCAGGGCTTCACTGAAAGACTGTTTCAATAATAGATAAATAAACAAAATCTATATCCTAGCAAGTATTTTTAAAAACATGAGTGTCTTAGTTTGGGTTACTATTGCCATGGTGAAGCATGATAACCAAAGCGACTTGGGGAAGAAAGGGTTTGTTTGGCTTATAATTTCATATTGCTGTTCATCACTGAAGGAAGTCAGGACAGGAACTCAAACAGGGCAGGAATCTGGATGTAGTAGCTAATGCAGATGTCATTGAGAAGTGCTGCTTACTCACTTGCCCCTTGTAGCTTTCTCATAGAACAAAGGAAAACAATCTTAGGGATGGCACCACCTACAATAGGCTGGGCCCATCAATCACTAATTTTAAAAAATTCCCTATAGGCTTTCAGGCAACTGGATCTTATGGAGGCATTTTTTCAATTGCGGTTCCCTCCTTTCAGGTGACTTTAGCTGGTGTCAAGTTGCCATAAAACTATCCATCACAGTGAGTAAAGACTTCTCCAATTGGAATGATCACTCAACACGTTTATTAAAACTGAAATTATTATTTTTATAGTAACATTTTCAATTTCCTGAACATATTTGAAATTAAACATATATATATATGTAACAAATTAAGTAAAATTTGATTAATGTAAAATGTTTTTAATGTATCTTTTAACCACCAAAGTGTCCTATTCTGCCAGTCTTTCATGTGTCTAGTGTTTTTGTACATTCTCCAGATTGGGTGACATTTTTTAAGCACGCTTTCTCTACTGTATGTAGAGAGATAAGTGTGAATATAATTATGATTATGCAGTACCTACAAAAACACCTTGAATTTGTTTCTGGCCAATTTATACAGAGGGTTACAAATACCCTCCATTACCATTTTAATGATAAGCAATCTTAAAGCTCATGGCTGCCTCAGAAATAACAGAATAATCAGAAAAAATTATTGAGTCCCTGCAGCCTGGCAAGCAAGCACGCATGCGTGATTGCAGGGTTCTGCAGGCTCACTAGCACAGGCTGGGGGTTGGGAATGTGATGAGTCAAATCAGTGCAGCAGCAGGTCCTGCTCAGAAGAGAGGGAGTCAAAGATGCCTGTCACATCCACCTGAGGAATGGTCAGCAAGACAATGCAGCAACCAAGGTCAGCTCCCTCTGGGCCCTGTTGTATGTTTCATAGATAGACATCATTTTGAACATTAATTATTGCAAATCTGTATGGATTAGAACATTGTTGTATAGATTTAAAATCTTTGGCTCTGAGGAATCAGATCAAAAAGTATCAGATCAGGACCTGGCTTCCTTTGTCCTGCCCTGTGTTGTATTAGCCATACAATGCACGTCCCCTTGCTCCCTCAATCTGACCGGTCCAGTTAGCTCAGGTCTCTTTGTGGGCACACATTTATATTTCAAGGATGAGGCAGTTATGGTAGATTATCAGTGTGTTGGAGTAAGAGCAGTAACAGAAAAAAAAGAATAATTGTTGTGGTATGGTGATGTTGCACAAATATAACAGTCCTAATAGAAGATAAATTAGGTGTCTGCCTGGCACTAAAGGATGTGAGAAGATGAAAGCAGGTGAAAGGAAGCATACAGATGAACAGGCAGTGTGTGGGGGAGAGGGAGGGAGTGTTGGTGTCTAGCAGACCATGGTAGTTTTTAACTGCCAGTTTCTGAATGGTTGGAGGATAAGGTAAATGTAAGTTCTGACACTATGGTAGTTAAAATAAAGGAGAGTGGTTTCCAAAGTGGCTATAAGAAAGAGTTTTGGACAGAGTGAATTGGAGAGTGTGTGTGTATGTTCCATGAGTATCAGAAGTGAGTGGATGCATCTGCCAAAGGCCATTGTGTGGAAATGAGAGGTATCTGTCACATATGGGCATACATTCTCCCCAGAAGTACAGAATGACAAGCATTTTTTCCTGTGATCTTGTAAGGTGGTCTACTTTGAACGTTGCAAACAAGCTTCCTTGTCTTCATTTCTTATTTTTATTTTTGTAATACTGTCGAGATATGATGAGTGTTGTATTGTTGATTGTTTGGGAAATATTTTGTTTGGATTCATCATCTACTTTCCTTTGCTCAGATCCCCTACCTTGGTTGGAGTCTATAAGATATGCAGATGGAATATAGAATTTTCTTTTAAGCGTCCTCTGAGAGTTAAGCCCATGGAGCATGTCTCCTTTCTTTTTGTCAATATATTTTGTTCTTCATTTCAAAATTGTATTTGCATTTAAGGCTTCAAAAGGTATTTTGAAAATTCAGGGGTGTTGTTCCCCATTCTGGCACCACTGTTTCCAGAAGTTGTCACTTCACCAGAGGTGTTAATTAACACAGATATAACAGAGTAGTGTTGATAGTCTGCTCACCACAGCCTGAGATGATAGATTTTCATGCCCCATATCACCCTACCCCAATGTACTAAAATAAGGTAGGGAACAGGGAACTATCTGCACCAATAAATATGCTAATGTGGCCTGGGAATGGTGGCTGCAATGCATTTGCTCTGGCTATAGCAGCTAATTCTTGTGCCTACTTCCTTGCCGTGTCTCAATGGAAAGCTAGTGGAATAATACCGGTTTGTACAAATTGTAACAGTGAGGTTAGCAGCAGACCCATTCCACTGTGCTACAGTGAAAAGAGGGGAGCTGAACTCAGGAAATATCAGGAATTTATATAGCCTCTGTTTGCATGGCATGGCAGATACTCCATGATACTGCTTTTTTGTATTCTAGTAAACTAGAGTAGTAGATGTCTGTAGCATCTTTGAAAGATGCTGCTTTAGCCAGAGAAGGATGGGTGCCATATACTTCCTCTGGTTGCCACAAGAGTTGCTCCTTGTGTCTAAAGAGGCAAGGACACTCAGGACCTGCTGTGCTGCCTTAGGCAGTCTTCATGACTGCTAGAGATTTTGATTTTCTTTTTCAAATATACCTGTTCATTTTTATAGCCATTCCTTTATTTTTTATACATAGTGTTTCTCAGTGGTCAATGAGAAATTAAGTAAAGGCTTATAAAATGTCCCTTATATCTTATGGATTCATTTCTATAGACACAATACTAGTAAGAAAAATATTTATCTATTCATAATTTAAGCACCTGCATATATCCAAATATGAAGACACCACTAAGTTTATTATGGATGCCTTTATTCAATGCCCTTGGTAAGCTAAACTAGGATGATCAAGACTTTGAAGCCTATCCAAGCTACACAGTATTTAAGCACCAACAGTACTACCTATTAAGACCTTATTTTAAATAAATAAATAAATAAATATTTTAAATGGGACTGACCAAATTCCCAGCATACATCAGGTAGATGAACTCCACCTTACTGAGGAACTACTGTCAAAAACACCTGGAATAGGAAGAATCATTATTTTTGGAGGATGTATAATTTTTTTTGCGGGGGGTGGGGGGTCCCTTGGGCCAGTGGATGTCACCACATCCATACACATATGTGCAGTAATCATCAGACTTATTGGCTTATCAAAATAAAAATAACATGTTGGAGGGGATACATGGGAATCATAGGGGGTATGAAGTTACATGAGATCATATTTCATTGCATGCGTGTACAATATTCTTTTAGAATATTGTTTCAATAAGAGTGATAACATTTTTGTTGATTAAAATTACTCTGAAAATAATAGTGTTGTCCAGCAAAACATAATTCAGATTTGGATGTAAAATATATGCACTACATTCAACAGTGGTGAGCACTATTGAAGAAATGAATTCAATGTGAAACCGGGAGCTGATTATTTTAGTCCTATCTTTGAAATTTTCTTAGAGTACTAATCATACTTTTACAAGGATGATCCTGTTAAGTTAAATTAGATTATAAAGGAAATGCAGCAATGTAATCTCAAAGGAGCAAAAATGTAACTGGAAAATTATGACTATGCTATTGGTGAAAAATCTGTGATAAGATTGAAATGCTCCAATTTCCTCTAATCAGCATTTTCAGTGCAATTGGCCACAATTAGTTGGGATATGTGAAGCCTTATGACAATTAGAAGGAAAACAAAAAGGTTATCAAAGCCTTTCATTATATATCTTATATATTTATGGATATAATCCAAATATTGATTCTGTTAACTGTAATAAGTAGTAATCATCATTAATTTATTTGGTTCTGATTAATTTAACAATAAAATCTTTACTTTCTTTTTCCTGTTTTACTGCTTTTTTTAACTTAGAGAAAATCTCCTGTAAAATTACTTCTAAGATAAAAATATTTCATGCATTATGACCCCATAGAATTGCCCTGTTCTTGTTGTCTGTAGGATTTGTATATCCAAAGGTATAGTTGAAAATTTCCATTTGTAAGTGCATAATAAAATATTCTGTTGCCAGGTAAGGACTTTCTTCCTTGTTTGTAGCTGGCTGTTTTCTCATTCTGATCCCATTTAACTGTCTTTTTCTCTTGAATAAAGGCTAAATCTTCCTCTTTGAGGACTTTACTATCAAGGCTTATTTATCTCTCAAAGCCTAGCTTCCTAATACCATGGTACTGTGGGTTAGTATTTTAACATTAAAGTGGAGGAGATGACACACTAAGCCTATGAAAGACATCAGTAAAGGACATTTCCTCTTATAGCTGTTATCACATTTCTCATGAAATATTTGCATAGTCTACTTTTCAGCTTTTCTAGAAAAATGGACAAATTCAGATCATTTTAAGGTAAGGGAACATCTACATTTTCCAGGGTTTTTTAATTATCCATCATCTATGCATCTATTTGCTCATCAATGTAGCTAGCTATCTACACATCTATTATCACTATGATAACATTTTTTCATTTGAGATTTATCCTAATAATAGTTTGAGATAGATATTCCAATTTTATTATTCATAAGGATAATTATTTTACCCAACTTTATGGTATTTTATTATTTTTTTGAGAATTTCATATGTAAGTACTTTATTTGCACCATGTCCCTTATTCTGCCTCTAACTCTAACTCCTCCCATGGTTCTTCCCATTCTCTCTCAAATCATCTCATTTATTTTTATTGTCACACATATATATGTTTATGAACACACACACATACAAACATAAATACAACTTGCTGAGTCCATACAATAGTTCTTATGTGCATAATATTTTAAGACTAACCACTTGGTTTTAAATATGCAACTAAGGCTTCATCACTGAGGAAGACTGGTTCTCCCTCTCTCAGAAGTCACAAGGTGCTTGCAGATATTCATCCAGGAGTTGGGTCCTGTGAGATTTCCCCCATAAATATTTATATATCAATTGGTGTTGTCATTATTCTAGTATTTTTAAGTGACCACACTGTTGAAATTTCATGGGTGAAAATTTCCTGTCATATATAAGATATATATATATATATATATATATATATATATATATATATATATATATAAAATCTTATAGCAGATGCCATGGTTTTGTGACTCAAATAAAATATAACATGAAAAGGAACTTAATAGTTACTTCAATTGCTAAAAATATTTGTCATGCAAACATGAGGCCCTGAGTTCAATCTCCAGAAACAATGTAAAACAGTAAGGTAAGGTAGGTTGAACCTGTAATCCAGTAGAGCACATTTAGACAGGCAGATCTTTGAAGCTCATTTCTAAACTGTCCTATCCTACTAGGTGAACTCTATGCTATCACATGACCCTAACACAAAAACAAGACAGATATTACCTGAGAAATGATACCTAATATTGCTTTCCATTCTCCAAAGGCAAATATAGATGGGCACTCAGGCACATAATATGTATACATTCTTACATACGTACAGACATACATACATAAATGGTATAATTTACTATTAAGGGACACACCTTTAGGAAAATTCTAGCAGAATGTAGGTGTTAATAACTGATAGTAAACAAGAAAATGAAATGAAGTCTATTCACCATTAATTTTTCCTTGGTAACTTGTCTTTTAATTTCATAACTTCCTTAATGTTACACAAATCCTAATTGGTCTTAATAAAAACCCAGAGCCAGTTATTAGGGTGAAAGTTGAAAGATCAGAGAAGCAGAGCTAGCCACCTCTTAACTCACCAACTCCTAAACCTGCAAGAGCCTGAAAAGATCTGAGTTCCTGTCTCTTCCCACTTTATATTCCTTTCTCTGCCCAGCCATAGTGTCACTTCCTGTCTCAACCTTCCTGGTTCTGGGATTAAAGTTGTGTGATCCAAAGGGCTGGAGTTAAAGGTATGTGTCATCATTGCCTGGCTGTTTCTCTTTTAGACTGGATTAATCTTGTGAGGCCCAGCATGGCCTGAACTCACAGAGATCCAGACAGATCTCTCCCTCTGCCTCCTCTCCTGAGTGCTAGGGTTAAAGGTGTATGCCACGACTGGCTGACCTCTATGGATAATTCTGTGGCTATCTCTGTCCTCTGATCTTCAGGCAAGCTTTTATCTCTTAGATTACAAGCAATATATCACCATACCTTAGTGAAATCTGTGTTGAAGACTTATTTCTTTAAAATTGTCAATATAATTTATTTTTGCTTTAATTTTTTAATTTATGGATAAAATGCATACTGATTTATTCCTGCCTTACAAATTCACCCTACATGATCAGGAACAAATATTCTACCTTCATGTTGTTAAATCATGTTTCTTTTTTGTTTATAGTTTTTATAACTGAGTTGATTAGAGGAATTCACATATACCTTTACTTTTGTATATCATTTGTCTGGTTTTCATATCAGAATGTTAGCCTCATAAATAAATTGTAATAGTATTCAATCCTCTTCATGTTTTGGGGGATTTGGGATATTGCTTATGTGAATGTCAATTTAATTGCTTACAAGTACCTATGAGAATAGTAAAGCAAACTTACATGTTTTGGTTGTATAAGAGAGTTCACATAGAGCATTAATAAGAAAAATTCACTCATCCTCGTCCCATTAAACCCTTCATGTACCATTATTCTCCTTTTACCATTTAGAGCACAGGAGTCTATCATTCCTCTCTTGAAATCCATTGCCCTTTAATAGTTTCCATAGCTTTGAATTTTCAAAATGGAAAACACATTTCAGAAAATGCACAGCCAGCACCCACAAGTAAGAGAAAACACAAAGTTTTCTTTTGGGGTCTCTATTTCCTCCTTCAGAATAATTGTTTTCAGCTCCATTTATTTACCTGTGAGATTCATATTTTCAATGACTCATGAGTTCAATAACACTACATTGTATAAATAAACCAAATGATTATTATCCATTACCCATTACTCAAATGGTGGATATCTAAGCTGTTTCCATTTCCCAGTTATTGTGGATATAAAATCAATGAACATGGATATCAGGTATCTCAGTAGTACGATATAGGTTCTTTTGGGCATATGACCAAGAATATTATAATTAGATCATATGGTAAACATATTTTGCTGGGAGCCATCCCAGCAGTGAATGGTTCCCTGCAGAGGAAGGAAGGAGTTGGTGAGGAAAGGAAGTGAGCCAGGCCATGGTAGTTGGGAGAATCTTGTAGCCTGATGGGCTAGCAGCCAGAGTACTTCTTTATTTATGTAAAATTTAGTAAGCAGAGATACATCCATGATGTTACAAAACAAAGATCATATCATTTTGGTTTTGGACAAATGTTTCACTTCCTTTTGCTCATCTTTCAGTCATCATCAATAAACTGTGATAGAACAGAGTTATCATTTCCAATCATTTTCCCTCAAGTTTTTTTTTCTTTTTCTGAGACAGGGTTTCTCTGTGTAGCTTTGCACTTTTCCTGGATCTCTCTCTGTAAACCAGGCTGGCCTCAAACTCACAAAGATCCACCTGCCTCTGCCTCCCGAGTGCTGAGATTAAAGGCATGCACCACCACCACCCAGTTCCTTCAAGTTTTGACATCATTAATGAACAGAGTTATCATTCTTACTCATTAACCCAATAACCCAATTTTTAAGAATCTAGAGACATATGACAGCCTGTTCTCAGGCTGGTAGCTTTGGTTGCTTCAAGGACACTAGACCAAAACAAAATCTTCAAACCACCCTGGGCATTTTGCCATGTCCCAAGCAGTGTATCATTAACTTTTTTGGTGGGGGTGGAGTTTGAAACAGGATTTCTCTGTGTAGCTTTGGAACTTGTCCTAGAACTCACTCTGTAGACCAGGCTGGCCTCAACCTCACAGAAATCCACCTTCCTCTGTCTCTGGAGTGCTGGAATTAAAGGCATGTGCCACCACCATCTGGCCATATCATTAACTCTTAATGGACAGAGTGCCCAAGAAAAATTCTCAGGCCAAACCTGCTGCAATTATTACTCAAATTCTGGCATAATACAATGTTTACATCTTTATAGAATTTGTCTATATATCTAATCCTGTCATTCTGTTGTTCCTTGGTCATATGACATTACCATGACTCTGCCATGTGCTAACTTTTCTAAGAAATGGAGGTCCTGACATCTCATACTTTTATGATCTTTCCACTCCATACTTTGCTTATCAATATGTGTCTATGTATGGCACAGTTGTATGCCACATAATTGTCTGAGTGTACAGTGGGAAAGGGCTTGTAATCTGAATTGTGGCCAACTCCTCTAGCCCACCAAATCTTGTTGACCTTTTGAAGATGTTTCAAGAATGTCTCATAGCCTTATGAAGAAACCTCTGGCTTCTTTATGTGTGTCACAACCTCCAAAGCATAAGGAATACTTTCATGTAGATAAGGATATCTCCAAAGAAATGGGGGGAATAAAATAATAATAATAATAATAATAATAATAATAATAATAATAATAAAATGGAGGGAATATCCTGGGAAAGCTTAGAAGTAGTGTTCCTAGGAGAAGTTGTAAATGATTCATAAGAAATATTCCATAAATCCAATACTGTACAAATACTGAAGTATGCAACAGATGGAGATGAAAAACAAAGGTGGCATGGAAACCATCATGCAGGTCAGCTTTGCTAGATCTTTGACAAGCAGCTGTGTTGGCTTTATGACTTCTGCCGTTCAGATATGGCTGTGCCACTTCCCCCTATTTTGTTTGTGAAAAAGATTACTGAAAGGACAAAAATCAAATAAGCACAACTCCAAGGATTACTTCCAAATTAATAATCATAGACAAAAGCTCTGTCCTGAAACAAAAGAAGTGAGCAATAGTAAAATCTATTTGTAAGCCCCAAATCCAAGGTGGACTCCAATTGAGCTGAATTAATGGCTATAATTGGTTGATACAAAGTTCACATGTTCATAGCTAGTTCAGGATTGTTCCATAGGTCATGGAGGTGGGAACTAACCTGTGTCCAAGTTATCTTAGAAGCAATTGTATAGAAGTGGAGTGGCATAAAACCATTTAAATTGTGACTGTCAAGAGATAATTAATCTAACCCTAATATTTTGAATTTGATTACCCACAAATAGAACTGTTCCTTTCAAAGTCTTCCCCCTCTCCTCTAAAATTTATTGTCTCTTTTCTAGTCATAACATTTTTTGAGAGCTGATTAACATGCACTATATTATGAACCTGTTGTACTAAGGCAGTTGTACATGCAACAACAGTTCTCATAGTAGTAATAAGTATAGTAATGCCCCAAAATTAAAGCAGTAGTAAATCTTTTAGGCCTATTAAGAACATTAGTAATTTCTTTGATAGCATATACTAAATAGGCTCCTTAGCCATATATCCCAGGTTAAGAAATGAATATTCCAGTCTTTTGTTTATAATAAATGAATGATAAGGGGGGATGTAATCTTCCCACTACTTCCTGCTGAAATTGGGGTATAGCTTGGGACCCAAAAAGCTGGAATATTGACCAAGTCCAGGAAGAGCAGACTGCTTCATTTGTTGTCCAGGCTCTGTAGAACCATCTGAGGCTAGGAACATTCAGGCAACAGTTGGAGTAGACTGTAACCTTTAATTGATTAGAAATCTGTTGAATCAAATATATATTAATGGGAAGAACATGAAGTTAAGAAATTTTGAGGGGGAAATTTTTCTCTTGGATGTATATTTGGAATTTTTAAGTGCACAGTTTTGGCAGAGGAGAAAAGGGAGTTCCAGCATTCAGAGAGAGAGAGAAAGATTGATGTGCCCCTAAAGGAAATAGGCAATTGAGGAAACAAACCATAGATTAATATTACTTTTTCAAGTCTGTCTTGGCCTGTTGGCATTGGTGGGTTTCGCTCCTTTCCAGCCTATAAGAACCTTCCTAAAGTGACAAAAATTTCAGATGATATTTTGTTAGAACAAAATTATGAACCCTTTGAGTTTCAATATAACAGCAGAATAGCAAGAGAAAGAAATCAGAACCATGCTTCATTTTTTATACATACCACAAATTATTTTCTTTTATCATTACTTAAGCCTTTTCATCCTCAGACTATTATCACTTGCATAAAACATTTTTCAAACTAAGCTTTCATGTATGCCAATACCTTAAGTCTACACATCTCACACCTTACAAAAACATTACCCATACTCAAACCTTCATGATTTATTTAAATTTTAGACCTATCTTACACCTGCATACCTTGTATCATTAATTTTCCTTGACCTATGTATCATCTTAAGTTTTTACATCTCAGACCTTACATAAACTTGTGCTTATATATCTTTTTTCTTTTTTCTTTCTTTCTTTCTTTTTTTTTTTTGGTTTTTCGAGACAGGGTTTCTCTGTGTAGCTTTGTGCCTTTCCTGGATCTCGCTCTGTAGACCAGGCTGGCCTTGAATTCACACAGATCTGCCTGCCTCTGCCTCCCGAGTGCTGGGATTAAAGGCATGAACCACCACCGCCCGGCGTGCTTATATATCTTAAGACACCTTTTTATACCTTAAAGTATTTTTTATCCTTATAGTTTCTTTAATTTTATATCTTTTTTCCAGTTATTTATCAGGATATATAGAGGATTGATTACTGAAGTAGTCATTGTAGATTCAGTTCCTTTAAACAAAGGAATAGTAAAAAGTTACTTTGAAATCTGTTTTGTGAGCTATTCTCTATTTGGAATTTAATAGTAAGACAAATTATTTTTAGATCTGGTGACTATAAATGTAATCTAAATGACCCAAAAGTGTAATTTGGACAAAGCCCTGGAAGTAAGAGGCATGCACAGTTTTATCTATAGTGGGAAACTTAAACATTTTATAGGCCAGGGGGCTAAAAAAGGAATTGGTTGTATTAATACTTAGCATGACTACTAAGTATAGATTTAAACATATTAAAGAGTTTGATCATTTTTAAGGTGAATAGTCATTAACTTATATTTTTTAATTATCATTAACTTTTACAATAAGTTAGTAGCTTTTGTAATACTAGGACCTCATGTTCCATCCCTGTTAGGTTACTCTTAAAATAAAGGTTTTGAATTGAAGTTATTTCAGTATTGAAAAAAACATTGTAATCATAAATACAATATATGGGGAGACTGGCAACTTTAATAACACTTTTATAGTGTGCCATGAATGAAAACAGGTACAATAAGGAAATCAAAATAGCTGTTTCATGGGTGAAAGGGGAAAAATTCATTCCAAACTGCCAAGGGGAAAGATTCTCAGGATTAAATGAGAATTGGAGAATGCAGGCAATTTTTAGGAAGAGGTAAGGAAATTAAAGGAGGGAGCTAAGAGGAATTATGAGGAAGCAGAGAGGGTAAGTGTCCTGGTAACAAGAGTTTCAATCAGGGACATCTTCAAATGGACTGAAAGACTTGTCAGATAGAAATATTCCAAATAACAAAGGAGAGGTGTCCCTCTCCATGTGATAGGGGCCAGGTAGAGCTAAAGGAAGCTTCCTGACATACCAGTGTTATTTTTCTAGTAGAAATAAACAGAACAGGGAGCTCCATAGTGACTCTTATCAAGAAGAAGAGAGAAAAATGCTCAGAACATGGAAGGGAGAAAACAGCTGGGGAAATGAGTAAGTAGAATTGTCCCAAGTGTTGGGATTAAGGTAAGGGTAGGGTCACCTTTTAGAATTTAACAGGGAAGCATCTTAAAAGCAGGTCTCCAGACAAAGCTGCTTCACAACCAGTGCTAGACATGCCTAAGAGTCCTGAACTATGATGTTTAAGTCTCTACCTTTTTTTTATTAAGAAGAGGAACAGATGGCATACTCTAAGGTGGAGGCCAATCTTTATTATGATGTTTTGCAGTTTCTTCTTCTAAATCAGAGGCATTATGAGGATCTAAAGACTCCTTAAGAGCATCCTCAGATGTTTCCAAGTCATCATTTAGCAGATCAATTAAATATCCATGCTTTAGTACAGGAGGCTTAGCAGGAGGTATTATAAGAACATAAGTCTTAATAGTTCCATACCTCTTAACAGGAGAAATTTCTTTAGAAGCATTTTCAGGGAGATCTGTCACTGCTTCTTCAGACAGAGTTACATATAAGTCCCCACAAAGTTACTGTTAAAATAGGTATCTTTTCAGGGCAATGTTTAGTGTATCAACAGCATATATCTTTTACAACTTTTTCCCAGACTTGTAAGTCTAAAGTTCCATGGTCTCAAAACCAAGGACTAGTCTTTTACATAAATTCTAAACATTCTGACAAACTGTATTCTTGAACTTTAATGCCTGTCTTTTTTTCTTTGCTTTTCTGTCTTTTTTAAGGGAATTTTTAGGGATAGCAATATACATTTGTCTTTTAGAGGAGTTAGTATGTCCCATTTTTATACTTCTTACTTATACATTTTACTTCTCACTATTCTCACCGAGCTTTTTCTTATACCAGGGGGTCTGTAGTGCCCTTATTGAGATCCTAGATGTGGCAATGATTAGGTGGTTGCCTCTTCTTATGAACAATCCCGAGGAGATGCCTCCATCTTGGACAATCTCCAAGAAGAGCTGCCATTCTACCCTGAACAGTCTTCTTGATATCTCTGTTCCTGACAGGAATTACTGTCTAGAGGGCCAGACTCCAGCAGCACAGAGCTTGAAAGAATCCACAGCATCAGCAGATATTAGACTTTTTTACCTGAGGAGAATAAAACAACTCTCTGGGGCCACAGGAAAAAAAATCTATATAACTTTTTTCTTTATCTTTTATTTTTTTAAATTTGTTCTGTAATGAATCTTTTTTATTTAGACTCATTATGGTCCATAGCTTTTTTAAAGTTCTGTTTTACATGTATAAAGAGTCTATTTTCTTAAACTCTCTATGGCCCATGATTTATTTATCATTCTTTTCTTTTCACCACATTCTAGTTCCTGGTCTATTTCTTATCCAAGGACTCTTGAAAGCCTTTGGGTGATGTCCAATCCTTACCCCACTTAGATTACCTCTGCATGCTCATGTTCCAGGTACCAGTTGCCTGGAGCAATCTCCAGCAGAGCAGAATCCTGCAAGAGGAAGTAAAAAGTTTGTGAGGGAAGAAAGTGAGCCAAGGCATGGCATTCAGAAGAATCTTGCAGTCTGACTGACTAGCAGCCAGAATGCTTCTTTATTTATACAGAATTTAGTAAACAGGAATACATCAGTGATGTTCCAAACATATACCATATCATTTTGCTTTTGGACATATGTTTCATTTCCTTTTGTTCATCTTTCAGTCATCATTAATAAACTGTGACTGAACAGAGTTATCATTTCAAATATTTTCCCTCAAGTTTTGACATCATTAATAAACAGAGTTATCATTCTTACTTATTAACCCCATAACCCAGATTTTAAGTATTTAGAGGCATATGACAGCCGGTTCTGAGGCTGATAGCTTTGGTTGCCTCAATAACACTAGACCAAAACAAAATCTTCAAGCTACCCTGGGCATTTTACCATGTCTCAAGCAGTGTATCATTAACACTTAATGGTCAGAGTGCCCAAGTCTAATCCTCAGGCCAAACCTGATGCAGTTATTATTCAAATTCTAGTATATATCTTTATAGAATTAGTCTATATGTTTAATCCTGGCATTCTCTTGTTCCTTGGTCATATGACTTTACCGTAACTCTGCATGTGCTAACTTTTCTAAGAAAGGAAGGTCCTGACATCTCATATTTTTATTATCTTTCCACTCCATACATTGGTCATCAGTATATCGCTATGTAGGTCTGAGATGTATGCCACAGAATTGTCTGAGTGCACAGTGGGTAGAGGCTTGTAATCTGAACTGTGGCTAACTCCTCTAGCCCACCAAATCTTGTTGACCTCTTTAAGTTTGCTTCCTTTTGAATATCTTGACCTGTGTAAGTACAGGGACAGATGTTTCAAGAATGTCTCATAACCTTATAAATAAACCTCTGGGTTCTTTATGTGTGTCACAACCTCCAAGTCATAGGGAAGACCTTCATGAAACTAAGGATATCTCCCTAGAAGCAGGAAGAACAGAATGTTCAGGACTATCCTGGGGAATCTTAAAAGCAGCATTCCTGGGAGAAGGTATAAATGATTCATAAAAATATTTTCATCAATCAAGTATTTCTAATATTGCACAGATATTAAAAGTCCTTCAAGTACACAACAGGTGGAGATGAAAAACAAAGGTGTCCTGGCAGTCATCATGTGGCTCAGCTTTCCTGGATCTTTTCCATGCGGCTGTGCTGGCTCTATGACTTCTGCCATTCCATTCAGCTGTGCCTGTACCACTAATTCTAGCTCATTCATAACCTCCAAACGGATTTCCATAGTTCCTCCTTCCCTGCACCTGTGCCTGCATTTGTTTAGCTTGTGTGTTTATCTCAGCCATTCTCATTGATGTTTTTAATGTTTATCCCAGAGAGCTAAGAATGTGGAATTTAAAACTTTTCTCTTATATTTATAAAAAATATATTTCTCAGCCATTTGTAATCTTTGAGTATTTACATTAATAGTCTACCATTAAAAATTCTATAATTTTTTGACATAATTTAATTATATTTCTTTTTCTCTCTCCTACTTCCAAACCCTCCCATATGCCTACCTCCCTGATCTCTTTCATTCCATGGCTTCTTTCACCACCAACTGTTATAGCATGGGTATATGTACATACTTAGGCATTCATGGCCGATTTTTTTTTTTTTTTGGTTTTTTGAGACAGGGTTTCTCTGTGTAGCTTTGAACCTTTCCTGGAACTCACTTGGTAGCCCAGGCTGGCCTTGAACTCACAGAGATCCACCTGGCTCTGCCTCCCGAGTGCTGGGATTAAAGGCGTGCGCTACCACCACCCGGCATGGCTGACTTTTTAATTGGATTATTTTATTGTTATTGTTTGGGTTTTTTTGTTTTTGTTTGTTAGCTTTGCTTTATTTTGTTATGTTTTCAAGATATGGTTTCTCTCTGTAGCCCTGTCTGTCTTGGAACTTACTCTGTAGACATGGCTGGCTTTGAACTCAGAGATCTGCATGCCTCTGCCAGCCCCCCCCCCCCCCCCGCAAGTGCTGGGTTTAAAGGCAAGCACTACCACTGGCAAGATGGTTTGTTTTCCTTAATGTTTAGTTTTAGGAGTGCTTTTTATATTTTACAAACTAACTGTCAGATGCATATCTGATAAAGTCTTTTTACAATCCAAAAGTTGTCAATTGAATAATGGTGTTCTTTGCTGTACAGAAACATCAGGTCATCAGGTCACATTTATTAATTGTAGAACATAATGCCTATGATATCATTGTCCTGTTCAGAAAGTCATTTTTACGTCAATGAGTTCAAGTATGTTTCCTGCTTTGTCTTCTTTCATATTCAGGGCATCAGGTCTTAAGTTGCAGTCCTCAATCCATTTACAGTTGAATTTGTGCAGGAAAAGAGGTAAAGATTTAATCTCATCCTTATAAAGGTAAATGTGCAGTTTAATCAGCACCATGTATTGAAAACTCTTTTACATTTTTGTGAACAATAAAATGATTATTTTAGTGTGGGTTATATGTGAATCCTCAACTCTATTTCATTGATCTGTGTTAGAGGTTTTTAATTGGTTAATTAAATAATCATTTTTCCCCAGCCTAATTACACTTTCCCCTTTCTAGCTCCTTTCTTTAAATTCCCTTCCTGAAACCTTCCCTACCCCACTATCTACTCTACTCCTCCTTTCTCTTCAGAAATAAGTAAGGCCTCCCATGTATATCATGCAGCCATGGCATAGCAAGTTGCAGTAAGACTAAACACTTCCTTTCATTTTAAACCTGGAGCAGAAAACCCAGTAAGAAGAAAGGATCCCAAAAGTGAGTAACACAGTCAGAGCTTGCTTCCTCTGTTAAGAATTTGAAAAGAAGACCAACCTACACAACTGTAGCATATGTGCAGGTCAGTCCCATACAAGTATTCTGGTTGTCAGTTCAGTCCCTGTGGGTCCCTATGAGCCCAGGTTAGTTGATTCTGTGGTTTTTCTTGTGGTATCCTTGGCCCCTCTATTTTCTATAATCCTTCCTCTCCCTCTTCCACAGGATTCCCCAATGTCTGCCTATTATTTGGCTGCAGGTCTCTGCATCTATTTCCAGCAGCTGCTGAAGGAAGCCTTCTAGTGTGAATCAATGGGTATATCAGATTATCATTAGGAATCATTTCATCTAGTTTTTTTTTTCTTTTTGACAGTCTTGTTGGATATCACAGACTGGGGGAGGACAGCTCCCATGAACTGCCCCAGGGTTTGTGAATAGAAAACCTCAGAGTAGCTAAGGATTAGGAAAAGTTTCTTATATATCTGAGGGCTAGACTTTTAATACCTGAGGGTATTTAAAATAAGTTTCTATCTATCTGACTGGTAAAATAAGGAAACACACATGCTTTCTGATAATAACTATTTACTTAAGCTTTAGAATGGTTTCTGACTCTTTCTGTCTCCACACAGCTACATATCTCACCACTGCTGTATACACCTACATATCTTTACATACATACATTTTTCACATGGCTACACATCTTTCTTTTACATATATTTCTCTTCTACATCTCTTCTCCATACAGCTTCATCTTTCTTGCCTCCACACAGTTACAAATCTCCACAGCCACAGCTAAACATCTCATTTACATAGCTCTGTCACCATACAGCATTTCACACAGTTCCTAGGCAAGGCTCCTCTATGTAGCAGCAGCTCTTTCACACAGCTTTCTCTCTCATACTCACTAAACACCTTCTTTTACATTACTCACTCACTCTTTTACACACTCCTCTCATGATGATTGATTCTTCATCTCTTACTCACACATACACGTCACTGACATTCTCCAGCAGCTCTCTCATAGCTCTCCACAGCCCTCTTTCTCCACACCTCCACTGCTGCCTCAAGACAAACTCTGGACAATCATAAGGTACATTCTCAGGACCTTACCTGTTTTCAAAACACAAGATAAGTCACGTAGTTTCTCTCAGGCTAGTAATGTCACATTGACTTATGCACGTAGCTCTAAGTTGGTGAGAGATCCCAGATAGTAATCAATTGGCTGAACCTTGAGCACAGTCAGAGTACATGCAAAAAGAGAGCTACTGCAAGGCGACAGATCTCAATGTAAACAGCCTGGTCTTGATTTAGCAGTATACAACACCTGAGAATTAGTTTCTGTATGTTTTCTACAGGGTCATTTTTTAGTCTATTTTGAATTTGTTCTGAACTCCAACATTAGCTGTCTTTGAGACTGAGACTATCGTTACTTTCCTGTGTCAGTAGAAGAATACTCTGGTATTATTCCTATACATCAGAATTATATAGCTTAAACAGAAATCAACTTCCTGACCATCCACAACTATAAGTGTACCCAAAGAGGAGTGTATTCCCCAGATAAACACCCAAGCAGTTGGAAAACACCCATATTAGTTCTTAGGGAAGCAATGTAGTGGCACATGAGAGAAATTACAGACAGAAAACAACTGGTTTCCACAGCCAGTGACCCGATGGCCTTGCCAGGTAGGGCTCCCCATCAGGTGGGTGTGGTGGGTCAACCTGTTAATCACTAGTTGTCACTGCTGTACATTCTCACAGCCCCCTGCAGTTGGTTCTATCCTAGTTCTCTTGGTTTTTATGCCAATACCATATTGTTTCTATTATTTAGTTCTGTAGTATAACATGAAATATTGGATGGTGGGTACTTCTTGCTCTTTATTGTTCAGGACTTTTTCTTCTACATTTAGTATTTTGCATTTCCACATGAATTTACAATTTATGCTTTCCAATTATGTGAAAGTTTTTGCTGGGATTTTGATGGTGATTACATTGAATCGGTTAGTTGCTTTCATTTAAGATGGCCATTTTCATAATAATAATACTGGCAATCTATAACCATGAAATACATATCAGTTTCTGGTTCTTCTTAATTTGACTTTTCCAGTTTCTTAAAGTTTATCTGTGGACATTGCATATGTGTGCATGTACTATTTGATGTTTGTGTGTTTGTGTGTGTGTGTGTGTGTGTGTGTGTGTGTGTGTGTGTGTGTGTGTGTGTGTATTATGGCCAGATTGCAGGGACTCCCAAAAAATGACCAGAGACCAAATCCCATATATAAATGCAAAGAGCCTTTATTTTCAAGATCAATGGCTTGGTCTCTCTGTCTGTCTGAGGAAGAGGTGAGAGCAGAGAGCCCTGAGCTCAGGTGGTATAGAGTTTTTATCATAGTAGTGCTTACAGTGAGGGAATTTCAGGGTTCAGGACCCTGATTGGCTGACATTTATATAGGGGTATCAGTAAAACAAAAATAGGTGTGTTCTAGACTCAGAGACATCTGGCCACTTTATCTAATTGTTGTAATGTTTCAGATGTCAGGTACTTCTCCTTAGATGAAGGCCTTCCCTGGGTGGGGCCAGGTTATGGATTTTCCTTGGTCTGGGTGTTGCCTGTCAGTAAGCCTGTCACAGAAGCTCTGTCTGGGCCTCAAAGCCTGTCATGGAAGCTGTGTGATCAAGCTGTTTCAGGGCCCATCCACATTACCCCCTTCACAAGTGCCAATGATAGGAGTCAATCATGAGTTCTATGTTGTTGGAGGGCTTCTCTCCAGGTTCCACCAAGCCCCACAGTCCCACAATCCAAGTATAAAATAATCACTCAGATGCTTATATTACTTACAAACTGTATGGCCATGGCAGGCTTCTTGCTAAATGTTCTTATATCTTAAATTAACCCATTTCTATAAATCTATACCTTACCACATGGCTCATGCCTTACCGGCATCTTTACATGTTGCTTGTCCTGGCTCTGGCTGCAGTGTCTCCTCCTCCTTCTTCCTGTTTCCCCAATTCTCCTCTCTCCTAGTCTGGCCTATACTTCCTGTCTGGTCACTGGCCATCAGTGTTTTATTTATATAGAACGATATCCACAGCAGTTCTACCTGTCCAGGGATTCAAGGATATTAGAACCTAAAAACCATTAGCCATTCTTAGACCCATACTTAAACATTTATGACTTTTTTTTTTTTTTTTTTTTGGTTTTTCAAGACAGGGTTTCTCTGTGTAGCTTTGCACCTTTCCTGGGACTCACTTGGTAGTCCAGGCTGGCCTCGAACTCACAGAGATCCGCCCGCCTCTGCCTCCCGAGTGCTGGGATTAAAGGCGTGCGCCACCACCGCCCGGCACGATTTATGACTTATTTTAACTTCTATATTTAAGAATATTTTCTTTAAAATGAGCTAAAATGCTGGCTACAGCCTTGTGGAAGGATCTGGTTGTCTGATGCTGCCAAGCTGACAAAGTTATAGCTAGCCTAGCCGTTAGTAATATCAGAGATCTGAGAAGGATAAATTATATCTGAGTGCAGGCCAAGCAGCTTTGGATTCTATAAATAACAGAAACCAGTCCATACCCAGGTCTCCATAGCATTAGAGGGCACAAGTATCAGAATAGCATCATCTTCTTTGGCGATCAGGCACATAAGGCAAAGTTTTTCCTTTGAAGAAGGACATGGGAAGAATGATCTTACTTTGTCCAGGCAAAAAAAGGGCTGCAATCAATTTCCTGATGTTCTGCTCTTATCCACAGTCAGGGATGGGTCCAGATGGCAGGCTTTGCATTGAGGGCATCTTGCCTTGTGGTCTGTGTAGCCATAATCCAGGGAGAGACATTATGGTGCCCCATATGTAATCTTTTTGGAGTCCTTTGGTCACTGATAGGATCTGGAAGTCTGTCTGATATGATAAGCTTTTAGATCAACATTTTAAATGCCATATTCTGCAGATCTCTGAAGTATAAGGTCTGTCCAGGAATATCTGATTAGACAAAATTTGTTTCTAGTTACTTGTTTCAAGCTTGACTCTGAAAACATATGAAAGAAACTGAATAAAGCTTATTCCTGTAATTAATTACATCAGTACTTAGCTTGACAACAATTAAAGAACTTGATTCTTTATGACTGACTATTTACCTATGTTCTCTAACAGTCTACAATAAGTGGCCTTAAAATTAATGTTTTTAAATTGAAGCTCTTCCAGTATCAAATACAAGTTCAGTAAAGAAACCAAAACAAGATATCAATATAAAACATTTATATGACTCAGTTTATACAAATATCTTAAGCTAACAAATTTAGCAAAGACAAGGAAGCTAGACAACATACTTAAGGCTAAACAGACCTTGAGTAAAGAGAAACATTCTCTAAGTCACTGGTTCTCAACTTTCTCAATGTTTTTCATAACTGCAGTTTTGTCATTGTTGAATATCAATGTAAACATCTGACATGCAGGTGGACCTTGCCTGACCCTGTAAAAAGGATTTTTTAACCTCCAAAGGGTCAAGACTCATGGAGTCAGAAGGTGTTCTAAGCCCTTTGCCTAGGTCATTGTCTTGCTGCATCACAAGAAATGAACATCCCAGTTTCTGGTTAGTATTTGGTGCTTATGGCTGGGACCCTAATTTTTAGCCTTTTATATTAAGTCAAAATATTAACAGTATAGAGCATTTTATAAACTTAAAATGTCCCAAAGCCTTATAAATTTAAATGTTTTGTAAACTTTTCTTAAAAATGTTAAAATCTCTCAAATGTCTTTCTGCAATGTCAACAATAAATTCTCTTATTTTAAGAGGGAGAAAACATGATATAACCACAATCTGTATAAAGTAAAACTAAGCTCCAGAGTGCAAACAATCCAAAAGTTTAATATTTGGGATTCATTCACAATCCTTTTGGTTCTTTTACTTAGAGGCTTGGATCATTTCTTGGGCCCTACCCTTGGCAATATATATATATATATATATATATATATATATATATATATATATATATATATCCTGCCTTCTAGACCTCAGCCTGCTACATTTCCCTGTGGCTGGTGCTTCTGGTGACTATCACCTAGATGACTCTAAAATTACAAAGTTTAGCTGCCAGAGCAAGGTACATTCGTGTATATAAAAGCATTGAGGTGCAGCTTTAATATTTATCAAAAACATTATTTATTGAACACATGTAGCCATCTATTTAAATTGGCTAGAAGCTTACTGTTGAACTCTTGGCAAAGACATAAGTACTTAAGTGTAAATATCTAAGTTAGCTTTTATTTTCTGAATAAATCTTTATAACCTTAGTAAAAGTTGGCTTCCAGCCACATGGCTGCCTATAACATGATCAGGTCACCAGCCAAGATGGAGGAACACCATGTGGTTGCTGTTTAAAACATGTTTTTCTAAACAATAATTGCATACACTTGTACATATATACATACTCACAGTTGGATCAAGTTTCATATACATACACACAATTAAATCTAGCATATATATATATATATATATATATATATATATATATATAGTTTGCAGTGAAGAATCATCAGCTCTTTTTAAAATGAAAACCAACCATAATTAACTTTTAAATTCAATATTTGCAGGTATAAGAAACCACAACAAACATAGTTCATATTTCATCTAACCTTTTATAACCTTCCATGTAAGAAACCATAACAAACATAGTTCACACATGCCCCCTCTGACTTTCTTAACATCCCATGTACCATCAGTCCATTCAGACATTTACTTCCCACAAATTTCTCTCTTCCTTTTTTAAACATAGAAACTCTTAAAGTCTTTCTTGGGATTTCTCTCAGTAGAATAGAATATATTGTAAAGTTGCAATATTTTAAACAGGAACAGAAATACATGCATATACCATAACAAGAATAACTAAATTTGCGTCAATATTGTATCAACATGAAGCATCTTAAACTAGCACTAGTTTTTTTTTGTTTTTGTTTTTGTTTTGAGATAGGTTTTCTCTGTGTAGTTTTGGTGCCTGTCCCAGATTTCATTCACTCTATAGAGCAGGCTAGTCTCAAACTCACAGAGATTTGCCTGGCTCTGCCTCCTGAGTACTGGGATTAAAGGTGTGTCAGCAAATCACAGTCCTGAACCATGGAAATCCCCTCACCCCAACCTCTGCTATGATAAAAGCCCTACACTGCCTGGGCTCAGGGCTCTCTTCTCACCACTACATCTGAGAGACATAGGGATCAAGGCCTGGAGCTTGAAACAAAAGCTCTTTGCTTTTAAATACAGGATTTGATCTTCATGGTGGTCTTTTGGGGGTCCCCAAAATCTGGACATAACAATGGTTTTCTTCACTGCCTGTGCTTGATTGCATTAGCATAACACAGCCAGTAAACCAGGCTGCCATTGAACTCAGATTTTTACTTGCTTCTATCTCTGAGTGCTGGGATTAAAGGTGTGTAACACCACATCTGGACCTAACCTTTTCATTCCTTTTCACTGATAGGAAGCTTAGTTGGGCAGGGACTTGCCCTAAGTTACTATTCCCCTTATTCTGCTTAGCACCAGCCTTTCTTACTATTGATTTTGAGGCAGGGTTTTTCTGTGTAGCCTTTGGAGCCTGTCCTGGAACTCACTCTGTAGACCAGGCTGGCCTCTAATTCACAGAAGTCTACCTGCCTCTGGCTCCCAAGCGCTGGGATTAAAGATATGCAACAACACTAGCTAGCCAGGCTTTTCTTTAAACCATTTCCTTATGTTCCTTTTTTCCACAAACTATACATTTTGTGTTTTTTCTTACTCAGCTTGCTTCTTTTCATTATAGATCTGCATAATACTGGCCAATAATAATTAAGCAACACAATACACATACATATAAAATTATAACATTTAAAGTCCAGTAATAAATAAGAAAATCTTTATCATTTCAATCATTATCATTAATCAAACCATAAACCTCTTGCATGCCCCTCCCCAGTCTCCATTCTTGTTTAAACCTCACTTATTATAGTTTGAAATTAATTGCAAGTTTACAAGTTCCCAAGGAGCTTCTTCATGAACAATTAATTACTGGTAACCCTTCCCTTGGTACCTTATTTCTCCATCCCCATCACTATACTACTTTCTGTCTCAGAATTCCTCTATGTTCATTTCACAAGTATTTTATGACCATTTCTCTCTAAATACATCAATAACTACCAGTGACTAATTTCTAGTTTCCTATTTTCCTCATAGTAAGCACAATTACCATAATGTTTCTAGCTAGGACTCTCATGCAAGAGAAATCATACAGTATTTGTTTTTTATTGGGGGCTGGAAGGAGAGTTACCTCACATAGAGATATTTTGTTCTGTTTTCATGCATTATCCTGTTAATTTCATGATTTTATTTTCTTTGTAGCTGATATAGTCTCTTGAGTAAATATAACGGTCTTGGTATCTATTCCTGTTAAGAGACACAATGACCAAGGCAACTCATATAAAGGAAGCCATTTAATTCAGACTGGCTTACAGGTCAGAGATTTACTCCACTATCATGGTAGGAATCATGGCAATACACACGCAGGTAGGTTCTGGAGAGGTAGCTGAGAGTTCTACATCCAGATCAGCAGGCAGCAGGAAGTAAAAGTAACACTGATCCTGGCTTGAGCATCTGAAACCTCAAACTCCACCCATAGGGACACACTTCTTCCAATAAGTGAAATCCTCACATACTCCAAGGACACACCTCCTAATAGTGCCACTCCCTATGAGCCTATGTGGGCCATTTCCATTCAAAACCCCACATTACATTTCCTGGTTCCCATAGGCTTTGTAACCATATCATAATTTAAAACTGCATCCCAGAAATCCCCATAGTCAGCCAGGTAGTGGTAATGCCCAGCTTTAACCCAGCACTTGGGAGGCAGAAGCAGATGAATCTCAAAGTTTGTGGCCATCCTGGGCTATAGAATTAGTTCCAGGATAGTCAGAGCTATACAGAGAAATCCTGTCTCAAAAAGCAAACAAACAAACAAACAAAAAAGTCCCCATAGTCTATCAAAGTCTCAACAATGACTAAAAGCTTAGTTGCTTTTGAGATTCATTGCACTCTCTTAACTGTAGGTTTCTATGAAATCAAAATTTCAAAGCAGATTGCATACTTCCCCCACACAATGCCACAGGATATACATTACTGTTCCAAAAGGGAGAATTGTGAGGAAATACTAGACCAAAACAAGACTGAAAACCAGTTAGGAAAACTCTAAACTCCACATCTCCATGTCTGAGTCAAGTTTAATACTGCTGGATCTGGAGCATAGCCCCCTAATTCAATTACATCTTCACCATATTGCTGTTTTTGATGTTTCCTTCACTACCTATTCTCAGCTGTATTGGAAACTGCTCTATAGACCAGGCTGGCATTGAACTCAGAGATCCACTTGCTTCTGTCTCTTAGTGCTGGGATTAAAGATGTGTGCCACCATGTCTGGACCTAACCTCTTAGTTCCTTTTCACTGGTTGGAAGCTTAGCTGAGGGGGGCAGGTCTTACCCTGAGGTCACTACTCCCTTTATTCTATTTAGCACCAGGTTTTTCTTTAAAGGAATTCCTGGTGCTGCTTTTCTCTTCAAACTGTATATTTTATTACTCAGCTTGCTTCCTTTCATTATAGATTTTCATAACACTGGTCAGTAATAACTAAGTAGCATAATCAATGCTGGGTAATTTTGAAATGTCCTCTGACAAAGCTGTTCATCCAAACTCTCCAATTTAACCTTACACAGATTTTATTTTGGTAAGGCCAGAAAGTATCTACATTCTTCATGAAAATACAACAAGAATGGTCTATAGAGCATGTATTAATATTCTACTCTGAGACATCTTGATCTGGGCCCTCACAGTTGGAATCACCCTCAGTGCCATGGTCTTCCATGCTCCTATAAATATGGCCCATTAAACTATGCTTAAAGCATTCGACTACTTTCCTAACTCAAAGAGCCAAAGTATACATTCCTCCAAGGAAAAAGAAAAATCATGGTCAGGCCTATTACAGCAGTACCCCCCAGTCTCTGGTACCAACTTCTGACCTAGTTAGGATTTTATTTCTGAGAATACATGTCATAACTCTAGCAACTCTTATACAGGAAAACATTTAATTGGGGCTGACTTATAGTTCAGACGATTAGTCATTTATCATCATGGAAGCATGGTGACACACAGGCAGACACAGTGCTGGAATGGGAGCTGAGAGTTCAATATCTGGATCAGCAGGCAGCAGGAAGAGAAAGGGCCACTGGCCTGGCTTGAGCATCTGAAACCTCAAAGCCCACCCCCAGAGACATGCCGTTTTCATCAAGGCCACACCTACTCTAACAATGCCACACCTCCTAATAATGGAACTCCCTATGAGCCTATGACTGTCATTTTCTTTCATACCACCACAACACCATAAACACTTCTTTTTCAGAAGCATAAATATTTACTTGTAACAAAGAACTTTGTATATAGTGTTGAAAATCTATAACTTCTTCTTATATTCACATTTGCATTTCACCTTATTAAATAAATATTTATAATCATTATTTAATCACATATAGATATGTAAATACAACATTGAGTTCAGTGGCCCTTCAGTATTTTCCACTGTTGGAAACATTCCACTAAATGTTTTTTTGTTTGTTTTTATTTTTGTTTTTTTTTAATATAAAAAGGTTATAATTCCAAGGTCCAGAGTTGTTTCAAACAAATACACATTTTTTAAATAAACACATAAAAAATAATTATAGCTAGTGTGTGTATAATAATTATGTGTGTGTACACACGAGCATGCAAGCATGTGTTCATGTGCATACTCTGCGCATTGGTAGGCCCCGAGTACCCATGTGAAGTAACAGGGCAATATGCAGGTTTTTTCTCTTTCTACTATTCTCAAGATTGCAATTAGCCCTATTTAACCATCTTTATGAGAAGAGAAAGTGAGAAGGAGAGGAAGAGAGATAAAAACAGAGAGACCTAGATCAAGAGAGACATCTTATTTTATATATAAATTATGCATATTTGTTGAGCACAATGTGATGTAGTATATTTGCCTAATTGATTGCTTTCTTAGCAGTTTTGTTACCATATTATCTTCTGAAATAATCATCTCCTTGTGTTGATTAACTTCACAGTTCTCCCCAATTATGGTGGCTGGTGTAGGAAGCTGAAAGCTATCTCTTTAAATACAGGTATAAAGCAGAGCGTGTAGAGGACAAGCAGTAAGCAGGGAGAGCAAACTGGAATTTGCACAACTCTTTTAATGGCAAAGCTCACTCTTTGTCATATAATTCCTCCAGCAAGGCTACACTACCGAAACCTCACTAAACAGAGCCACCACCTGGGAATCGGGTGTTCAAATATCAGAATCTCTAGGGAAATTTTCTCATTCAAACCATTATGCCTGCTCTCATGTTTGCCAAGCCATTTCCACAGTTCTCATATGCTCTAGGACAGTACTATGAACCTTGCTGCTCCATTAAACAAATTGACTGCTAAAAGTCCTAGGGCTGGACAAACAACATCTGGCACCAGTTTGTCTTGTTGCAAGACAGAAATATACACTGCATACTTCGGGTGAGATAAACTGAATAGGACAAACTTAATCTTTAAAAAAATATTTTAAAGGGTCTCATTATATAGTCCTTGCTGACCAGGAACTCACTATGTAGAGCAAGCTATATTTTAAATCACAGAAAGCCTCCTCTGCACCTAGCACTTGGGATTAAAAGCATGTGCTACCACCACAAGCCTCAAACTTAAATTTTATCATCTCTATTATTTAGCATTTATGTTCTCTGTAAACTACTGCCTGGGATTAAAAATCTTCCAGAACCTCACTAGTACAGCCTGTGGCTTTTTTGGTCACATTTTCTCTAGGCATTCAGTGCTCAGTACTAATCTCACCTCATTTGCCTATGAGTGAACCCAGACAGGTACTTTGTCAGCTTGGGACAGTCCATGATACCCCATTGTTAGCTTTGGCACTTTAGGAACCTAGTTTCCATGCTAATCTAAAGCTTTTAAACATAATCACAGATAATAATTTTTGTTCTACTAATTTATACGTACCTTATTCTCATGAAGTTTACATATGCTATCATCCTTAAATCTCTTTTAGGACCCTGAACTAGTTTACATTTTAAACAACTCAAACAGAGACAAGAGACTGCAAGTCTGGTACCAACCACAGTTTACCCTCCCTTCTCTCCTTCTGTTCCTGCCCACCACCTCTTTTGTGCTCCTGTCCCCACACATTCCTCAGAAAATGTTAGGCCTCCCATGGGAGTCAACAAAGCTTGGCATATCAAGTCAAACCAGGACTAAGTTCCTTCCTGCTGCATCAAGTATGAGGGAGATATCCCACAACAGAGAATAGGTTCCAAAAAGTCAGCTCATGTGCCAGGGACAGATACTGTACCCACTGCTCGGTGACCCACAAACAGAACAAGCTACACAACTGTCACCCACATGCAGAGGTTTTAGGTCGGTCCCATGCAGGCTCCCTAGCTGTGGATCTAGAGTCTTTGAGCTCCCATGAGCTCCAGTTAGCTGTCTCTATGTATTTCCCATTGTGATCTTAACCACCAGCCCCCTTGCTTATATAATCCTTCCTCTCTCTATTCAACTGGACTCCTGGCTCTCGGCCCAGTACCTGGCCTTGGACATCTACATCTACTTCCATCACTCACTGGAAAAAGGTTATATGATGACAATTAGGGTAGTCACCAATCTGACTACAGGAGAAGGCCAACTCAGGCACCCTCTCCACATTACCAGGAGTCCTACATGAGGTCATTCCTGTGGGCCTCCAGGAGTATCCCTGATACCAGATGACACTGTCTCTCATGGAAGTTGCTCTATAGATCTGGCTGACCTCAACTCAGGAATTTGCCAGTCTCTGCCTCCTGAGGGCTATTTCTGTTTTGCTTTCAGCATATTGCTGTTTATTTAATTTTATTTATTTATTTTTATTTTACATTCCAACCCCAGTTCCCCCTCCATCTCCTCCTCATGTTACCCTGCCATCTCCCACTTTTAAATATGGCTGTAGTATAACTTGAGATCAAGTATGAGGCTATTTATAGCATTGTTATCAGTGTTCAGCTTTGCTCTTGTTGTCCAGGATCTTTTGTGCTTCTGTAGGAATTATAGGATTTAATTTCAACTTCTGTGAAGAATATCATTGAAATTTTGATGGGAATTGCACTAAATCTATAGATTGCCTATTTCTGTGGTTTAGCTCTTTTTATAATAGTAGTTACTCTAATGCATAACACGAGGATATATCCATCAATTTCATTCTTCAAGATTTAAAATTTTTCATAACAGAGGAACTTCATTTCTATAGTTATGTTTATTCCCAGATTAATTTAAGCAAGTGTTTCTCAAACTGTTGGTCACCACCATTTTGGGCATCAACAATCCTTTCACAGTGGTCAATAAGACTATCATAAAAACACAGGTATTTATACTACGATTCATAACAGTAGCAAAATTGCAAATATAAAGTAGAAACAAAAATAATTTTGTGGTTAGGGATCAGCACAACATGAGGAAGGATATTATAGGGTCATAGCAATAGGAAGGTTGGGAAACGATGATTTAGTTATTACGATTAGGATTACTTTATTATTTTATTTTTCCATTTCTCATCTCTAAATTTCTGTTCCAATTTTTATCATTAATTTCCATCTATTTATGTTGCTTTTGACTGGTTCTTGTGTTTCTACAGGTTTAAGATACATTGTCAAGATGCTGAATATTGTCCTGTACTACAATGCATTTAGTATCCTCCCCTGTTGTCTCCACAACCAAACTCTATTTGTTTTGATGCTTATTTCATTTCTTCACAGAACTCCACATTGAGGAGAACCTTAAGCTGCAGTGCTCATCATCTCTTTTCTTAGATTTCCTCTATAGAGTGTTGACTACTTAGAGGTAATCCTAGTACTATGCTGATGTTCCAATTTATGCCTTCCTATAGATTACACCAAATACATTAGGATATTATGTATATTTTCCACATTTGACTCTTCATCTTTCTCTTTTCCTATATCTCTTGTTTTCTTCTTTCTTGTCTTTCTTAGTTTTCCTGTTTTTGCTGTATGTTGAATGTTAGCTGCAACTATCACAGGTCTCACCCCTATCTTTGTCAAAGCCTAGTCCATACCATATGAAGGATACACAGCCAAGAAATGAAATGAAGAGCCTAGTAGAGCAGTCCTTATGGAGTTTATGCACATGTTAGCATGAAAGTGTTATTTTTGGATCCTAGAAGTAGCTGTCTAGATGACCACCCCAATTATGAACTCATACAACATTTCACTCTTGTTTTTTGAGATACAGCATTCCTGAACGGATGTTCAGGACCCCTACAGGATTAGGATGATCCTGTCTGTGGAGTGAATAATTACCTATAGTAAAAGCTATGCAGGAAATTGCCTGATGGAAAGGCTGCTGCGACACAAGTGACCTTCCGACTTCATCTTCATATATAATCATTCTGCCCTAGAGTCTTTCTGGACAAGAGGTAAGAACGTTTTTTATTCTGCCTACAGCTACTAACCATATTAGGTGACACACTGAGAATCCATTCACATGAGACATAATTTGTTTGCACAGGGTGAATCTCCTAGCATAACTTCCTTGTGGGTTTTAATGAATGCATGTGAGAGGGCGAGGACTTGGGTGTTCCCCTCTGGTTTTCAGTGAATCGGAATATCTCACTTTTGTGGACTCCTTGGACTCCCTCCACACATTGCCAAGAATTATATCCAGTGTTTTATACAAAGTAGTTTAAAAAGTTCTACCACTAAGCTACAAACACAGTTATCATTAACCTAATTTATAACATCTAGATCAAGGGACTTGAAGTGGCATAAACAGAGACATTGTGTGTTTTCTTTCCATAAAATTCAGCATAGTATGTTTAGCCAAGTATCCTTTCACTTTACCTTCACTGTGTAAATGAAACTTTTGAAAAGAATCCCTGTATGCAGAGACTGGTTGGCTGATTAGAATTTCAGTACTGTGGAGACATTGAAATGTTGCAGGTCCAGAGACTAGTTATCTTATCTTGGGCTAAGATCAGCTTTTCAGAACAGGCATTTCTTGACCAAGTTTTGTTATAACTAACAGATTGTCACTAACAAATTAAAAGCAAAACAAAACATAAAATCTTTTAGAATCTGTTAAATTATCAGTCAACTAGCTTCTACCAACCCAAAAATTAATAATGTCATCAGACAGCATGTTAGACATACAGAAAAGGTTCCCCATTTTGATGTATCTGTCTCTCTGATATAACTCCCAAGGTATTTTAAATTTGCCTTGATTTATGACCTTGTTTTGTATAAAATACCTAAAAAAACTCCTTGAAACTGCTTCCATGTTGGAAATGGAATGTGAAATAAACCAAAATCTATGTTTATAAATCATGGTTGGTCATTCAGAATGGATCCAGAATAAACTTCATTTACTCTTTTTGAAGAGAGCTATGGGTTTTGCATTGATACTTGTCAGTAATCAAGATAGTGCCATTGAAAATCATCTGTAATTCTACTTTTAATTTATTCTCTATCATTAATAGCTTTCCTTCCACTGTCACCTTACTTCTATAGGAGGTAGACTGATTACCATGGAGTCCACCATGTTGTTCCATGTCCCACACCACTGCTTAGATCTTAGTTTACATGCTGTACTTTTAAAATACGAGATCATTTATAAGGACAATCCAAGATGCAGGAGGTTTTTGACATCTTTGTAATCAGGAGCAGGATTCAGCCATCAAGCAGACTGACAGTCATACCCTACAGTCATCTTTGCAGCCATCCTCTTTCCCCCTAAATTTCCATGATAACTTGTTTCTAAGTTCTATAAAACCAAACTCTCAACTAGAGTTACCTCAAAACTGCTACTGCTCCAAAGCCTCCTAATTATAGAACCTTAACCCAACATTACCCTTAACCCAACATTTACCCCAACACTGGTTACAAGCATTCAATTCTCTGCTTTGTAGAATTCAGTTTTATACCTCAATCCATGTAAATGAGATCATATAATATTTCAGTATTTATCTCTATCTGAAATATATCAAAACTGCATATGTTTTACATGTGTCTTTAAATTGGTGAAAGGCACAATTATTTTTGAGTGAGAGAACTTGATTTGTAGAAATGGTATCATCATGTTTTATAACTTGGAGTTTTCCTTTCATGAATCCATAAATATAAATTGCAATCTTTCAGATAGTAGTATTTACTGATAGTGTTACTCATATGCCCAGTGATATATTGCTGTGGAATGTTCTGTATGGCAAACGTGTTGCTCTGATTGGTCAATAAATAAAATACTGATTGGCCAGTGGCTAGGCAGGAAGTATAGGTGGGACTAACAGAGAGGAGAAAAGAAAGAACAGGAAGGCAGAAGGAGTCACTGCCAGCAGCCGCCAGGACAAGTAGAATGTGAAAATGCCAGTAAGCCACGAGCCACATGGCAAGGTATAGATTTATGGAAACGGATTAATTTAAGCTATAAGAACAGTTAGCAAGAAGCCTGCCATGGCCATACAGTTTGTAAGCAATATAAGTCTCTGTGTTTACTTGGTTGGGTCTGAGCAACTGTGGGATGGGTGGGTGACAAAGATTTGTCCTGACTGTGGGCAAGGCAGGAAAACTCTAGCTACAATATATTGCCATATATCTGCTGTTTATCTTTTTTCTCTCTTTTTGTTTGGGGGGGGGTGCGGTTTCATGGATCCCAAGTTAACCACCAGATTGCTATGGTAGAGTCTTGAAAATTATTAGGGTATTGCCTTAACAATCTTCTTCCCAGGGGCCCAGAAGAGAAGCTACAAAGAGCATGAATTATTTTGAGAAAAAAATCTAAGTACACCTAGCTCATTTGCCCATCTACTTTATTCCTCTATGATAACATTCTATCTACACAGCTTCAGTTCTGTTCTTATGCCTAGCTCCTATTTGCCTGATTTCACTCTACATGTATCTGCCTTCCCTCTAAGTTCTATCTTAATTTTCTCACCTTAGTTCTGCCCCATCTAGGTTCTCATCTATCTAGTTCTTTCCCTTCTTGTCTCCTCTCCCATCTCCTTCATTCTCATCTTGTTTTTCCTCATCTTGTTCTTCCCTATCTGCTTCTTCCTCATCTTCCATCTTGTTCTCTGGTACTCTCTTGTAGCCCTTCAATCTAGTTCTTCCCCATCTCAGTTCGTTCCTCTCCAGTTCTTTCCTATCTAGTTCTTCCATTCTTCTTTCCTTTCTCTGTCTCACCCTCCCAAATCTTTGAGGTTTACAGTTACATACCCATGTAATAGCAATGCTCTGGGTAAAGCAAGGTCACCAGGATTGAATTCCCTCAAGGTCAAAAGGAGGGTCAATGAAATCCACACAAAAGAGTAGTAATTGCCAGACATCATCTGCAACCCCAAAAAGAAGTGACAAATGAGGAATAGAGTCAACTAAGGGCTGAATTTGGTTTATTTCTGAGCAAGGGGGATTTTAGGTGCTCAACTATATATTCTTAGAAGTGGGTAATTAAAGTGTTAGGAGACTATCAGTGACAAGGGGAAATAAAGCTGCTTTATTTTCCTTTGACCCCTTACCTGTCCATACTATCATGGTGACTGCAGTTTTTTGGCAGGGCGGGGGAGTGCTCTGGATGACTGGGTTTCCTGAGTCTGCTTGATGTACCTGTAAGTAGAATTTAGGTTCTGACTAAATAGTTAAAGGAGGATCTAAAACTGAGATAAGACTTTGGAAAGCACATCATCCAGGCCTTCTCAAACAGATAGTCTGGATGCTTAAGTCTGTTATTAAAGAGTACAGAGGTATCTGTGATAAGATACTTTCTTCCATCCAGGGATGATCCTGGCCAGATGCTGCTAATGATGATTATGACAGAAGGCCTGAAATTAGGGATCCTGGCTGTATTACTGCACAGGAGGTTATCTAAATATTCGATTAGTAGAGGGGAAACACTAGCCAATAAATGATGGAAAAGCTACATAGCACACAAGAAATTCATAATAGGAAATAGCTAATAATCAAATGCCAATATCACCAAGACTCCTTGAGCCTCAGCTTGACCTACAAATGGCCCTGAATTTCTTCCAGGTATTAGCTTGTCATATGAGTTGAAATCCTACTTTCTATTATTGCGGCTTGCAGCAGTGGAGAATAATCTGGATTTTCTGATCCTCCTTCCTCCATGACCTGGATGCTGTTATTACAGGTGTGCGCCTCCATACTCTGTATTATAATATACTGGGAATGGAGCCAGGAAAATACTAGTCAAGCACTTGACAGAGTTTTTTAACAGTCCATTGTTACAGTGTCAGACTTTGAATATCAGTCCTTGTCTTAGACTCTGCAGCACCCACTGTCCCAATCAGAGCCCATTTTGAAAACCATTATTCCTGCAGAAAACTGCAGCCTATGTTCTGCATATACTCTGGGACTTAAGAAGGGAGGCCTCAGTGGGTTTGGTGGTGCATGCCTTCAATCCCAGCACTGAAGGAGACAGTAGCATGTGGAGGGCCCCAGTTTTCTCTGCTCTGAAGTGCTGGAAAAGGCAGGCTACATCCTATCCTGGTTTTCATTTCTGTGTCATTGGAAAGGGACTTATTATATTTTCTAAATTTTTTACTTACCTTCAAAATTTAAGCATTTATTTGTTAGTTTTTTGGGGGAGCTTAGTAGTTTCTTTTTTCTTTGGTAGTTTGAAACCAAGTCTTACACTTTAGTTTAGGCTAACCTCATACACAATACTCCTGCCATATTCAACACTCTGTTTTGGTATCACCTATATGTACTGCATTGATAGTCAGTATTACTGTTTTAATACATGGACTTATATTTACCCTCACTAGAATGTACACATGTGCAATGCAAATTTGAAAATATCCAAAGTCAGGCAATTGGGGCCCACACCTATTATCATGCTTCTGGGAAGTGTAGTTAAGAGTATCTGGAGGTCAGAGCCAGCTACTGAGACTCTGTCTTACATAAGTGTTCCAGGTGTAGCATGTCTTTAATCCCAGTACTTCAGAAGCAGAGGCAGGTAGATATCTATGAGTTTCAGGCCAGGCTGGTTTACAGATTAAGTTCCAGGCTAACAAGTCCTTGTCTCAAAACACAAATATAAATACAAATAATAAAATATCAACCTTTTATATTTAGTCTTTTACTTGTTTCATTGGATATAGACTTAGAAATGTCTTGACAAAGCTTTTGCTTTTATAACAAATGAAAATACTTTTGCAGTTATGCTATGATTACAGAAGCTGTCAATTTATATGCCATTCTCAGTATATTTTTGTGTTGTTTTAATACATTTGTCAAAATTTCTTGAAATAGTTGTTGGTGCTTTTGATGGCACAGCGTATTCCTTTTCTGTTTCAGTGAGATTCATTTTAAGCACAATTTCCATTCAATTAACTATCATATAGTTCTATAACCATGGCTGTTATGACTGAGGCCAAAGAAAGGGGTTTTTAGTTGCCTATTTTCTGCAATAACACACACCCCCACACACATACCCACAGAGAGAGAGAGAGAGAGAGAGACAGACAGACAGACAGACAGACAGAGGGAGAGAGAGAGAGGCAGACCCTTTAAAGTTTCACATGAATTTTGCATAATATATCAATATTATGATGTCTGTTTGTGTGTATGTGTGTATAATATTTGACATGTATTCAGTAATAATTTGGGGGAGGATAGTGGGTTTGTTGAAACAGGATCTTCTTATCTAGAACTAGCTGGACTGGACCAAACTGGCCTTAAATTTGTGTCAGTAGTCCTTCCTCTGACTTCCATGTGCTAGATTAATAGATGTATACCTCCATGTCTAGAACTCAATGATAACTTATTAAAGCATGTGGAAAGTAAGCCTTGATGTATAGAAAGAGACCACTAACACAGAGTTTTCATGTGTAAAGAGAGATTGGCTTGACACAAAGTAAAACATAGGAAAGTGTGAATTTATGATCCAGGGAAAATTAGGGAGGCCAGAAGATTAATGACTATTGAGCATTACTTGGAATTCTGGCTGAAGTTAATTCAGTGTGACAAGATACCATGGATGGGTGGTTGTAGATGTAACCAACCATTTTATTAAATAAGAAACACAGAACCAATGTAAAAGAGAAAGCCAAGAGGTCAGAGCTCAGCGCTAAAATCTTACCCTTCCTCCTGTGGTGCTCCTAGCTCCCCGAAAAAGAGACCTATTTCCTGTGTGTATGTCTTTAAATAATCTTTCTGTTCTGCCTTCTCATTGGTTGTAAACCCAAACACATAACTGCCTCGTCACTGCCTGTAAGTACATCCCTCTAGGTCTTAAAGGCATATGTCTCCAATGCTGGCTATATCCCTGAATACACAGAGATTGATGGGATTAAAGGCATGCGCCACCACCGCCATGCTCTTTCTATGGCTCTAATAGCTCTGACCCCCGGGCAACTTTATTAACATACAATTAAAATCACATTTCAGTACAAATAGAATACCACCATAGGTGGTGACAGATGAAAAACATTACTACATATCTACTATGGAATACTCTTGTTAATCTATGATAGCAGTATCTTTGATAAAATTGGAAACTGCCAAGACAGCCCTAATCAGAGGTAGGAAATCTGACTAAAGTTGTATTAAGCAGAGAAATTCAACATTTTATGTAATACCTTCTCTTTTCCATGTATAGGCATCCCCCCCAAAGGAATAAGAATGATATTTTGCACGATGTCTATATTTATATACTTGTATTGATTTTTAATCTTAGCATATGAGAGTAGTCATCTGAAGTCTAAATTCTCCTTTACCAGCTCTACTCCTTTAAGACTCCATTTCCCATCACCACCAGGTAGGCCTGCTGATTCCTAGTCAATAAGCTCATAAAGGCCTTTAGAGACTTCCCTAATCAGACAGACAGCTATTCTGTTCATTCCCACCCCAAACACATCCTTAGCTCTTTAGCCACTTGCTTACCTGATCCTCCAACTAGATCCACATCTCAAAATTCTGTGAGACCTCCCTTATCTGCCTCACAATTAGGATCTGCTCCTTACCACCCTATTACCTTCCAGTTCACTGTAATGTATCTCTCAACTGTTACTCCCCACTCCTCAGACTAGACTTGCTCTATCTCATCCTAAAATAAAATAAATCTTGTAACATATTCCTTCTACATAAAATTGATTCCACAGGTTTCTCTGACCTCCTCATTAATTCCAGAAGACACTTTGTCTTGTATAAATACAATTATTACAATCTCCTGTCTATTCCTCTTTAATTTCCACTAGCATGTACACTGTTTAAATCCTTCCTCTACCTGCTATATGATATTTCCCTTTAATCAGAAACATGCCTCTTATTGATCAAGCAGGGTAATTTAATTATAGGTACAGAATTCAGTCTTTTCTTCAGTACTGGATATTTGCTTTTCTCTCCAGCAGTTCTCCCTAATTCTGATATTCCTCTAGGGCTACTAATTGTTCCTCAAATTTAATGGGCATTTGCTTCACCTGGGAGTTGTTAAAATACAAGGTATAACATCCACCTAGGCATTAAAATTCACAAGGTCTAGCTGGGGTCTTTGAATTTCTATTTTATCAAGTGTCAGTCGTGCTCTAAGGACCAAACTAAAATAAATACCTACTGGTGAGGTTGTAGTTCTCTAACTTTGGTCTCATACTTTTATTGTCTTTCTACTCCATACTTTGCTCATCAATATGTCTTTGGGTAGGGCAGAGTTGTGTGCCACATAATTGTCTGAATGCACAGTGGATAAAGGCTTGTACTCTGAACTTTTCCCAACTCCTCTAGCCCACCAAATCTTGTTGACCTTTTTACATTTACTTTGTTTTGAATGTCTTGTTTCTGTGTAAGTACAGGGACAGATGTTTAAAGAATGTCTCATAACCATATGAGCATTCCTCTGGCTTCTTTATGTGTGTCACAACCTCCAAGGCATAGGAAATACCTTCACATAGATAAGGATATCTCTCTAGAAGCAAGGGGAATAGTATGTTCACGACTGTTCTGGGGAAGCTTATGTTCTCCCATTCCTGGGAGAAGGTGTAAAATGATTCATAAGAAAATTTCCATCAACCTAGTTTTTCTAATATTGCACAGATATTAAAAGTCCTGCAAGTACTCAACAGGTGAAGATGAAAAAAAAAAGGTGTCCTGGCAGTCATCATGTGGCTCAGCTTTCCTGGATCTTTGTCAAGCGGCTGTGCTGGCTCTATGACTTCTGCCATTCCATTCAGCTGTGCCTGTACCACTAATTCTAGCTCATTCATAACCTCCACACTGATTTCCATAGTGGATGCATCAGTGTGCATTTCTACCAGGGTTCCTCCTTCCCTGCACCTGTGCCTGCATTTGTTTAGCTTGTGTGTTTATCTCAGCCATTCTCATTGGTGTGACTTGAAATCTCAGAGTATTTTTAAATTTAATACCTCAGAGTTAAGAATGTTGAATTATAAAATATTTCTCAGCCATTTGAACTTAATCTTTTGAGAATTAAGTTTAATGGCCTCACTATTAAAATTCTATTAATTTTGAGATTATAATTTAATTATAGTACTTATTCTCCCTCCTCCTTCTAAACACTCCCATAATCCTGGCTCTCTGATCTCTTTCAATCCATGGCCTCTTTCACCACCAACTGTAATAGCATGGGTATATGAATATACTTATGCATTCATGGCCCAGTTTTTAATTGGATTATTTTGTTGTTGTTTGTTTGCTTTTCTTTGTTTTGTATTGATTTCAAGACAAGGTTTCTGTGTAGCACTGTCTATCCTGGAACTCACTTTGTAGACATGGCTGGCTTCAAACTTAGAGATCTGCCTGCCTCTGCTCCCGAGTGCTAGCCTTAGAGGCATGAACTACCACCAGGCAGAAGGTTTGTTTTCTTTAGTGTTTAGTTTTAGGAGTGCTTCTTATATTCCACAAACTATCAGATGAATATCTGATAAAGACCTTTTTCCCAATCCAAATGCTGTCCCTTCAATTGAATGATGGTATCTTTTGTTGTAAAAAAACTTTTTTAATTTCATGAGGTCACAAGTATGAATTGTGGAACACAGTGCCTGTGATATCATTGTCCTGTTCAAAAAGTCATTTTCTCGTCGATGAGTTCAAGTATGTTTCCTGCTTTCTCTTCTATCATATTCAGGGCATCAGGTCTTAAGTTGCAATCCTCAATCAATTTGCAGTTGAATTTGTGCAGGGTAAGAAGTAAAGATTTAGTCTCATCCTTATAAATGTAGTTGTGTGGTTTAATCAGCACCATTCATTGAAAATTTTTACATTGTTGTGAACAATAAGATGATTATTATAGTGTGAGTTTATATGTGAGTCCTCAACTCTATTCTGTCAATCTATGTGTTGGGGGGGGGGGTTAATTGGTTAATTAATTAATGAATTTTCCCCAGCCTAATTATAGTTTCCCCTTCTTCCCACTTCTCTTCTGATTCCATCCATGAAACCTTCCCTACCCACTATCCACTCCTCCTTTCTCTTCAGAAAAAGTTAAGGTCTCCCATGTGTATCAGCCAGCCATGGCATAGCAAGTTGCAGTAAGACTAGACACTTTCTCTCATTTTAAACCTTGAGCAGAAAACCCAGTAAGAAGAAAGGATTCCAAAAGCAGGTAAAAGAGTCAGAGCTTGTTCCCTCTCTTAGGAGTCCCCAAAAAAGACCAACCTACACAACTGTAGCATATGTGCACATCAATCCCATACAACATTTTTCTGATTGTCAAGTCAGTCTCTGTGGGTCATTATGAGCCCAGATTAGTTGATTCTGTGGTTTTTTTCTTGTGGTGTACTTGGCCTTCTACCTTCTATAATCCTTCCAACTCCTCTTACACACAGTTCCCCAAGGTCTACCTAATGTTTGGCTGGGGTTATCTGCATCTATTTCCATCAGCTGCTGAGTGAAGTCCTTCTGGTGACAATCTATGAGTATATCAGAATATGATTAGGAATCACTTCAACAATTTTTTTCTTTTGACAGTCATGTCGGTTATCACAAACTGTTGGAGGCGAGCTCCTCTAGACTGCCCCAGGGTTGTGAATAGAAAACCTCAGAGTAGCTAAAGATTAGGAGAAATTTCTCATATATCTGAGTGCTTGGCATTTTCTATCTGAGTCTATTTAAAATAATTTCTATCTGACTGGTAAAATAAGGAAATTCACATGCTTTCTGATAATAACTTTCTATTTACTTTAGCTTTAGAATGGTTTCTGACTCTTTCTGTCTCCACACAGCTACAAATGTAACAACTGCTACATACAGCTACATATCTTTACATACATACATTTTTCACATGACTACACATTTTTTTATACATATTTCTGTTCTTTTTTTTTTTCAGGACAGGGTTTCTCTGTGTAGCTTTGTGCTTTACCTGGATCTCGCTCTGTAGACCAGGCTGGCTTCAAACTCACAAAGATCTGCCTGCCTCTGCCTCCCAAGTGCTGGGATTAAAGGCGTGTACCACCACCGCCCAGATCATATATTTCTCTTCTACAAATCTTTTCCATACAGCTTCATCTTCCTTGCCTCCACACAGCTACAAATCTCCACACCAGCTTCATCTTCCTTGCCTCCACACAGCTACAAATCTCCACAGCCACAGCTAAACATCTCATTTACATAGCTCTGTCACCATACAGCATTTCACACAGTTCCTAGGCAAGGCTCCTCTATGTAGCAGCAGCTCTTTCACACAGCTTTCTCTCTCACCCTCACTAAACACCTTCTTTTACATTATTCTTTACTCTTTTCTCACTCTTTCACCTACTCACTCCTTCACACTTTTCTCATGATGATTCTTCTTCATCTCTTACACACACACATACACTTCACTGATATTCTCCAGAAGCTCTCCATAGCCCTCTCTCTCTCCACACGTTCACTGCTGCCTCATGCCAAACTTTGGAAAAAGTTACCTTTTCAGAGCCTTACCTATTTTAAAAATGTAAGATGAGTCACGTAGTTTCTCTCTGGCTAGTAATGTCACATTGACTTATGCATGTAGCTCTAAGTTGGTGAGAGATCCCAGATAGTAAACAATTGGCTGAACTTTGAGCACAGTCAGAGTACGTGCAAAAAGAGAGCTACTGCAAGGAGCCAGATCTCAATGTAAACAGCCTGGCTTTGATTTAGCAGTATACAACACCTGGGAATTAGTCTCTGTGTGTTTTCTACAGGGGTCATTTTTAGTCTATTTTGAATTTGTTCTGAACTCCAACATTAGCTGTCTTTGAGACTGAGACTATCGTTACTTTCCTGTGTCAGTAGAAGAATACTCTGGTATTATTCCTATACATCAGGATTATACAGCTTAAACAGAAATCAACTTCCTGACCATCCACAACTATAAGTGTACCCAAAGAGGAGTATATTCTTCAGATGAACACTTAAGCAGTGGGGAAACACCCATATCAGTTCTTAGGGAAGCAATGTAGTGGCACATGAGAGAAACTGCAGACAGAAAACAACTGGTTTCCACAGTCAGTGACCCGATTGCCTTGCCAGGTAGGGCTCCCCATCAGGTGGGTGTGGTGGGTCAACCTGTTAATCACTAGTTGTCACTGCTGTACATTCTCACAGCCCCCTGCAGTTGGTTCTATCCTAGATCTCTTGGTTTTTATGCCAATACTATATTGTTTTTATTGTTTTAGCTCTACAGTATAACATGAAATATAGGAAGGTGGATATTTCTTGCACTTTATTGTTCAGGGAATTTTTTTTTTTGCTACAGTGAGTCTTTTGTATTTCCACATGAATTTTCAATTATTTATGTGTTTTTGCTGGGATTTTGATGGGGATTACATTGAATCTGTTAGTTACTTTTATTTAAGATGGCCATTTTCTTAATATTCACCCTGACCATCTATAATGATGAAATGCAATCAGGTTCTGGTTCTTCTTTAATTGACTTTTCCAGTTTTCTAAAGTTTTACTGTACACTTTGCATATGTGTGCATATACAATATGATATTGTATATACATGTGTGTGTGTGTGTTATGGCCAGATCACAGAGATACCCAAAAGACCACCAGAGACCAAATCCCATGCCATGTGTAAAAGCAAAGAACCTTTATTTTCAAGCTCAAGGGGTTAGTCTCTCTGTCTGTCTGAGGCAGAGGTGAGAGCAGAAAGCCCTGAGCCAGGGGAGATAGAGTTTTTATTATCATAGTAGTATTTAGGGTGAGGGGATTTCCAGGCTACAGTAGCCTGATTGGCTGACATTTGTATAGGGGTATCTTTAAAACAAAAATAGGTATGTGCTAAACTCAGGGATATCTGGCCACCTTATCTAATGATTGGAATGTTTGGGATGTCAGGTACTTCTCCTTAGATGGAGGCCCTCCCTGGGTGGGGTCAGGCTATGGCTTTTTCTGGGTCTGGGTGTTGTCTGCCAGTAAGCCTGTCAGAGAAGCTGTGTCTGGATCTCTAAGCCTGTCATGAAAGCTGTGTGGTCAAGTTGTTTTGGGGCCCATGCGCATTTCCTGCTTCACAAGTACCAATTATAGGAGTCAATCATGAATCCTACCAGTGCAGGGGTCCAGGGGTATTGGAACCTAAGAACTATTAGCTAACAGATTTTTCCAGGGCAGTGACATCTGTATCTATTGCCATTCTTAAGGCCCTATAGTTCTCATTTAATGAGTAATATCTCCTTGGTTCTGCACAAAGAGGGTCAAATGTCCTATCCTATTGCAGAACCATTTCAGTTAATAAATTTATCAATTGATAATTCTGAAGCTATTTTTCTGGTATGTCAATGGGCATTATAGTTGGCTGTCTTGCCTCTATGCCAGGAAGTTTCTTTTTGAACCAGCATTTCAGCCTTATTCTGGACAGGGAATTTGGGATGATGTATTCTCTTCTGGAACTTCTTCAAGCTGGCATTGGGGCATTGTTGTTAGGGTACCCCACCCACAAATAAAAGGATGAAAGACTGGTCAAAGGCTGGGCAATGGGGCATTTGTCAAAAGCATGTAGCTATCTAACCCAGCTGTAAAGAATAGGAACAATCCCTTGGCTCAGCAGGTCCATTTAGAAATTAGTGAGTCTAGAGCTCATAGTCAACGAGATCAGTGTAGTCAGTAACTGAAGCTCAAGAGAAAATCCACTGATACAAATTGAAACTAGGAACAGAAGTTAAAATTTATGAACTTGTTTGGAACCCTTAGGATCACATCTTTGATAACTTGGAAGAGCAGGGATTCCAAGACCAGGAGAGAGAGAAAAAAAAAATCTTTAGGAATAAGCTGTAATTTCCAGCCTCTGTGAAGTGGATCAACGTTTTATGACTCTTTTAATTCTCTGAGTCCTACACAAACTTTCTTCCAAAATGACATAAAATATTTAGACACATTAATATCACCAATCTGTACTGAAATCCATATCATAGATAAAGCAGGTGATGAGTATATGTAAAACAGCAGAAGTGTACTCATATCTTTGAGTCCCAACAAGAACTACAGATTTGGGATAAAAACATGTGCATTTTCTTTCTGTCCTGAGAACCAGGTATAAATTAGACAGAGATTTTTGGCTGAAGAGAAGTACCTTTAGGTTTATATTTAGATGAAAACTAAAATAAATGTAAAATGTTGAGCTTGTGACTGAACAGTAAGTAGTCATTGCTCTACAAGCTTATCAGAACTCTATTAAATGTTAAGCTCTGAACTGTTATATTGTATAATGGGAGGGCAATCTGAAATATTTCTTACTATTTAAATCAGTTCTTTATCTCTTTATAACTTGCATTTATATCTTAAATCTTTTTCTGAGATCCTAAAAGCTTACAAGCTTTCATATCATCAGACTTTTCTTATACCCATATTTAAACCTTTATAACTTATCTAAACTTCTATATTTTAGAATATTTTCTTTAAAATGAGCTAAAATCTGGCTATAGCCTTGTGGAAGGATCTGGTTGTCTGATGCTGTCAAGCTGACAAAGTTATAGCTAGCCTAGATTTCAGTATTAGCAGAGTTCTGAGAAGGATAAATTATATGTGAGTGCAGGCCAAGCAGCTTTGGATTCTATAAATAACAGGAACCACTCCATACCCAGGTCTCCATAGCATTAAAGGCACAAGTATCAGAATAGCATAATCTTCTTTAATGATCAGGCACATAAGGCAGAGTTTTTTCTTTGAAGAGGGACATGGGCAGACTGATTTTACTTTGTCCAGGCAAAAGGGGCTGAAATCAATTTCCTGATGTTCTGCTCCTTTTCCACAGTCAGGGATGGGTCCAGGTGGCAGGCTTTGCATTGAGGGCATCTTGCCTTGTGTGCTATGTAGCCTTAATCCAGGGAGAGACGTTATGGTGTCCCATATGTAATCTTCTTTGGAGACCTTTCGTCACTGATAGAATCTGGAAGTCTGTCTAATATAATAAGCTTTCATATCAACATTTTAAATGCCATATTCTACAAATCTTTGAAGTATGATATCTGTCCAATTATATCTGATTAGAAAAATATTGTTTCTAGTTACTTGTTTTAACCTCAACCCTGAAAACATATGGAAGGAACTGAGTAAAGCTTATCCCTGTAATTAATTACATTAGTACTTAGCATGACAACAATTAAAGAACTTGATTCTTTATGACTATTTACATATGTTCTCTAACAGTCTACAATAAGTAGCCTTTAAAAACAATGATTTTAAATTGAAGCTCTTCTTGTATCAAATACAGGTTCAGTAAAGAAATCAAAACAAAATATCAATATAAAACATTTATATGATTCAGTTTATCCAAATAGTTTAAGCTTAACAAATTTAGCAAAGACAAGGAAGCTAGACAACATTTTTAAGCCTGAACAGACCTTAAGCAAAAGGAAATATTCTCTAAGTCACTTGTTCTCAATGTTTTTCATAACTTCAGTTTTGTCATTGTTGAATATCAATGCAAACATCTGACATGCTGGTGGACCTTGGCTTACCCTATAAAAAGGTTTTTTAACCCCCACAGGGTCAAGACTCATGTAGTCAGAAGGTGTTCTAAGCCCTTTGCCTAGGTCATTGTCTTGCTGCATCACAAGAAATGAACATCCCAGTTTCTGGTTAGTATTTGGTGCTTGTGGCTGGGACCCTAATTTTTAGCCTTTTATTTTAAGTCAAAATATTAACAATATGGAACATTTTATAGACTTAAAATGTCCCATAGCCTTATAAATTTAAATATTTTAAAAATTCTTCTTAAAAAAGTTAAAAACTTTCAAATGTCTTTCTGCTATACCAACAACAAAGTCTCTTCTTCTACTCTAAGAGGGAGAAAACATGATATAACCACAATCTGTATAAAGGAAAACTATGCTCCAGAGTGCAAATAATCTGGGATTCATTCACCATCCTTTTTGTTCTTTTACTTAGAGGCTTGGATCATTTCTTGGGCCCTATGCTTGGGAGCATATACATAGCCTACTTCTAGATCTCAGTCTGCTACATTTGATTGTGGCTGGTGCTTCTGGTGACCATCACTTGGGTGTCTCCTAAATTACAAAGTTTAGCTGCCTGAGCAAGATACATTCTTGTATATAAAAGTGTTGAGGTGCAGCTTTAATATTTATCAAATACCTTATTTATTAAACAACGTAGCCATCTATTTAAATTGGCTAGAAGCTTGCTGTTGAACACTTGGCAAAGACATAAATACTTAAGTGTAAATATCTAAGTTAACTTTTATTTTCTGAATATATCTTTATAACCTTAGTAAAAAATGGTTGCCAGCCACATGGTTGCCTACATCATGATCAGGTTACCAGCCAGGATAGAGGAAAGCCATGTGTTTGCTGTTTGAAACATGTTTTTTCTAAACAATGATTGCATGCACTCATATATACATACTCACAGTTGGATCGGAGTTATGTGAAATATATATATATATATAAAAGAGCCACCACCAGGTATTTACTAAAAAGAGCCACACACCAGGTGTTCAAATACCAAAATCTCTAGGGAAACTTTCTCATTCAAACCATTATGCCTGCTCTCATGTTTGCCAAGCCATTTCCACAGTTCTCATATGCTCCAGGACAGTACCATGACCCTTGCTGCTCCATTAATCAAATTGACTGCTAAAAGTACTATTGCTGGACAAATAACATCTGGCACCAGTTTGTCTTGTTGCAGGACAGAAATATACACTGCATACTTTGGGTGAGATAAACTGAATAGGACAAACTTAATCTTTAAAAAAAGATTTTAAAGGGTCTCATTATATAGTCCTTGCTGACCAGGAACTCACTATGTAGAACAAGCTATACTTTGAATAACAGAAAGCTTCCTCTGCTTCCACTTGGGATAAAAGCATGTGCTACCACACCCAGCCTCAAACTTTATATATATATTCACATAAACAGTTTGCAGTGAAGAATCATCAGCTATTTTTCAAATGAAAATCAACCATAATTAACTTTTAAATTCAGTATTTGCAGGTATAGGACACCACAACAAATGTATTTCACATTCCTTCCAACCTTCTACAACCTTCCATGTAAGAAACCATAACAAACATAGCTCACACCATACCCTCTCTGACTTTCTTAACCTCCCATGTACCCTCAGTCCATTCAGACATTTACTTCAGACAAATTTCTCTCTTCCTTTTTCTTTCAAAACATTTCTCTGAAAAACTTGACAAATGAGGCTCATAATCAGCCATCCCTTGTGGCTTCAGGACCCATATCCATCCACTACCAGAGAGCTGTGCCTTTTGTATGTTCTATTCCATGTGGTTTTGAATAGTTTTTGTGCATAAATAGAGAGTTTGGTGTCTCTGGTAGAATGGTATTAAGTAGCATCAATTAAACTTATAGACAGACTTCTTTAAGCCCCTTCTCCATATACTTGTTACATAACAAGTCATTCTATAACTTAATGCCTCAAAATATTCACTTAATTTATCCATGGCATGACTTTATGGCTAACATTCAATGAGAACACAATGGGTTTGAGTCCTCTCTGTTTCACACTGTTTTTAAGGTGGATTTATCTCAACACAGTGGTCTCAGTCTTCATAAGGGGATGTTCCAGGTACAATTTCCCTTCCAACAGTTAAAAGCTGCCTCATCAAATGACTCGGGCTCTGAACTCACAAAGTGATCTGTTAGCTAGAGATTATAAATATGCTTGTATTCAGTAAATAGAATTGTACCAAAATCCATTTTCTCATCTTTGATTCAAGACTTTGACCAACATACTCAATAAACACAACTACTGATTAATTTTTGAATGAGTTGTATTAATGTATGTATAACTAGAGCCCTGAGTTTGCTGCTATCTTCCTCAACTGATCTTTATCTTTTTTATTTTATAATTTGACTTAATTTTACATATCAGCCACTGACTCCCCTGGCCTCCATATTCACCCCCCAGCCCTCCCCCCCAGCTCCCCTCCCTATTCCCATCTCCTCCAGGGCAAGGACTCCACTGGGGATTCAGCTCTACCTGGTAGATTCAGTCAGGCAGGTCCAGTCCCTTCCTCCCAGGCTGAGCAAAGTGTCCCTTCTTGGGCCCCAGGTTCCAAACAGGGAGCTCATGCACTAAGGACAGGTCCTGGTCCAACTTCCTGGGTGCCTCCCAAACAGTTCAAGCTAATCAACTGTCTCACACATCCAGAGGGCCTGATTCAGTTGGAGGCTCCTCAGCTATTGGTTTATAGTTCATGTGTTTCCACTAGTTTGGCTATTTGTCCCTATCCTTTTTTCAATCTTGGTCTCAACAATTCTTGCTTATAAACATAGAAACCCTTACCAAAGTCTTTCTTGTGTTTTATCTCAGTAGACTAGAGTTTATTGTAAAGCTGCGATATTTTAAACAAGAACAGAAATACATGCATTTACCATAACAAGAATAACCAAATTTGCATCAACATTCTATCAACATGAAGCATTTAGTGTTTTTTGTTTGTTTGTTTGAGTTCTGTTTTGTTTTGTTTGGTTTGGTTTGGTTTTTCGAGATAGGGTTTTTCTGTGTACTTTTGGTGCTTGTCCTGGAGCTCACTCTGTAGACCAGGCTGGCCTAAAACTTACAGAGATCCACCTGGTTCTGCCTCCTGACCCTTGGGATTATAGGTGTGCTCTACAGCCGCCTGGTTAGCAATAGCTTTTTTTTTAAACCAATAATGATTTATAACCAACCCTTCTAAATGATGACAAATATTTATAATCTATTGAATCTGAATGATCGAAGCAGCCCTGGCTACAGCATCATAACATAGCCACCACAGCTTAACAACCATAGACAGTGATGCACCACACTGCCCTACAAGCCAGTCCTCTCTCAGGATTGGTGGACATCCCCCAGGGCTGGTTATGTGAGCCCCACCCATTAGCAAGGGAGAGGAAGGGAATAGTGCTTAGCATGGGGACAAAAGATTTTGCCAACCCCAGATTCTCAAGTGTGCTAGAACAGCAGACTAGAAGTGACTCCATGACCCTGCTGGGCCCCTGGACCTGTAGACCACTCCTAGGCTGTGACCCTAGAGGGGCAGTCCTCTACCAGCCCCAACACAGCTCAGGCATGCTCTGAGCTCCTCAAGGACCTCCCATTGGCTCCCTCAAGCACTGCACCACAAGGCTCCATGAGGCTCTCTGTGTGGGGGCCCAACCTTGAACCTGTTGTGCCCAATCCCATAGTGCTCATGACCCACCCCAGTGCCCAGCCACTTGGTCCAGTGGCTGCTCATTCCATGGGCAGCATCACAATAGTTCACTCAGGCACCAACTGCTGTGTCCTCAGAAAGCAAGGAAGCAATTGGCAGGAGTACTCTCAGTCTGTCCCAGTTCAATGAGAGGGACCCTCCATCCCTTCCAGTGGCCATCTGGCCCTAAAAGCTGGCACAGCTTCTATCAGGAGTCACAATGTCCACACAAGCTCAGGCATAAAACATGCATACCTGTGCCCCCTTTCTCACACATTCACACATTCATATAGGTAGGACATTCCAACAGAAAGGCAAACAAAACTTTTTACAGGACACAAGAGTACAAAAGAGCTCTCTTTGTGCCTGGAAACAAAACCAAAAAAGAAAGATGTCAGCTTCATGCTGGTGCATGGGAACAACCCATATCATCCATACAAATCAAAGTCAAATACAAATAAATCAAAGAGATTCAAACCTGTCCAAAAGACCTTCTGCAGGAACTTACAAATTTTAGGCTCACTTACAAAAGGATATCCAAGTAGCCAAAAGGCCCACTTACAAAAGGATGTTTCAAAAGCCCATTTACATAAGGATATCCAAATGAAAATAAACACAGAACATACAAAAGTAAACATAGACACACAGAAAACATGCCAGCCAACTTCAGGCTCTATGGTGCTGGTTGGCTTGGGGAATCTGGGACGAGCCCCCAAATGTTCTGTCCAGGCCATGGGGACATCCAAAAGGCCACCAAGGAAACTGATTGCCATATGTAAAAGCAAGGAGCCTTTATTGTCAAGCTCTGAGGCCAGGTCTCTCTGTCTGTCCAACACAACAGTGAGAACAGAGAGCCCTAAGCCCAGGTGGGATAGAGATTTTCATTATAGCAGTGCTTGAGGTGAGGGGATTTCCAGGGGTTAGGACCCTGATTGGCTAGTATTTGTCTAATGGTGTCTGTAAAACAAAAACAGGTGTGTGCAAGACTCAGGGCCATCTGGCCAACTTATCTAATGGTTGGAATGTTTGGGATGTCAGGTACTTCTCCTAGATAGAGACCCTTCCTGGATGGGGTCAGGTTATGGCTTTTCTTGGTGTTGCCTGCCAGTAAAAACTGTTACAGAGGCTGTGTCTGGGCCTCTAAGCCTGTCATGTCAATTGTGAGGACATGTGGTTTTGGGGCCCCTCCATAATATATAATATATATAGATGTGTGTGTGTGTGTGTGTGTGTGTGTGTGTGTGTAATATATATATATATATATATATATATATATATATATATATATATATATATATATATATATTATGAATGGTATTGTTTGTGTGTGTTTGTGTTTGTATTATATATATTATAAATGGTATTGTTTGTGTTTGTATTATATATATTATGAATGGTATTGTTTTTATGAGTTCTTTCTCAGCATGGTTGTTGTAGGAAACCTACTGATTTTTGTGTGTTAATTTCTGATCCTTCCACTTTGCTGAATGTACTTATCAGAAGTAAGAGGGTTTTGGTAGTATATTCAGAAACTTCTATGTATATAATTAAATATTATAATTAAGAGGACTTCCTCCTTTCCTATTTTATTGCCTTTGTCTCCTTCACTTCTCATATTGCCCTAGCTAAGACATATTATTATATTGAATAGAAAGGAGAAGAATGAACATCCTTGTCTTGTTTCTGGTTTTAATAAAAATGCTTTCTAAGAAAACTGACTCTTGTTCTTGCATCAGTCAATGACAATCACTCCTCAGCTATGGATATAGCCTTGAGAGCTCCTACTCCATGCTTGAATACATGCTTGCTCTTGTGATTAAGGAGTATGTATGTAACCACAACTGCTGTTACATCATGCTTGAAATAACCATGTCATGTAGAGGACAATATTTCCCAGCATTCTTCCCCATCTTTCAGCTCTTATTTTCTTTATATACCATTTTCAGGATATTTCTTGATTCCTGACAAGGATTATTATAGACAACCTCTCTATAGCTGAGTTATCACAGTTGCCATTCTTAGTGCTTTTAGTAGTTATTCAAACAGAATTAATCAACACAAACTGCAATAAGGATCATATCTAACCAAAGATGAGACCAGCACACATTTCTGGACATAAACATATATATTTAGAATGTAGCATTACAATATGACTGTTTTTGAAAACATCAATGGATTTTCCTCTAAGATTTCCCTAGCCTTGTTTTTGTTTCTGTTTTATTTTATTTGTTTGTTTTGTTTGATTTTTAACATATTTACAGGACCATACCTAAATTTCCTCTTGTGGATCAGGCCTCAATTCCAATCAATAAAATGGATAGTTACTCCCATAAACAGAATTGCCACTATTGCACCAGAGGGTATTTCTTGCCTAGTATGTCATTATTGTAGCATGAAAGATCTAGCAATGGATTAAAAAATGACTATCGTTTCTCCTCTACATAAGTACCCTGCATAATACTTTCTAATGCTATGGATCCTAGCCAGCATGAAGACTTTTCTGGTTAGTTCAAGGTCAATTTCTCTGTATCCTGCAAACAAAATGTGCTGTGTCTTGAACAATAGGTTCTTACCATTACATTCTAATGGGCAGCCAAGAATAATGGTAACCTCACATAGTACTTTTTTGTTCTATTACAATGCATTATCCTATAAATTTCATGATTTTATTTTCTTTTAGCTGATATATTCTAATATATATATATATATATATATATATATATATATATATATATATATATATACCTGTCTTGGGGTTTCTATTGCTGTTAAGAGACACAATGAACATGGCAGCTCTTATAAGAGAAAGCATTTAATTCAGACTGGCTTACAGGTCAGAAATTTAGTCAATTATCATGGTAGAAAGCATAGCAACACACACTAATATAGGTGCTGAAAAGGTAGCTGAGAGTTGTACATCCAAATCAGCAAGCAGCAGGAAGTAAAAATGACACTGAGCCTGGTTTGAGCCTCTGAAACCTCAAACCACACACAGGGACACACTCCTTCCATAAGCAACAAGGCCTCACCTACTCCAAGGCCATACTTCCTAATAGTGCCATTCCCTATGAGCCTATGTGGGCCTATTCATTCAAAGCACCACCTTACACTCCCTGGTTCCCATAGGCTTCATAACCATATCATAATTCAAAACCGTGTGTAGTCCAATTCAGAAGTCCTCATAGTCAGCCACGCAAGAGTAATGTATAGCTTTAATCCAAGCATTTAGAAAGCAGAGGCAGATGGATCCCAAAGTTTGAGGCCATCCTGGGCTGCAGAGTGAGTTCCAGGATAGTTGGATCTATATGGAGAAATCCTGTGTAGCACTTCCCCTTTCTTTTTAAAAGGAAAGTTTTAACTTTTACACATCTCCAAAGTCAGCTTGGTATATTTGGGAATTTGGGCGTAGCTTCTCTTACTACTTCCTGCTGGAGGGGGGCGCTGTCTCTTATGGGGACACAAAGAAAATTTTAGGATCATGGAATAGTCCGTAAGACTGTATCGTCTGAGCCAGTTGCCTTGAAACAATTCTGGATGTTGGATCATCTGGGCCATGGTGTCATCGGAGACCTTTCAGGGGGTCTTGGCTGGTCAAACCTGATGTATCTTAATCTGGAACAAATCCATAGCCTCTGGCTTTCTGTAGAAACAAAAGCAGAACCTCCTTTCCAAAGCAACATATCCTTATATCTAAATTTTGAAGTCAAGGTACCTTTAAAATATACATTTTGGCATAACTCAACAGCTTTTGCAATCAAATGTTTCTCTTCAGTTACGAATATCAAAGAGAACATAATCCAGATTCTCTGTGTGGTAGCCATTTTTATGTGGCTTATGTTTTATATTACCTTGAGCCTATTGCTTTAAACTGCAGCCTTTTAAGCCTGAAATGGTGCTGTGGCTGCTGGTTCCACCCACTTCAGCTTCCCAACATGGCGGTGGTACGTTTTCCGCCAGCTCTGGGAGCCATTGTGGGTCTGTGCTTTTATCCAAGCAGCATGTAGCCCAGAAACCTCTTTTTTTGTTTTGTACTAGCAAAGGCTAAATCCACCACGCAGCTTAATGTGCCACTTGCAGAGGCCTCATTCCCGCCATACTGCAGACCGAGCTCTCATGCTAGGAACCTGACAGTAGCTCAAACCGGCAGCTGCTGCTCATTTGAGAGAGACAATTAGGAAGCTGTTTTTAGCTCCGTTTTAGAATCTTTTCTCAGGTTTTAGGTAGAAAAGGTAGAAACTTTTGCCAACACGTTGGGTGCCATTTGTAGCTGGAGTTTTCCTGCCTTGCCCACAGTCAGGACAAATCTTTGTCACCTGCCAGTCCCACAGCCGCTAAGACCCAACCAAGTAAACACAGAGACTTATATTGCATACAAACTGTATAGCCGTGGCAGGCTTCTTGCTAACTGTTCTTATAGCTTAAATTAATCCATTTCCATAAATCTATACCTTGGCACGTGGCTGGTGGCTTACCGGCATCTTCACATGCTGCTGGTCATGGCGGCGGCTGCAGTGTCTCTCCGCCTCAGCCTTCTGCTTCCCACAATTCTCCTCTCTCCTTGTCCCACCTACTTCCTGCCTGGCCACTGGCCAATCAGTGTTTTATTTATTAACCAATCAGAGCAGTTTGACATATAGACCATCCCACAGCAATCCTGTCTCAAAAAGCAAACAAACAAACAAAAAAGTCCCCATAGTCTATCAAAGTCTCAACAATGTCTAAAAGCTCAGTTTCTTTTGATATTCCTTGGGATCTCTTAACTGTAAATAGCTATAAAATCAAAACTTAAAACCAGATTGCATACTTCCCACATACAAGGCCACAGGAGATAGATAGATAGATAGATAGATAGATAGATAGATAGATAGATAGATAGATAGATAGATAGATTACTTTTCAAAAAGGGAGGAAAGGGAGAGTTGTGAGGAAATACTGGGCCAAAACAAGAATGAAAAACAGCTAGGAAACTCTAAACTCCACATCTCCATGTCTGATGTCAAAGTGCTCTTCAGATCTTCAACTCCTTTCAGTTTTCTTGGGCTGGTTCTCTCTTACGGTGGTTCCATTCCCTGTCTGACATTCTCGTTAGCAGTTATCCCATGACTCTGGCATCTCCAACATTTTGAGGTCTCTAAGGCAATCCAGGCTTTACCATCACAGCTTCACACAATACCCACTCTAGGCCTCCATGCAGGGACACCCCTGACACACACTTGGCATCAGTGGTTTTCCTTAGCCATGAAGTGAGATTCCATAACTGCTTTCTTTTGCCCTTGATTCTAAAGCTGCCAAGTTTTACTGCTTGCTGGGTCTGGAACATAGCCCCTTAATTCAATTACATCTTCACCATATTTCTGTTTTTGATGACTTCCTTTACTATCTAAGCTTGCCCGTGTTGTGATTTGTTCTATAGACCAGGCTGGCATTGAACTCAGAGATCCACTTGCTTCTTTTCTTAGTGCTGGGATTGAAGGTGTGTACTACCATTTCTGGACCTAACCTCTTAGTTCCTTTTCACTGGTTTGAACCTTAGCTGAGTGTAGCTGAAGTTTTCCTGTGTCCTCCTGGCTTCTGCAGCCACTCAGACCCAAGTAAACGCACCGAGAATAATATTACTTATAAACTGTATGGCTGTGGCAGGCTTCTTGCAATCTAGTTTTTATATCTTAAATGAACTGTGATATAGTATATTTGTCTAATGGATTGCTATCTTAGCAGCGTTGTTAGTATATCTTCTGAATCAGACATCACTTTGTTTTCATTAACTTCATTGTTCTTCCCAATTATGGTGACTGGTGTAGGACACTGAAAGCTATCTCTTTAAATACAAGTAGAGAACAGAGAGTGTAGAGAAGAAGCAGTAAGTAGGGAGAGAAAACAGGAACTCACACAAGTCTTTTAATGGCAAAGCTCACTCCTTGTCATATACTTCCTCCAGCAAGGCTACACTACCCAAACCTTACTAAAAAGAGCCACCACCAGGTATTTACTAAAAAGAGCCACACACCAGGTGTTCAAATACCAAAATCTCTAGGGAAATTTTCTCATTCAAACCATTATGCCTGCTCTCATGTTTGCCAAGCCATTTCCACAGTTCTCATATGCTCCAGGACAGTACCATGACCCTTGCTGCTCCATTAATCAAATTGACTGCTAAAAGTACTATTGCTGGACAAATAACATCTGGCACCAGTTTGTCTTGTTGCAGGACAGAAATATACACTGCATACTTTGGGTGAGATAAACTGAATAGGACAAACTTAATCTTTAAAAAAAGATTTTAAAGGGTCTCATTATATAGTCCTTTCTGACCAGGAACTCACTATGTAGAGCAAGCTATACTTTGAATAACAGAAAGCTTCCTCTGCTTCCACTTGGGATAAAAGCATGTGCTACCACATCCAGCCTCAAACTTAATTTTTATCATCTCTATTATTTAGCATTCATATTCTCTGTAAATTACTGCCTGGGATTTAAAATCCTCCAGAAGCTCACTAGTACAGCATATGGTGTTTTGGTCACATTTTCTCTAGGCATTCAGTGCTCAGTACTAATCTTACCACATTGGCCTATGAGTGAACCCAGACAGGTACTTTGTCTGCTTGGGACAGTCCATGATGCCCCATTGTTAGCTTTGGCACTTTAGGAACCTAGTTTCCATGCTAGTCTAAAGCCTTTAAACATAATCACAGATAACTTAATAATTTTTGTTCTTCCTCCATTGTTTTGTAATCTCTGCTATTCATAGTGACATCTATTGCCACCTTCATATGCTTAGTTCTTGAGGTAATAACTGAACTTTTTGTTTGTACTCCAACAGCTGATGCTCATGGGCTCCCCATACTGCAAAACCCAAGTGCATCCCATGGCTCCTATGAGGGACAGACTCATTTGCCATGGATTATGGAACTTGTGTGTCAAAGAGGGATGGTTAGTGTGTCACTTAGTTCCCTCATTTCCACAGCACTCTGACCATATCCATACTGCATCACCTGGCAGGCTTTAGGGAAGCCTTTCATTCTATTTTTAGATGTCTAGAATTCCTCTCCTTTAAAGCATGGTAGTAAACACCTTTAATCCCATCACTTCAAAGGCAGAGGCAGATGGATATCAGAGTTAAAGTTCAGCCTGTTCTACATAGAAAATTCCAGATCGACCAGACCTATATAGTAACTCCTGTCTTAAAAGAGCAACAACCAAAGCAGCAGAGGCAGCAGCAGCAGCAGCAGCAGGAAAAACAAATCTTCCCCTACAAAAGCAATTCTGATGCAGAATTTTCACTAATTACTTTAGTTTCCTATAATGGGCCACTATTAATGCCCCTGGTTTCATAATAAATAATACATTTTTCATATATGTATATAGACAGTTGAATCTGAGTAGAACCTTTTATCATTTCTAACTTACTTTCTCCTTCACTGATTCATTGTATCATGTACAAGGAAAGGAAAAGTATATATTCAGAAAAAAGGAAGTCTAATAAAGTCCAAAAAAGTAACAATAGTCACTACTTTGGAGAAAACCAGTTTCCTTTGCAAGTGGATGTAGATGCAGATAGATTCTTGGTGAGATGTTGGAGACACTTTCTACTTCCCATTCTAAGCACTGGGACTCCATGAGGCTTGGACCTGTGCAGTCTGGTGGATACATTAACCACAGTTCAGGTTATGCCTCTTGCTCAGGAATGGGTGGTCAACACAAAAGACAATCACTGGTATTTTTGTAGACATTTTGTCTCATACTGTTTGTTTGCACATTTTTTGTATTACCGGTCTTTCCTTGTCTATTTTGCTTATAATTTTGTATTTTTTTATTGTGTGTCTGTTTCTTGTGCCATTTTTCATTGTCTTTTTATTTTGCTTGTCTGTTTGAGAGAGAGAAGAGAGAAGAAATGGCACACTGCAGGTGAAGTGAGGAGGATCTGAGATGAATTGGGAGACAAGAATGTGTGATCAGAATATACTGTAAGAAAACAATTTTTTCATTAAAAAAAGAACAGAGCAGTGGCTGAGTTGTTAAGAATAGTGACTTCTCTTCCAGAGGACCTAGGGTCACTTTACAGCAACCACATGAAAGCTCACAACTGTCTCTAATTCAAGTCATGGCATCTCACATCACCTAAAGCCTCTAAAGCATCAGTCATGTCCCTTATGTGACAACAAACACACATTATACAACAAAATAAGCTTTAATGAAAGAGAGACCCAGAAAATGTTATCTGGAAAGAAATTCCTTTTGATCAAATGTGAAGATATTTAGTCAGGCTATCAAAATATCCTCTAGGAAGGAGACAATTGAACTCTAAGCTCATGATTATTAAATCCCAAACAAGAGATAGAGAAAAGCAAGCCCTGAATTTGAAAGAGAGGAGGTACATAGGAGATCTTGGAAGGAGGAAATGTAAAATGATGCAGTTCCATTTTAATCTCAATAAAGAAAAAAAGGGGGAATAAGTAAATACCTCACTATACTTTGGGAAACCTTTATTCACTATAACCACAGAGACACCTAGTATCCAACAAAACTGGCTTACATTGCATTAGAGTGTTGATAAGATTGAAAACAAGCTTAGTACGTTTGAAAAAGGATGGAGTCCATCAAAAACTATAGCAGGATTCATTACAATATTTATATCAAAGCAAAAACATAATGCAGAATTGCTGGAGAAGTTCAGTTCATGATTCTCTGTAAATAAACAGGAAGAGAATCCCAAGTCTGCTTTTACAGTCAGGTCTAATTTATTGAGGTGTTGAAATATGTGAATGTAGAGGGGCCCCAAAACAGCTTGACCACACAGCTGCCATGACAGGCTTAGAATCCCAGACACAGCTTCTGTGACAGGTTTTCTGGCAGGCAACAGCAACACCCAGGAAAAGCCATAACCTGACCCCACCCAGGGAAGACCTCCATCTAACTCAAAATACCTGACATCCCAAATATTCCAACCATTAGATAAGGTGGCCAAATGTCCCTGAGCCTAGCACACACCTATTTCTGTTTTACAGATACCCCTAGACAAATGTCAGCCAATCAGGGTCCTGAACCCTGGAAATGCCCTCACCCAACCTCTGCTATGATAAAAACTCTACCCTGCTTGAATTCATGGCTCTTTGCTCTCTCACAGCTGCATTGAACAGACAAAGCTCAGAGCTTGAAAATAAAGGCTCTTTACTTTTACATATGGGATTCTGTCTCCGTGGTGGCCTTATGTGGGCCGTGGAGATCTGTGCATAACAGTGAACTCTATTAAGCTGAATCATTTCACATACATGCATGGATATACAAGCATATGGACAAATAAACATTTCATGTTTGACTGCAAAACTGGTTTAACTGACATGTACGACATTTATCGTTTACTACTTGTTAGGGTTTATGTTTCCTGAATAAGCAGTTTTTCTCTTTGGTAACACTTTATCTTGTGTGTTAAAAGAAATAATCTTCTAAGCTTAAAAGCTTATAAGAGGAACTTTCAGAAAAAATATTTTATAGTCTGATAATCTTACCTACATTCACCTCTCTTCTTTCTGACCTCCAGAGGCTACCCCTTTCAGAGCTCACTTCTTAAAAAAAAAAAAAGAAAGAAAGAAAAATAGCCTCAAATGAATTGGATTTGAATTTTCAACTTTGCAATTTCACAGTAAACCAGGTGTGCAGAGTGTTAAACACAGTTTGTCTTTTTCTTTTCAGAGAACTTCAGTGTATAGGATGATAATAATGTTGTTTCCCTGAAACAATATTGTCTCCTTTTGTACCCCAATATGGTCTGGAACTCAGCACCTCAGCTTCAGCTCTGAGTAGTATTTTCATGGTCTGCATTTCCTAGGTGTGCTGCCATGCCTGCTGCTTCTGCTTACTTATAATATCATTCTACATGTTTGTTTTACAAAAAAAAAATATTTACATGATACTCAGTATGTCCAGTAAATGCTGACTTATTTAAAAAAGTAGAAATAGTTTCTTCTTCCTAATTCCACAAAGCTTTTTACAAATAGTCAATTGAGGTATTTTCCATAACTTTGTTTCTTGTCCTTAAACATGTCTGTGTAACTTTGTCATGAGTCTTCCCAAAATCTCTTTCCCTTTTCTGGTTTTTCATGACAGGGTTTTTCTGTGTAGCTTTTTACCTTTCATGGAACTCACTTTGTAGACCAGGCTGGCCTGGAACTCACAGAGATCAACCTTCCTCTGCCTCCCAAGTGCTGGGATTAAAGGCATGGACACCACCCCCTAGCAAAAAATTCACTTTTTTTAGACAGTATTTCTCTGTAATTATTACACAGACATTTTTCACAAGTATATAATTTGTTTGTATATTGAATATATCCCTCCTCCATACCTTCTATAGTCTCCTTTTTCCTTCCACCTCCAATTCTTCTTCTACACTTCTAGAAATAATATACCTTCCAGTGAGAAATCACCCTGCATATTTAAGGATTAGAAGAGGAAAGGCTCATTATTGAAATGGGGAAAAAAGCATGTTGCTGGTCGTAGCTAATGCCCAAGGAAGACCTGAACTCCAATGGAAGATTTTGTTAACCTATACATACCTTATGCTTATGCAGTTTATATATGGTGCCATCCTTAAATCTCTTTTAGGTCCTGACCCAGATTATGTTTCAAACAATTCAAACAGAAATAAGTCACTGCCTGTTTGGGAAATTGGGAAAGTGGGAGAATCACACAGTAAAGATATTGCTACAATTATTTATTTTGTTTTATTTTATTTACCTATTTTTACTTATTCTGCATATTAACCAAGTTTTCCCACACTCCTCTTCTACTATTCCCTCTCACCACCAACACCAACCCCACGATCCGTTTTCTATCCCCCTTCCCCATCCACTCCTTAGAAAATGCAAAGCCTCCCAAGGGAGTCAACAAAGCTTGTCATATCAAGGTGAGGCAGGACCAACCCCCTTCCTGTTATGTCAAGGCTAAGCAGGATATTTCACCAGAGGCAATAGGTTCCAAAAAGTCAGCTCATGTGCCAGGGACAAATCCTGTATCCACATGCTATGTGACCCACAAACAGAACAAGCTATACAACTGTCACCCACATATAGAGGACCTTGTTCAGTCCCAAGGATGCTCCCTAGCTTAGCTCTAGAGCCTGTGAGCTCCCACGAGCTTGGGTCAGTTGTCTTTGTGTGTTTCCCATGATATTGACCACCCGCCTTGCTTATAGAATCCCTCCTCTCTTCACCTGGACTCCTGGAGTCAGCCTAGTACCTCATCTTGGACATCCATATCTGCTTGCATCAGTAACTGGTTGGAGGTTCTATGATAACAATTAGGGTAGTCTCCAATCTGACCACAGGAGAAGGCCAGTTCTGGCACCCTCTTCACCACTGCCAGGAGTCCTAGCTGGGGTCATTGCTGTGGACCTCCAGGAGCCTCCCTGATACCAGGTCTTTCCCCAATCCCATACTGGCTCTTGAGTTGGGGGCCAGCCTGGTCTACAGAGTCTGATCCAGGAAAGACTCCCACAGCTACACAGAAAAACCCTGTCCCCAAAACCAAAAAAGGGAAGATTTCTCCCTAGTTACTTCCCCTCTCTGCCCCTCCCCTAACTAGACCATCATATTCCCACCTCCATCGTCTACCCTATACACCTCCCTCCCCACCATTCCATTGTGCATATATCCCATACACCACACACAATCCATTGTACATTTTCTCCACATTTTATTATACAATGTGGTTTTTGATTATTTTAAGCATGTATGTGATACGTACTGGACATACCATTCCCTTCTTATCCTCCACCATAGTCACTACCCTTCTCAAAATACCCATTTCACTCTCATGTCTTTATGTTTCATTTTCATTTGTGACCCACATGGTGCATCCTGTAACACTCATGTACATCATGTTGTCTTTAATGATTGCTTTGCTGAAGGACATTATATTGATTCTAGAAATTAGTCATTATGAATAGTCGTACAAGAAACTGCAATGTGAAAGTTTCATTGTAACAGATTGACCTGGGGTTTTTTGAGTAAAAATGCAGCAGTAGTGTAGCTGGGTCACATATTAGAGTGTTTTTAGATTTGGGGGAACCATGATGCAGATTTCAATAATGGCTGGACTAATTTACATTTCCATTAAAAATGTTTAAGTCTCTACCTTACAACTGCATCAGCATTTGCTATTACTTGTTTTCTTAAAGATTTCCATTCTGACAAGGGTGAGATGGAATCTCAATGATGTTTTAATTTTAATTTACCTCGAGGGCTATTTTGATTGAACATTTTTCTCATGCATATAGACTATTCTTTGTCTTTTAAGAAAGGTGTGTTTATTAAATTAACTCATTTGTTGATTTGGTTCATTGAATTCTTGACATTTAGGATTTTTAAAATCTTTACATATGCTTTTCCTCCGGTGCACCACCGATGGATGACCTAGGGCACCACCAATGATCCTGTCCTCATGGGTATTGTAAGAACAAGCTGACCCCAAAGTCTCCTTTCTGCTAAGGTGTCCCAGTCGCCAAAATCTGCATCACTGCCTTAGAACTGAAGAAGGCAAAAGTTGATGAATTCCCACTTTGATGCCACATGGTGTCAGAGGATAATGAGCAAATCTTTTTTGAAACTCTGGGGGCTGCCCGTATTTGTGCCAATAAACACATGGGAAAGAGTGGTGGCAAGGATGGCTTTCATATTCGAGTGAGACTCCACCCTTTCCATGTCATCCAAATCAACATTGTCCTGTGCTGGGACTGACAAGCTCCAGACAGGTATGCATGGTCCCTTGGGAAGCTTCAGGGCACAGTGGCCAGGGTTTACCTTGGCCAGGTCATCATGTCCATCTGCAGCAAGCTGCAGAATAAGAAAAATGTGATTGAGGTTCTTTGTAGACCCAAATTCTAGTTCCCTGGCCACCAGCAGATCCACACCTTAAACAATGGGTCTTCACCATGTTTAAAGCAGATGGATTTGAAGACAAGGTTGCTGAGAAGTGGCTCATTCCTGATGGCTGTGGGGTCAAATACATACCCAGTAATGGTCCCTTGAACAAATGGTGAGCCCTGCATTCCTGAGGGCTTCCACAGAGAAGCAAAAAACTCAGTAAGAAAAAAGGATCCCCAAAGCAGGTAACACAGTCAGAGCTTGCTTCCTATGTTAGGAGTCCCCCCAAAAGACCAAGCTTTACAAATGTAGCAATGTGCATGTCAGTCCCATGCAAGTTCTCTGATTGTTGGTTCAGTCTTTCTGAATCGCTATGAGCCCAGGTTAGTTGATTCTGTGGTTTTTCGTTTGGGGTTCTTGGCCCTTCTACCCCCTATAATCCTTCCAACCCCTCTTCCCCACAGTTCCCCAAGGTCTGCCTAATGTTCAGCTGTGGTCATCTGCATCTGTTTCCATCAACTGCTGAGTGAAGTCCTTCTGGTGACAATCTATGAGTATTTCATAATATCATTAGGAATCACTTCAAAATTTTTTTTCTCTTTGACAGTCATGTCGGTTATCACAAACTGGGGGAAGCAGTTCCCCCAAACAGCCCCAGGTTTGTGAATAGAAAACCTCAGAGTAGCTAGGGATTAGGAAAAAATTCTCATGTATCTGAGGGCTAGACTTTTTCTATCTGAGGTTATATAAAATAAATTTCTATCTGACTGGTAAAATAAGGAAACACACATGCTTTCTGATAATAACTTTCTATTTAACTTTAGAATGGTTTCTGACTCTTTCTGTCTCCACACAGCTACTTATCTCACCACTACTGCATACAGCTACATATGTTTACATACATACATTTTTCACATGACTACACATCTTTCTTTTACATATATTTCTTTCTTTTTGTTTTTTTTTTTCCTGAGGGACAGGGTTTTTTTGTGTAGCTTTGCGCCTTTCCTGGATCTCGCTCTGTAGACCAGGCTGGCCTCGAACTCACAAAGATCTGGCTGCCTCAGCCTCCCGAGTGCTGGGATTAAAGGTGTGCACCACCACCGCCCAGATCATATATTTCTCTTCTACAACTCTCTTCCATACAGCTTCATATTCCTTGCCTCCACATAGTTACAAATCTCCACACAGCCACAGCTAAACATCTCATTTACATAGCTCTGTCACCATACAGCATTTCACACAGTTCCTAGGCACAGCTTTTCTGTGTAGCAGCAGCTCTTTCACACAGCTTTCTCTCTCACCCTCACTAAACACCTTCTTTTACATTACTCACTCACTCTTTACTCACACTCTTTCACCTACTCACTCCTTCACACTTTCCTCATTATGATTCTTCATCTCTTACTCACACACACACACATACACTTCACTGACATTCTCCAGCAACTCTCTCATAGCTCTCCACAGCCCTCTCTTTCCACACCTCCACTGCAGCTTCAAGCCAAACTCTGGAAAATCATAAGTTACCTTTTCAGGGCCTTACCTATTTTCAAAACACAAGGTAAGTCATGTAGTTTCTCTCTGGCTAGTAATGTCCCATTGACTTATGCACGTAGCTTTAAGTTGCTGAGAGATCCCAGATAGTAAACAATTGGCTGAACCTTGAGCATAGTCAGAGTACGTGCAAAAAGAGAGCTACTGCAAAGAGCCAGATCTCAATGTAAACAGCCTGGCCTTGATGTAGCAGTATACAACAGCTGGGAATTAGTCTCTGTGTGTTTTCTACAGGGGCCATTTTTAGTCTATTTTGAGTTTGTTCAGAAGTCCAACATTAGCTGTCTTTGAAACTGAGACTATTGTACTTTCCTGTGTCAGTAAAGAAGAGTATTCTGGTATTATTCCTATATATCAGAATAATACAACTTAAACAGAAATCAACTTCCTGACCATCCACAACTATAAGTGTAGACAAAGATGAAGTATTTTCTCCAGATAAACACGCAAGCAGTGGGAAAACACTCATAGCAGTTCTTAGCATAGAAGTATAGTAGCACAAGAGAAAAATTACAGACAGAAAACAACTGGTTTCCATAGCCAGTGACCCGATGGCCTTGCTAGGTAGGACTCCCCATCAGGTAGTTCTGGCGGCTCAACCTTTTAATCACTAGTTGTCACTGCTGTACATTCTCGCATCCCCCACAGGCCTCCACCCCAGCAACTGGGTAGACCCAGGATCTATCATGGTCTCTTGGTATTTATGGCAATACCATATTGTTTTTATCATTTTAGCTGTATAGTGTAACATGAAATATGGGATGGTGGATACTTCTTGCTCTTTATTTTTCAGGATTTTTTATTTTTGCTACAGTAAGTCTTTTGTATTTCCACATTAATTTTCAATTTCTATTTTCCAATGTATGTGAAGGTTTTTGCTGGGATTTTGATTGGGTTACATTGAATCTCTTAGTTGATTTTAGTTGTATGATCATTTTCATAATAATAATCCTGGCAATCTATAAACATGGAAGGCATATAAGGCTCTGGTTTGGTTTTTTCCCATTTCTCAAAGTTTCACTGTAGCCTTTAGAAATGTGTATAACATATGACATATATATATATGTATATATGTATATACATATATATATATAAAATGAATGATATTTTTATGAGTTCTTTCTCAGCATGGTTGTTGTAGGAAACCTACTGATTTTAGTGTGTTAATTTTTCATCCTGCAACTTTGCTGAATGGTGGTGTATTTAGAAACTTCTGTGTATATAATTAATTATATCATATTCAAACAATGATACTTTGCCTTTTTCCTTTCCTATTTCTATTGCCTTTGTCTCCTTCACTTCTCTTATTGCCCTAGCTAAGACATATGATTATACTGAGTAGGAAGAAGAAGAATGAATATCCTTGTCTTTTAATGTTTTGAACAAAAATGCTTTTGAGTTTCTTTTCATTAAGCATGATGCTAGCTCTAGGATTATTTTATATTGTCTTTATTATGTTTCAACATATCCTGTTTATCCTTACCAGAAGCCATTTTTTTCTACAGAAAATTGACTCTTGCTCTTGCATCAGTCAATGGCAATCACTCCTCAGCTATGGTTACAGCCTTGAGAACCCCTTCTCCATGCTTGGATACATGCTTCCTCTTGTGCTTAAGGAGTATGTATGTAACCACAACTGTTACATCATGTGTGAAATAGCCTTATCGTGTATAGAGGACAGCATTTCACAGCATTCCTCATCATCCCCAGCTCTTATTTTCTTTATATACCCTTTTCAGGATATTTCTTGATTCCTGACAAGGATTATTATATACAATCCCTCTATAGCTGAGTTATTACAGTTTCCATTCTCAGTGCTTTTAGTAGTTATTCAAATAAGAATTAATCAATACCAACTGCAATAAGGATCATATCTAACCAAAGATGAGACCAGCACACATCTCTGGATGTAAACATATATATATTTAGAATGTAGCATTGCAATATGACTATTTTTGAAAACATCAATGGATTTTCCTCTAAGACTTCCCTAGCCTTTTTTTGTTTTTGTTTTCATTTTTGGTTTTTTAACATATTTACAGAACCATGCCTATATTTCCTCTTGTGGATCTGGCCTCAATTCCAATCAGTAAAATGGATAGTTACTCCCATAAACAGAATTGCCACTATTGCACCAGTGGGTACTTCTTGCCTAGAATGTCCTTACTGTAGCATGTACGCTCCAGTACTAGGTTAAAAAATTACTGTCTTTTCTCCCCTAGGCAAGCACCCTGCACAACACTTTCTAATACTATGGATCCTAGCCAGCATGAAGAGATTTCTGGTTAGTTCAAGGTCAATTTCTCTGTATCCTGCAAACAAATTATTCTGTGTCTTGAACAATAGGGTCTTACCATCAAGTTCTAATGGGTAACCAAGAATAATGGTAATTGCCTCTATAGCTGTATATGATTCGTTGACTTCTCTGACCAATAACTCATAGAATATTAACCCTTGTCTGGTACTGAGATCTTCCCTTATTAAACTGTGTCTTGAAGGAATAGCATTGTTCACTATTGTCACATATCTTCAACTTTCTGTTTTTGATGGTTTCCTTTACTGCCTATGCTTGAATAATTTACAACTTGCTCTATGGACCAGGCTGGCATTGAACTCAGATTTTACTTGCTTCTGTCTCTGTGTGATGGGATTAAAGAACACCACATCTAGACCTAACCTTTAATTCTTTTTCACTGGTTGGAAACTTAGCTGGGCAGGGTCTTGCCCAGAGTTCACCACTCCCTTTGTTCTATTAGGCATCATGCTGCTTTTGTTGTTGTCACTGTTTTCTTTTTGAGACAGGGTTTCTCTGTGTAGCTTTTGGAACCTGTCCTAGAACTTGCTCTGTAGACCAGACTGGTCTCTAACTCACAGAAATCCACCTGCCTCTGCCTCCTGAGTACTGAGATTAAAGTTGTGTGCCATCAACACCATGGCCATGTTTTTCTTTGAACCATTTCCTGGTACTCCTTTTCTCCACAAACTGTAAAGTTTGTATTTTTTTTCTTACTCAGCTTGCTTCTTTTCATTATAGATCTGTAAATACAAGCCAAGAATAACTAAGTAACAAAATACACATCCATATAAAATTTTAACATGTAAGGTCCAGTAATAAATAAGAAAATCAATATCATTTCTTTCCAAGCAAGCAGCTGCACAATACTTCCTAGCACTATGAAACAAAGGCAGCATTTAGAGTTTATAAATATATATTATTCTTAGTTTAAACCTCAATTATTATTATTCCTGTTTAAACCTCACTTATTATAGTTTGAACTTAATTGCAAGTTTACAAGTTCCCAATTACCTTCTTCATGAACAATTAATTACTGGTAACCCTTCCCTCAGTACCTTATTTCTCCATCCCCAACATTATACTACTTCCTTGAATTATTCTGCCTTCATGATTCCTTTCTCTATGTTCATTTCACAAGCATTTTATGACCACTTCTCTCTAAATGCCCCAATGTCTGCAGTGACTAATTTCTAGTTTCCTATTTTCCTCATAGTAAGCACAAATACCATTAATGTCTCTAGCTAGGACTATCATGCAAGAGAAATCATACAATATTTGCTTTTTATTGAGGGCTGGAAGGAGAGTAACCTCACAAGGAGATTTTTTGTTCTGTTTCCATGCATTATCCTGTTAATTTCATGATTTTATTTTCTTTGTAGCTGATATATTCTCTTGAGTAAAGATACCTGTCTTAGGGTATCTATTGCTGTTAAGAGACACAATGGGCCGGCCGGTGGTGGCACACGCCTTTAATCCCAGCACTCCTCGGGAGGCAGAGCCAGGTGGATCTCTGTGAGTTCGAGACCAGCCTGGGCTACCAAGTGAGTTCCAGGAAAGGCGCAAAGCTACACAGAGAAACCCTGTCTCGAAAAAACAAAAAAAAAAAGAGAGAGAGAGAGAGAGAGAGACAGACAGACAATGACCAGGGCAACTCATATAAAGGAAACCATTTAATTCAGACTGGCTTACAGGTCAGAGATTTAGTCCATTATCATGGTAGGAAGCATGGCAATACACATGCAGGTAGGTTCTGGAGAGGTAGCTGAGAGTTCTACATCCAGATCAGCAGGCCCCAGGAAGTAAAAGTGAAGCTGGTCCTCACTTGAGCATCTGAAACCTCAAACCCCACCCATAGGGACACACTTCTTCCAATAAGCAAAAGGCCTTACCTACTCCAAGGACACACCTCCTAATAGTGCCACTCCCTATGAGCCTATGTGGGCCATTTCCATTCAAAACACCACATTACACTCCCTGGTCCCCATAGGCTTTGTAACCATATCATAATTTAAACCTGCATCACAGAAATCCCCATAGTGAGCCAGGTAGTGGTAATGCCCAGCTTTAACCCAGCACTTGGGAGGCAGAGGCAGATGAATCTCAAAGTTTGTGGCCATCCTGGGCTACAGATAGAGTTCCAGGATAGCCAGAGCTATACAGAGAAATCCTGTCTCAAAAAGCAAACAAACAAACAAACAAAAAAGTCCCCATAGTCTATCAAAGTCTCAACAATGTCTAAAAGCTCAGTTTCTTTTGAGACTTGTTGCACTCTCCTAACTGTAAGTTACTCTAAAATCAAAATTTTAAGGCAGATTGCATACTTCCCCCACACAATGCCACAGGATATACATTACTGTTTCAAAAGGGAGAATTGTGAGGAAATACTAGACCAAAACAAGACTGAAAATCAGCCAGGAAAACTCTAAACTCCACATCTCCATGTCTGAGTGAAGTTTAATGTGTTCTGGATCTGGAACATAGCCCCCTAATTCAATTACATCTTCACCATATTGCTGTTTTTGACGGATTCCTTCACTACCTAATCTCAGCTGTATTGGAAACTGCTCTATAGACCAGGCTGGCATTGAACTCAGAGATCCACTTGCTTCTGTCTCTTAGTGCTGGGATTCAAGATGTGTGCCACCATGTCTGGACCTAACCTCTTAGCTCATTTTCACTCCTTGGAAGCTTAGCTGAGGGGAGCAGGTCTTGCCCTGAGGTCACTACTCCCTTTATTCTATTTAGCACCAGGTTTTTCTTTAAAGGAATTCCTGGTGCTGCTTTTCTCTTCAAACTTATATTTTGTATATTTTCTTATGCAGCTTTCTTCCTTTCATTATAGATCTTCATAACACTGGTCAATAATAACTACGTAGCATAATCAATGCTAGGTAGTTTTGAAATGTCCTCTGCCAAAGCTGCTCATCCAAAACTCTTCAGTTTAATCTTAGGCAGATGTTTTTAATAAGGTCAGAAAGTATGTACATTCTTCACCAAAATACAACAAGAATGGTCTCTAGAACATGTATTAATAGTCTACTCTGAGACATCTTGATCGGGGCCCTCACAGTTGGAAACACCCTCAGTACTATGGTCTTTCATGCTCCTATAAATATGGCCCATTAAGCTATGCTTAAAGCATTTAACTACTTTCCTAACTCAAAGAACCAAAGTACACATTCCTCCACGGAAAAAGAAAAATCATGGTCAGGCCTATTACAGCAGTACCCCCCAGTCTCTGGTACCAACTTCTGTCTTAGTTAGGGTTTTATTTCTGTGAATACATGCCATGACTCTAGCAAATCTTATACAGGAAAACATTTAATTGGGGCTGAGGGTTAGTCATTTATCATCATGGTGGGAAGCATGGCAACACACAGGCAGACATAGTGCTGGAATGGGAGCTGAGAGTTCAATATCTGGATCAGCAGGCAGCAGGAAGTGAAAGGGCCACTGGGCTTGGCTTGAGCCTCTGAACCCTCAAAGCCCACCCCCAGAGACATGCCGTTTTCATCAAGGCCACACCTACTCTAACAATGCCACACCTCCTAAGAATGGAACTCCCTATGAGCCTATGAGTGTCATTTTCGTTCATACCACCACAACACCATAAACACTTCTTTTTCAGAAGCATAAAATTTATTTGTAACAAAGACTTTGTGTATAGTGTTAAATATCTACAACTTCTTGTGTATTCACATATGCATTTCACCTTATTAAACAAACATTTATAATCATTATTTTATACAGATATAGATATGTAAATACAACATTGAGTTCAGTGGTCCTTCAGCATTTTTCACTATTGGAAACATTCCACTAAATGTTATTTTTTTGTTTTTATTTTTTTTAATATAAAAAGTTTATAATTCCAAAGTCCAGAGTTATTTGAAAGATATACACATTTTTTAAATAAACACATCAAAATAAGTATAGTGTTAATTATTAGTGTGCATATGCATGCTCTGTGCATTTGTAGGCCCCGAGTACCCATGTGAAGTCATAGGACAATATTCAGTTTTTTCTCTCTTTCTACTATTCTCAAGGTTGCACAGTAGCCCTATTTAGCCATCTTTATGAGAAGAGAGCGAGAGGGAGAGAAAGAGAGAGATAGAAACAGAGAGACATAGATCAAGTAAAACATCTTATTTTTTATATAAATTATGCATATTTGTTGAGCACACTGTGATGTAGTATATTTGCCTAATGGATTGCTATCTTAGCAGTGTTGTTAACATAATATCTTCTGAAATAGTCATCTCTTTGTTTTGATTAACTTCAGTGTTCACCTAATTAAGGTGCCTGGTGTAGGAAGCTGAAAGCTATCTCTTTAAATACAAGTAGAGAACAGAGAGTGTAGAGGACAAACAGTAAGCAGGGAGAGAAAACTGGAAGCCATACAAGTGTTTTAATGGCAAAGCTCACTCTTTGTCATATACTTCCTCCAGCAAGGCTACACTACCGAAACCTCACTAAAAAGAGCCACCACCTGGGATTCAGGTGTTCAAATACCAGAATCTCTAGGGAAATTTTCTCATTCAAACCATTATGCCTGCTTTCATGTTTGCCAAGCCATTTCCACAGTTCTCATATGCTCCAGGACAGTACTATGGCCCTTGCTGCTCCATTAAAAAAATTGACTGCTAAAAGTCCTAGGGCTGGACAAACAACATCTGGCCCTAGTTTGTCTTGTTGCAAGACAGAAATATACACTGCATACTTTGGATGAGATAAACTGAATAGGACAAACTTAATCTTTAAAAAAAGATTGGGATTGCCCAATGATGGACAAATGGCCGAGATCTACATAAACAACCTGGACATGAGTGGGAGCAATGAAGGCGAGGGTCGAGGGAAAGAGAATGGGAGATCTCAGCTGGATCAAGTACAGAGAGGGAGAACAAAGGAGACCATGGTAAATGAAGACCACACGAGAAAAGGAAAAAACAAAGTGCTAAGAGGCCCACAGAAATCCACAAAGATACCCCCACAAAAGACTGCTGGCAATGGCCGAGAGACAGCCGGGACTGACCTACTCTGGTGATGGGATGGCCAAACACCCTAATAGTTGTGCCAGAAACCCCAAGCAAGGACTGAGGAATCTGGATGCAGAGATCCATGGCTAGGCCCCAGGTGGAGCACCGGGAGTCTAATTAGCGAGAAAGAGGAAAGTTTATATGAGTGAGAAAGAGGAAGGTTTATATGAGCGAGAATGGTTGAAACCAAGGTTGGATAAAGCACAGGGACAAATAGCCAAATGAATGGAAACACATGAACTATGAACCAAAGGCTGAGGGGCCCCCAACTGGATCAAGCCCTCTGAATAGGTGAGACAGTTGATTGGCTTGATCTGTTTGGGAGGCATCTAGGCAGTGCTACCAGGTCCTGGGCTCATTGCATGAGTTAGCTGTTTGAAACCGGGATTTATGCAGGGACACTTGGCTCAATCTGGGAGGAGGGGACTGGACCTGCCTGGATTGAGTCTCTCAGGTCTATCTCAGTCCTCAGGGGAGGCCTTGCTCTGGAGGACGTGGGAATGGGTGGTGGGCTGGGGGGAAGGAGATGGGGGCAGGAAGAGGGAGAACAAGGGAATCTGTGGCTGTTATGTAGAACTGAATAGTATTGTAAAATAAAATAAAATAATAAAAAAACGTTTTAAAAGGGTCTCATTATATAGTCCTTGCTGACAAGAAACTCACAATGTAGAGAAAGCTAAACTTTAAATCACAGAAATCCTCCTCTGCCTCCACTTGAGATAAAAGCATGTGCTACCACATCGAGCCTCAAACTTAATTTTTATCATCTCTCTTATTTATCATTCATATTCTCTGTAAACTACTGCCTGGGATTTAAAATCTTCCAGAACCTCACTAGTACAGCATATGGTGTTTTGGTCACATTTTCTCTAGGCATTCAGTGCTCAGTACTAATCTCACCACATTTGCCTATGAGTGAACCCAGACAGGTACTTTGTCTGCTTGGGACAGTCCATGATGCCCCATTGTTAGCTTTGGTACTTTACGAACCTAGTTTCCATGCTAGTCTAAAGCCTTTAAACATAATCACAGATAACTTAATAATTTTGGTTCTTCCTCCATTGTTTTGTAATCTCTGCTATTCATAGTGACATCTATTGCCACCTTCATATGCTTAGTTCCTGAGGTAATAACTGACCTTTTTGTTTGTGCTCCAACAGCTGATGCTCATGGGCTCCCCATACTGCAATACCCAAGTGCATCCCATGGCTCCTATGAGGGACAGACTCATTTGCCATGGATTATGGAACTTGTGTGTCAAAGAGGGAAAAGAGGGATGGTTAGTGTGTCACTTAGTTCCCTCATTTCCACAGCACTCTGACCATATCCATACTGCATCACCTGACAGGCTTTAGGGAAGCCTTTCATTCCATTTCTAGATGTCTAGAATTCCTCTCCTTTAAAGCATGGTAATAAACACTTTTAATCCCATCACTTCAAAGGCAGAGGCAGGTGGATCTCAGAGTTAAGTTCAGCCTGTTCTACATAGAAAATTCCAGAACAACCAGAGCTATATAGTAACTCCTGTCTCAAAACAGCAACAACCAAAGCAGCAACTGCAACAACAACAACAACAACAAATTTTTCTCTACAAAAGCAACTCTGATGCAGAATTTTTACTAATTATTTTTGTTTCCTATAATGGGCCACAATTAAGACCCCTGGATTTATAATAAATAAATAATATATTTTCCATATATGTATATAGACAGTTGAATCTGAGTTGAAAGTACCTTTTATCATTTCTAACTTACTTTCTCCTTCAGTGATTCATTGTATTATGTACAAAGAAAGGAAATGTAGGGTATTTGGAAAAAGGAAGTCTAATAAAGTCCAAAAAAGTAACAATAGTCGCCACATTGTAGAATACCAGTTTCCTTTGCAAGTGGATGTACATGCAGATAGATTCTTGATGAGATGTTGGAGACACTTTCCACTTCCCCTTCTAAGCACTGGGACTCCATCTTGGTTGGACCTGTGCAGGCTGGTGGATACATTAACCACAGTTCAGGTTATGCCTCTTGCTGAAGAATGGGTGGTCAACACAAAAGACAATCACTGGTATTTTTGTAGACATTTTGTCTCATACTATTTGTTTGGACATTTTTTGTCTTACTGGTATTTCCTTGTCTATTTTGATTGCAATTTTGTATTTTTTTATGGTGTGCATGTTTCTTGTAGCTTTTTGTCATTGTCTTTTTATTTTGTTTGTCTGAGAGAGAAGAGAGAAGAAATGGCATAGAGTAGGTTAGATGAGGAGAATCTGGTATGAATTGGAAACAAGAATGTGTGATCAGAATATACTGTAAGAAAAAAATTTCAGTTAAAAAAAAAGATTGGAGCAGTGACTGAACAGTTAGAAGTACTGACTTCTCTTCCAGAGGACCTAGAGTCACTGTACAGCAACCACATGCAAGCTTACAACATTCTGTAATTCAAGTCATGGCATCTCATATCTCCTAAAGCCTCTAAGGGCATCAGGCATATACCTCATGCAACAGCAAAAATTCATGAAGGAAGAAAATAAACTTTAACGAGAGAGAGACCCCAGAAAATGTTATCTGGAAAGAAATTTGTTTTGATCTAATGTGAAGATGCTGAGACAGGCTATCAAATTATCCTCTAGGAGGAGACAATTGAACTCTAAGCTCAGGATCCTTAAATCCCAAACAACAGATGGAGAAAAGCAAGCCCTGAATTTGAAAGAGAGCAGGAGGTACATGGGAGGTCTTGGAAGGAGGAAATGTGAAATGATGCAGTTCCATTATATATTTTTCTCAGTAAGGAAAAAAAATGGCTGGGATAAGTGAATGCCTCACAATATTAGGGTGAACATTTGGTTAGTGTAACCACAGAGAACCCTAGCATTCAACCAATCTCCGCCTGACTTTGCATGACAGTGTTAGTAGATTGAAAGCAAGCTTACTAAGTTTTGAAAAAGGATGGAGTCTATGAATAAACTACAACAGGATTCTTTAAAATATTTATTTCAAAGCAAAACATAATGCAAAATTGCTGGAGAAGTTCAGTTCATGATTCTCTGTAAAGAAATAGGAAGAATGTCCCAAGTCTGCTTTTCCTATCAGGTCTCATTTATTGAGGTGTTAAAGGGGTATGTGAAGCCTATTACTCTGAATTATTTCACATATATACACAGATATACAAGCATATGGACAAGTACACAGTTCATATTTGCTGCAAAATGGTTTAACTGACATGTTGTGACATCATTCATTGACTACTTGTTAGGGTTTATGTTCCATGAATATGCACTTTTCCTCTTTGGTAGCACTCGATCTTGTGATTTAATGAAATGATTCTTTATGCTAAAAGCTTAAAAGAGGGACTATTCTTTTAGAAAAAAATATTTTATGGTCTGATAATCTTAGCTACATTCACCTCTCTTCCTTCTGACTTCCAGAAGCTATCAGTTTCAGGGCTCACCTAGTTTAAAAAAATAATCTGAGATAAATTGGATTTGAATTTTCAACTTTGCAGTTTCACAGTAAACCAGGTTTGTAGAGTATTAAACACAGGTTGTCTTTTTCTTTTCAGAGAACTTCAGTGTGTAGGATGATAATAATGTTGTTTCCCTGAAACAATATTGTCTCCTTTTGTACCCCAATATGGTCTGGAACTCAGCACCTCAGCTTCAGCTCTGAGTAGTTTTTTCATGGTCTGCATTTCCTAGGTGTGCTGCCATGCCTGCTGCTTCTGCTTACTTATAATATCATACTGCATGTTTGCTTTACAAAAAATATTTACATAGTACTCGTTATGTCCAATAAATGCTGACTTATTTAAAAAAGTAGAAAGAGTTTGTACTTCCAAATTCCCCAAAGCTTTTTACAAATAGTTAATTGAGGTATTTTCCATAACTTTGTTTCTTGTCCTTAAACATGTCTATGTAACTTTGTCATGAGTTCTCTCAAAATCTCTTTCCCTTTTCTTATTATATATGTTTATGTTGGAATTTCTTTAAACTGATAAACAAAAACATAAAATGTACATTACTATTAACTAATGACAATGAGAAATTTTAGGAGGATAGAAAACAATGGAAGAAACTCTGAATTCAGCAGGAAACATGGGAATTTCAGCCTAGAATTAATAGAAATCAATATTATAAGAAGTTGGGAATTCTAGCTAAACTGACTTAGGATTCTTGTGGAAGCTTCCTAAGCATTAAAGCCAAGCATTCATGTTACTATAGTATTTAGGTTAAAACCCTAGCCCTGGCAGCCCGTACAAGCCAGACTAGGCCACCAGTCCCTAAAATTCTAATTTAAGATACAAACAACACTTAAAACATGGAAAGATTTGTTCAGTTTGGTCACATGGGAAGAAGAACAAATAAAAGAATTTAGTTACCCTTCCATCCTGTCTTCGGGGTCCTGACATGAGGTTTAGTTTGAGCAGAAGAAGTACACAGAATTCAGAAGTTCTGATCAAAGTGTGATCTCATCATCACTGAGCCATCATCTTCTGGTCCAGGTATGTCCTGCAAGGAATTCCAATAAGATGTCTGAACTGTGAAATTTATCATTGGGAAACAAATTCTCCCTCCAGCTGGCACCAGGTCAGCATTGTTTCCTTTACCCCATTATAGGATTCTTGGGGAGATTTTAATTATTTGGATATCATGGTTTGAATAATCAAATAGCCATACACACACACACACACACACACACACACACACACACACACACACATATATATATATTTTCTAGACAGGGTTTCTCTATGTAGCATTGGAGTCCATGCTGGAACTTGCCCTCTAGACCAGACTGTCCTAAAACTCACAGAGTTCCACCTGCCTATGCCTCCAAAGTACTAGGATTAAAGGTATATACAACCCTCTAGGAAAGAAATTCACTTTCTTTTCTTTCGTTTTCTTTCTTTCTTTCCCTCTTTCTCTCTTTCTTTCCTTCTTTCTTTCTTCCTCCCTCCCTCCCTTCCTTCCTCCCTCCCTCCCTCCCTCCCTTCCTTCCTTCCTTCCTTCCTTCCTTCCTTCCTTCCTTCCTTTCTTTCTTTCTTTTTTTTTTTAGACAGTGTTTCTCTGTGAAGCCCTGGATGTCCTGGAACTCACTGTGTAGACCACTTTGGACTTGAACTCATAGAGATCCACCTGCCTCTGTCTCCCAAGTGCTCAGATTAAAGAAGTAAGCCACACACATGCCTTTAATCCCAGCACTTGGGAGGCAGAGGCAGGCGGATCTCTGTGAGTTTGAGGCCAGCCTGGACTATCAAGTGAGTTCCAGGAAAGGCGCAAAGCTACACAGAGAAACCCTGTCTCAAAAAACCAAACCAAAACAAACGAAAAAAAAAGTAAGCCACCACTACACTGCCAGCCTTGTATATTTTTAGGCTCCCTCCTCTCCTAATAGTGTAATGCAATACATGACCCAAATCCAGGCACAGGGAGCAAGCAGAGGGACCTGATAGTTGAAATGTGGATGGAGGAGGATGAGGAAGTAACAAGGATGGGGATTCCTGGTATTTATTTACAGGGATTTATTCCTGGTATTTATTAGTAATAATATTTTTTCATAAAGAAATATATGTGTCAGCCTAGAGAAAGTTAAAGAAACAGAGAAAAAAATACTTTGGCAGTGTATGTTTCAAATACAGTGTAAATGGATATAATAACATCAAAGTACCTAGGCACTATTTCATGTCATATATAGTTCTGAAAGAGAAAATATATGTTATGTTTTATTAATTAAATATATTCACAATTTTTAAGTCAACAGTTTCTGTTGGGGTGTAAACACAATACTCCTTGCCTTCATGAGGCCAGTTCCTTACCTTCCTATTGGGATAAACAGTATTTTACCTATTCTCTTAGTTTAATAATAACCAATGGAACAAGTCCTGTCTACCTCATGACTTTTTGTTTCTTTTTTTTTTTCAAGACAGGGTTTCTCTGTGTAGCTTTGCGCCTTTCCTGGGACTCACTTGGTAGACCAGGCTGGCCTCGAACTCACAGTGATCTGCCTGGCTCTGCCTCCCGAGTGCTGGGATTAAAGGCGTGCGCCACCATCGCCCGGCTAATTTTTGTTTCTTAATAACACTCTGTTAAACACAGCCACGACCATCCATTCATCTACTGTCTAAAGCTGCCTTTATGCTACATTGGCACAGTCCAATCAACTGTGGCCAGGGAATAGGACTACCAACAAAGTCAGAATTAAATGTTCTCTGGCGTTCATAACTATGCATTGTGCAATCTTGGGATAAAGCTTTAGTATGCTATCTAGAATACCATCAAGCTTTGAAAAGAGATGTGGAACATTTGTGTATATAAACAGTTGTACTGGACTCTTAGCAAAGATTCAGTATTTTGTATGCTTTTGTGTCACTTTGTATTCATATAGCAAAGATGATGTTTATATCAAGAGTGATTGGATAGAGGATAGACAGACAAAAAGAAAAGATAAAAAACACAATGATGGGTGGGAATAAAAGTTGCAGCATAAAATACATGTTTCCTGGGGTACAGAGCAGATGGGTTATACCAGCAATTGTAACACCAAAAGTGAGGAGAATTGTTCCGCTGTACAGGAGCTCCAAGTGTTGAAAGTTCCTACTTGTGTGTTGATGACTTTTCCATTTCTATTTTTACAGGAGTCACTGTTCCCATGGCAACTGGGTGGCCAGAGGGTTGTGACTTGAAAGATTGGAGAAGATAAAGGAAAGAGAGTAGAGGGGAAATATGCACTAGCTCTTCTTTCAGACCTCAGACTAGAACTGCAGGACTTCCTGTGGTGCCCTCTCTGCACTTTATTGGGTTCCTAGCCTTTCACAACAAAAGAAAATTAATCACCAGCTCAGTAATACTTAAAAACACAGCATTCTTATTTGTTTTCATTTCTACTTTCTTTTTTGAGTCTTCAAATACCCCATATATTTGATTCATGTTACATAACAATATGGAACAACAGAGCTAGTACATATGTTCTACCTTTCCCACAAATTGAGACCTGGTAAATACTTGATTACTTTCAACTTTAGAAAAGAAAAAAAAAAGAACTAAATTTGTACTGGACAAATGCACATTTTTATTCTCAAACTATAAATTCAACCTGAGAGAAGCATTTCATATTTACAACTTTCACTTATTTTAGTGTACTCCGATTAGTATTGTGAATATAAATTTAACTATAATAATTCTGATTTCCCCTTATTTCTCTGAACAATGCTGCTTTTAATCTGAAATACTATCCAGTTGTAAAGTAATATTGCCTAGTTCACTATTTCTAATAAATTCACTGTAACACATTTACTAGCTGTGAAGATAGAGAACTGGCCTCTGGGATTATTGTTATATTTTCAATCTCTACAAAGTGTACACACTATCAATTTCTCTTTTAAATTGGTATATATTCACTGTTTATAGTAATGGGTATTACACAAATATTTTCATGCAAATATGTAATGTGTTTGTATATTCATCGTATCCTTCCTCCATACCTTCTATAGTCCCCTTTCTCCTTCCACTTCCAATTCGTTTCTACACTTCTAGAAGTAATATGCCTTCCAGTGAGAAATCACCCTGCATACTTAAGGATTAATAGAGGAAAAGCTCATTATTAAAAGGGGGAAAACATGTGACTAGCAGTAGCTAATGCCCAAGGAAGAGCTGAACTCCAATAGAAGATTTTACTAATTTATACATACCTTATTCTCATGCAGTTTACATATGCTATCATCCTTAAATCTCTTTTAGGATCCTGACCCAGTTTATATTTTAAACAATTCAAACAGAGACAAGAGACTGCAAGTCTGGTACCAACCACAGTTTACCCTCCCTTCTCTCCTTCTGCTCCTGCCCCCCACCTCTTTTGCACTCTCATCCCCACACATTCCTCAGAAAATGTAAGGCCTCCCATGGGAGTCAACAAAGCTTGGCATATCAAGTAAAGCCAGGACTAAGCTCCTTCCTGCTGCATTAAGTACGTGGGAGATAACCCACCACAGGGAACAGGTTCCAAACAGTCAGCTCATGTGCCAGAGACAGATCCTGTATCCACTGCTCGGTGACCCACAAACAGAACAAGCTACACAACTGTCACCCACATGCAGAGGGCTTAGGTTGGTCCCATGCATGCTCGCTAGCTGTGGGTCTAGAGTCTTTGAGCTCCCATGAGCTCCAATCAGCTGTCTCTATGTATTTCCCATTGTGATCTTAACCACCACTCCCCTTGCTTGTATAATCCCTCTTCTCTCTATTCAACTGGACTCCTGGAGCTTAGCACAGTACCTGGCCTTGGACATCTACATCTGCTTCCATTACTCACTGGACAAAGGTTCTGTGATGACAATTAGAGTAGTCATCCATCTGACCACAGGAGAAGGCCAATTCAGGCACCCTCTCCAAAACTACCAGGAGTTCTACATGAGGTCATTCCTGTGGACCTCCAGGAGTCTCCCTGATATGAGATGATTCTGTCTATCATGGATCTTGCTCTGTAGATCTGGCTGACCTCAACTCAGGAATTTGCCGATCTCTGCCTCCTGAGCGCTCTTTCTGTTTTGCTGTCAGCATAATGCTGTTTATTTCATTTTTAATTTTTTTTTAAATTTTACATTTCAACCACAATTCCCCCTCCCTCTCCTCATGTTACCCTGCCATCTCCCACTTTTAAATATGGCTGTATTATAACTTGAGATCAATCATGAGGATATTTATAGCATTGTTATTAAAGTTCAGGATTGCTCTGGTTGTTAAGGGTCTTGTGTGCTTCTGTAGGAATTATAGCATTTAATTTCAACTTCTGTGAAGAATATCGTTTAAATTTTGATGGAAATTGCACTGTCTATAGATTGCCTTTTTTGTGGTTTAGCTCTTTTTATAATATTAGTTATTCTAATGAATGAACACGAGGATATATCCATCAATTTCGTTCTTTGAGATTTAAAGTTTTTAATAACAGCAGTACTTAATTTCCTTAGTTATGTGTATTCCCAGATTAATTTAAGCAAGTGTTTCTCAACCCATTGTTCACAACCATTTTGGGCATTAAACAATCCTTTCACAGTGGTCAATAAGACTATCAGAATACACAGGTATGTATACTATGATTCATAACAGTAGCAAAATTGCGAATGTGAAGTGGCAACAAAAATAATTTTATTGTTGGTGGTCACCACAACAAGAGGAAGTGTATTAAAGGGTCAGAGCAATAGGAGATGGGGAAACTTTGATTTAGTTATTATGATTGGGATTACTTTATTAATTATTTTATTTTTTCCATTTCTCTTCTCTTAATTTCTGCTCCAATTTTTATCATTAATTTCCATCTATTTATGTTGCTTTTTCTGGTTCTTGTGTTTCTACAGGTATAACATACATTGTCAAGATGCTGAATATTGTCCTGTACTACAATGCATTTAGTATCCTCCCCTGTTGTCTCCACAACCAAACTCTATTTGTTTTGAGGCTTATTTCCTTTCTTCACAGAACCCCACATTGAGGAGAACCTTAAGCTTCAGTGCTCATCATCTCTTTTCTCAGATTTCTTCTATAGAGTGTTGACTACTTAGAGGTAATCCTAGTACTATGCTGATGCTCCAATTGATGGCTTCCTATAGATTATACCAAATACATTAGGATATTATGTGTATTTTCCACATTTGACTCTTCATCTTTCTCATTTCCTATATCTCTTATTTTCCTCTTTCCTTGTCTTTCTTGGTTTTCCTCTCTTTGCTGCATGCTGCGTCTTAAACTACAAAGATCACAGGTCTCAACACTATCTGCGTAAAGGCCTAGTCCATACCTTACAAAGAGTCCACAGCCAAGAAATGAAATGAAGAGCCTAGTAGAGCAGTCCTTAAGGAGTTTATGCCCATACTAGCATGAAAGTATTATTTTTGGACCCTAGCAGTGGCTGTCTAGATGGCTACCTCAATTACCAACTCATACAACATTTCAATCTCCTGTTTTTTGAGGTATAGCATTCAAGAACATCCTCTGACATTCAGAATCCCTGTAGGACTAGGATGATCCTGTCTGTGGAGTGAATAATTACCTATAGTAAAAGCTATGCAGGAAATGGCCTGATGGAAAGGCTGTTGTGACACAACTGACCTTTTGACTTCATCTTCATATATAATCATTCTGCCCTAGAATCTTTCTGGACAAGAGGTAAGAACGTTTTCTGTAATCTGCCTAAAGCTACTAACCATATTAGGTGACACACTGAGAATGCATTCACATGAGACATAATTTGTTTGCACAGGGTGAATCTCCTAGCATGACTTCCTTATGGGTTTTAATGAATGTATGTGAGAGGTCAAGGGCTTGGGTATCCCCTCTGGTCTTCAGTGAATCTGAATATCTCACTTTTGTGGACTCCTTGGACTCCCTCCACACAATGTCAGGAATTATACCCAGTATAAAGAGTACGGAAAAAAATTCTACCACTAAGCTACAAAAATAGTCATCATTAACCTAATTTATAACATATAGATCAGGGTACTTGAAAATGGCATAAACAGAGACATTGTGTGTTTTCTTTCCATAAAATTCAGCAAAATTTAGCCAAGTATCCTTTCACTTTACCTTCACTGTGCAAATGAAGGCTTTTGAAAAGAATCCCTGTATGCAGAGACTGGTTGGTTGATTAGAATTTCAGTACTGTGGAGACATTGAAATGTTGCAGGTCCAGGGACTAGTTATCTTATCTTAGGCTAATATCAGCCTTCCAGAACAGGCATTTCTTGACCAAGTTGTGTTAGAACTAATAGATTGCCACTAACAAATTAAAAACAAAACAAAACATAAAATCTTTCAGAGTCTGTTAAATTGTCAGTCAACTAAATTCTACCAGTCCAAAAATTAATAATGTCATCAGATAGCATGTTACACCTACAGAAAAATCTTCCCCATTTTGATGTATCTGTCTCTCTGATGTAACTCCCATTGTATTTTAAATTTGCCTTGATTTATGACCTTTTTCTGTATGAAATATATAAAAAAACCTTCTTGGAACTGCTTCCATTTTGGAAATGGAATGTGAAATAAACCTAAATTTATGTTTATAAATCATGGTTGGTCGTTCAGAATGGATCCAGAATAAACTACATTTACTCTTTAAGAAAAGAGCTATGGGTTTTGCATTCACACTTGTCAGTAATTAAGATAGTACTAATGAAACTCATCTGCAATTCTACTTTTAATTTATCCTCTGTCATTAATAACTTTGATTCCACTGTCACCTTACTTCTGTAGGAGGCAGACTGCTCATCATGGAGTCCACCATGTTGTTCCTTGTGCCACACTACTGCATAGTTCTTAGTTTACTTGCTGAACTTTTAAGCTACAAGGGCAGGGGAGTACATTGGGTGATTGTGTTTCCTAAGTCTGAGTGATGTATCTATAAGTAGAATTTAGGTTCTCAGTTAATAGTTAAAAGGTGGATCTAAAACAAGTGATAAGACTTTGGAAAGCACATCTTCCAGGCCTTCTCAAACAGATAGTCTGGATGCTTAAGTCTGTTATGAGAGAGTACAGAGGTATCTCTGATAAGATACTTTCTTCCATCCAGGGTTGGTCCTGGCCAAAATGCTGATGATGATGATTATGACAAAAAGGCCTGAAATTAGGGATCCTGGCTGCATTACTGCACAGGAGGTTATCTAAATATTTCATTAGAAGAAGGGACAGACTAACCAATGAACTATTGAAAAGCTATATAACACACAAGAAATTCATAGTAGGAAATGGCTAATAATCAAAAGCTATTATCACCAAGACTCCTTGAGCCTCAGCTTACCACTTGAAGACCCTTGGCTTCTTCCAGGTATTAGCTTGTCATAATTAGCTGAAATCTTACTGCTGTAGCTTGCAGCAGTAGAAAATAATCTGGAAATTTGGATCCTTCTGCCTCCATAACCTGGGTGCTGTTATTACAGGTATGCACCTCCATACTCTGTATTATAAGATGCTGAGAATGGAACCTGGAATATCTTAGTTGAGTACTTGGCTGAGTTTCTTCACAAGTCCTTTGTAACAGTGTCATATATTGAACATCAGTCCTTGACTTAGACTCTGCAGCACCCACTGTCCCAATCAGAGCCCATTTTGAAAACCATTATTCCTGCAGAAAACTGCAGCCTATGTTCTGCATGTACTCTGGGACATAAGAAATGAGGCCTCAGTGGGTTTGGTGGTGCATGCCTTTAATCCCAGCACTGAGGGAGACAGTAGCATGTGGAGGGCCCCAGTTTTCTCTGCTCTGAAGTGCTGGAAAAGGCAGGCTACATCCTATCCTGGTTTTCATTTCTGTGTCACTGGAAAGGGACTTATTATATTTTCTAAATTTTTTACTTACCTTCAAAATTTCAGCATTTATTTGTTAGTTTTTTTGGGGAGCTTGGTAGTTTCTTTTTTCTTTGGTAGTTTGAAACCAAGTCTTACACTTTAGTTTAGGCTAGCCTCATACACAATACTCCTGCCATATTCAACACTCTGTTTTGGTATCACCTATATGTACCGCATTGATAGTCAGTATTACTGTTTTAATACATGGACTTATATTTACCCTCACTAGAATGTACACATGTGCAATGCAAATTTGAAAATATTCAAAGTCAGGCAATTGGGGCCCACACCTATTATCATGCTTCTGGGAAGTGTAGTTAAGAGTATCTGGAGGTCAGAGCCAGCTACTGAGACTCTGTCTTATATAACTGTTCCAGGTGTAGCATGTCTTTAATCCCAGTACTTCAGAAGCAGAGACAGGTAGATATCTATGAGTTTCAAGCCAGGCTGGATTACAGATTAAGTTCCAGGCTAACAAGACTATTGATGTAACCAACCGTCTTATTAAATAAGAAACACAGAAACAATGTAAAGGAGAAAGCCGAGAGGTCAGAGCTCAGAGCTATAATCTCACCCTTCTGCCTGCGGTGTCCCAGCTTCCTGAAAAAGACCTACTTCCTGTCTGTTCGTTTTGTTTTTTTTTTTTTTATAGTGTGTTGTTCTGCCTTCTCATTGGTTGTAAACCCAAACACATGACTGCCTCGTCACTGTCTGAATGTACAGCCCCCTAGGTCTTAAAGGCATATGTCTCCAATGCTGGCTATATCCCTGAACACACAGAGATCTATGGGATTAAAGGCGTGTGCCACCACCACCACCACCACACTCTTGCTATGGCTCTAATAGCTCTGACCCCCGGACAACTTCATTTATTAACATACAATCAAAATCACATTTCAGTACAATTAGATTACCACCACACAAGACCGTGTCTCAAAACAAAAATATAAATACAAATAATAAAATATCAACCTTTTATATTTAAGCTTTTACTTGTTTCATTGGATCTAGCCTTAGAAATGTCTTGAAAAAACTTTAGCTTGTATAACAAATGAAAATACTTTCACAGTTTTGTTATGATTACAAGAGATGTCGATTTATATGCCACTCTCAATATATTTTGTATTGCTATAATATATTTGTCAAAATTTCTTGAAATAGTTGTTGGTGCTTTTGATGGCACAGTGTATTACTTTTCTGTTTCAGTGAGATTCATTTTAACTACAATTTCCAAATCAATTTACTACCATATATTTCTATAACTATGGCTGTTATGGCTGAGACCAATAAAAGGACTTTTGATTGCCTATTTTCTGCAATCACACACACACACAGAGAGAGAGAGAGAGAGAGAGAGAGAGAGAGAGAGAGAGAGAGAGAGAGAGAGAGAGAGAGAGACCCTTTAAAGTTTCACATGAATTTTGCATAATATGTCAGTATTCTGATATCTGTTTGTGTGTGTGTGTGTGTGTGCATATGTGTGTAATATTTGAAACATATTCAGTAATAATTTGGGGTGGACAGTGGGTTTGTTGAAATAGGATCTTCTTATCTAGAACTGGCTGGACTGGACCAAACTGGCCTTAAATTTGTGCCAATACTCCTTCCTCTGTCTTCCATGTGCTAGATTATTAGATGTATACTACCATGTCTAGAACTCAATGGTAACTTATTAAAGCATGGAGAAATTAAGCCTTGTATAGAAAGAGACCACTAACACAGAGTTTTCATGTGTAGAGAGAGATTGGTTTAACACAAAGTAAAATATAGGAAAGTGTGGATTTATGATCCAGGAAAAGTTAGGGAGGCCAGAAGATTGATGATTATTGAGCATTACTTGGGATTCTGGCTGAAGTTAATTCAGTGTGACAGGATACCATGGATGGGTGGTGGCAGATGAAAAACATTATTCCATATCTACTATGGGATACTCGTCTTAATCTAGGATAGCATGGTCTTTGCTAAAATTGAAAACTGCTAAAACAGTCCTAATCAAAGGTGGGAAATCTGACTAAAGTTGTATTAAGCAGAGAATTTTTATGAAGAAATTAATTTTCTTGTTGTCTGTGGTTATGAAATTTACACGAAATATTTTGTTTACAGCATTCAAGATTTACCACTACAAATCAACCTCAACTCGGAAATTCAACTATTTATGTAATACCTTCTCTTTTCCATGTATAGACATCATCACCAAGGAATAAGAATGATATTTTGTACGGTGTCTATGTTTGTATACTTGTATTGATTTTTAATCTTAGCATATGAGAATAGTCATCTGAAGTCTAAATTCTCCTTTATCAGCTCTACTCCTTTAAGACTCCATTTCCCATCACCACCAGGTAGGCCTGCTGCTTCCTAGTCAATAAGCTCATAAAGGCCTTTAGAGACTTCCCTAATCAGACAGACAGCTATTCTGTTCATTCCCACCCCAAACACATCCTTAGCTCTTTAGCCACTTGCTTACCTGATCCTCCAACTAGATCCGCATCTCAGAATTCTGTGAGACCTCCCTTATCTGCCTCACAATTAGGATCTGCTCCTTACCACCCTATTACCTTCCAGTTCACTGTAATGTATCTCTCAACTGTTACTCCCCACTCCTCAGACTAGACTTGCTCTATCTCATCCTAAAATAAAATAAATCTTGTAACATATTCCTTCTACATAAAATTGATTCCACAGGTTTCTCTGGCCTCCTCATTAATTCCAGAAGACACTTTGTCTTGTATAAATACAATTATTACAATCTCTTGTCTATTCCTCTTTAATTTCCACTAGCATGTACACTGTTTAACTCCTTCCTCTACCTGCTATATGATATTTCCCTTTAATCAGAAACATGCCTCCTATTGATCAAGCAGGGTAATTTAATTATAGGTACAGAATTCAGTCTTTTCTTCAGTACTGGATATTTGCTTTTCTCTCCAGCAGTTCTCCCTAATTCTGATATTCCTCTAGGGCTACTAATTGTTCCTCAAATTTAATGGGCATTTGCTTCACCTGGGAGTTGTTAAAATACAAGGTATAACATCCACCTAGGCATTAAAATTCACAAAGTCTAGCTGGGGTCTTTGAATTTCTATTTTATCAAGTGTCAGTCATGCTCTAAGGACCAAACTAAAATAAATACCTACTGGTGAGGTTGTAGTTCTCTAACTTTGGTCTCATACTTTTATTGTCTTTCTACTCCATACTTTGCTCATCAATATGTCTTTGGGTAGGGCAGAGTTGTGTGCCACATAATTGTCTGAATGCACAGTGGATAAAGGCTTGTACTCTGAACTGTGCCCAACTCCTCTAGCCCACCAAATCTTGTTGACCTTTTTACATTTACTTTGTTTTGAATGTCTTGTTTCTGTGTAAGTACAGGGACAGATGTTTAAAGAATGTCTCATAACCATATGAGCATTCCTCTGGCTTCTTTATGTGTGTCACAACCTCCAAGGCATAGGAAATACCTTCACATAGATAAGGATATCTCTCTAGAAGCAAGGGGAATAGTATGTTCACGACTGTTCTGGGGAAGCTTATGTTCTCCCATTCCTGGGAGAAGGTGTAAAATGATTCATAAGAAAATTTCCATCAATCTAGTTTTTCTAATATTGCACAGATATTAAAAGTCCTGCAAGTACTCAACAGGTGAAGATGAAAAAGAAAAGGTGTCCTGGCAGTCATCATGTGGCTCAGCTTTCCTGGATCTTTGTCAAGCGGCTGTGCTGGCCCTATGACTTCTGCCATTCTATTCAGCTGTGCCTGTACCACTAATTCTAGCTCATTCATAATTTCCATAGTGGATGCATCAGTGTGCATTTCTACCAGGGTTCCTCCTTCCCTGCACCTGTGCCTGCATTTGTTTAGCTTGTGTGTTTATCTCAGCCATTCTCATTGGTGTGACTTGAAATCTCAGAGTATTTTTAAATTTAATACCTCAGAGTTAAGAATGTTGAATTATAAAATATTTCTCAGCCATTTGAACTTAATCTTTTGAGAATTAAGTTTAATGGCCTCACTATTAAAATTCTATTAATTTTGAGATTATAATTTAATTATAGTACTTATTCTCCCTCCTCCTTCTAAACACTCCCATATGCCTTCCTCCCTGATCTCTTTCAATCCATGGCCTCTTTCACCACCAACTGTAATAGCATAAGTATTTTTATATACTTATACATTAATGGCCCACTTCTTAATTGGATTATTTTGTTGTTATTGTTTGTTGTTTTTTGTTGTTTATTTGCTTTACTTTGTTTTATGTTGTTTTTAAGACAGGGTTTCTCTGTGTAGCACTGTCTATCCTGGAACTCACTTTGTAGACATGGCTGGCTTCAAACTTAGAGATCTGCCTGCCTCTGTTCCTGAGTGCTAGCATTAGAGGCATGAACTACCACCAGCCAGAAGGTTTGTTTTCTTTGGTGTTTAGTTTTAGGAGTGCTTTTTTATTCCACAAACTATCAGATGCATATCTGATAAAGACCTTTTTCCCAATCCAAATGCTGTCCCTTCAATTAAATGATGGAATCTTTTGTTATACAAACCCTTAATTTCATGAGGTCACATGTATTAATTGTGGAACATAATGCCTGTGAAATCATTGTCTTTTTCAGAAAGTCATTTCCCATGTCAATGAGTTCAAGTAGGTTTCCTGCTTTCTCCTCTATCATATTCAAGGCATCAGGTCTTAAGTTGCAGTCCTCAATCAATTTGCAATTGAATTTGTGCATGGTAAGAGGTAAAGATTTAATCTTATCCTTGTAAATGTAGCTGTGCGGTTTAATCAGCACCATTCATTGAAAAATTTTTACATTTTTTGTGAACAATATGATGATCATTTTTGTGTGGGTTTATATGTGAGTCCTCAACTCTATTCTGTCGGTCTATGTGTTGGGGGGGGTTAATTGGTTAATTAATTAGTGAATTTTTCCCCAACCTAATTACAGTTTCCCCTTCCTCCCACTTCTCTTCCGAATCCATCCAGGAAACCTCCCCTACCCACTATCCACTCCTCCTTTCTCTTCAGAAAAAGTTAAGGTCTCCCATGTATATCAGCCAGCCATGGCATAGCAAGTTGCAGTAAGACTAGACTCTTCCTCTCATTTTAATCCTTGAGCAGAAAACCCAGTAAGAAGAAAGGATCCTCAAAGCAGGTAACACTGTCAGAGCTTGCTTCCTCTGTTAGGGGTCCCCAAAAAGACCAAGATTTACAAATGTAGCATATGTGCATGTCACTCCCATGCAAGTTCTCTGATTGTTGGTTCAGTCTCTCTGAATCGCTATGAGCCCAGGTTAGTTGATCTATTCTGTGGTTTTTCGTTTGGGGTTCTTGGCCCTTCTACCACCTATAATCCTTCCAACCCCTCTTCAACACAGTTCCCAAAGGTCTGCCTAATGTTTGCCTGTGGGTCTCTCCATCTGTTTCCATCAACTGCTGAGTGAAGTCCTGGTGACAGTCTATGAGTATTTCAGAATATCATTAGGAATCACTTCAACAATTTTTTTTCTCTTTTGACAGACATTTCGGTTATCACAAACTGGGGGAGGCCAGATCACCAAAACTGCCCCAGGTTTGTGAATAGAAAACCTCAGAGTAGCTAGGATTAAGAAAAAATTCTCATATAGCTGAGGGCTAGACTTTTTCTATCTGAGGTTATTTAAAATAAATTTCTATCTCACTGGTAAAATAAGGAAATTCACAAGGATACACACATGCTTTCTTTTTCTTTTCTCAGACAGGTTTTCTCTGTGTAGCTTTGTGCCTTTCCTGGAACTCACTTGGTAGTCCAGGCTGGCCTCGAACTCACAGATATCTGCCTGGCTCTGCCTCCTGAGTGCTGAGATTAAAGGCATGCACTACCTCTGCCTGGCAAGATGATTTTCCATTTTTTATTTATTTATTTTTATTTTTTTGAGACAGTGTTTCTCTGTGTAGCTTTGCACCTTTCTTGGAACTGACTTGGTAGCCCAGGCTGACCTCGAACTCACAGAGATCTGCTTGCCTCTGCCTCCTGAGTGCTGGGATTAAAGGCACAACCACCCTGACCCCACACATGCTTTCTGATAATAACTTTCTATTTACTTTAGCTTTAAAATGGTTTCTGACTCTTTCTGTCTCCACACAGCTACATATCTCACCACTACTGCATACAGCTACATATCTTTACATACATACATTTTTCACATGGCTACACATTTTTCTTGTTCCTCTCTCTCTCTCTCTCTCTCTCTCTCTCTCTTTTCTCAAGACAAAATTTCTCTGTGTAGCTTTGCACCTTTCCTGGATCTCGCTCTGTACAACAGGCTGTCTCTGCCTCCTGAGTGCTGGGATTAAAGGCGTGTGCCAAGACAGCCCAGCTCATATTTCTCTTTTACATACAGCTCCATTTTCCTTGCCTCCACATAGTTACAAATCTCCACACAGCCACAGCTAAACATCTTATTTACATAGCTCTGTCACCATACAGCATTTCACACAGTTCCTAGGCAAGGATCCTCTATAGAGCAGCAGCTCTTTCACACAGCTTTCTCTCTCACACCCACTAAACACCTTCTTTTACATTACTCACTCATGCTTTACTCACTCTTTCATACACTCACTCCTTCACACTTTTCTCATTATGACTCTTCTTCATCTCTTACTCACACACACACATACACTTCACTGACCTTCTCCAGCTGCTCTCTCATAGCTCTCCATAGCCCTTTCTCTCCACACCTCCACTGCTGCCCCAAGCCAAACTCTGGACAACCATAAGTTACCTTTTCAGGGCCTTACCTATTTTCAAAACACGAGCTAAGTCACGTAGTTTCTCTCAGGCTAGTAATGTCACATTGACTTATGCACGTAGCTCAAAGTTGGTGAGAGATCCCAGATAGTAAACAATTGGCTGAACCTTGAGCACAGTCAGAGTACGTGCAAAAAGAGAGCTACTGCAAGGGGCCAGATCTCAATGTAAACAGCCTGGCCTTGATTTAGCAATATACAACACCTGGGAATTAGTCTCTGTGTGATTTCTACAGGGGCCATTTTTTAGTCTATTTTGAATTTGTTCTGAAGTCCAACATTAGCTGTCTTTGAGACTGAGACTATCGTTACTTTCCTATGTCAGTAGAAGAATACTCTGGTATTATTCCTATACATTAGAATTATACACCTTAAACAGAAATCAACTTCCTGACCATCCACAACTATAAGTATGCCCAAAGAGGAGTGTATTCCCCAGATAAACACCCAAGCAGTTGGAAAACACCCATATCAGTTCTTAGGGAAGCAATGTAGTGGCACATGAGAGAAATTGCAGACAGAAAACAACTGGTTTCCACAGGCAGTGACCCAATGGCCTTGCCGGGTAGGGCTCCCCATCAGATGGGTATGGTGGTTTGACCTGTTAATCACTAGTTGTCACTGCTGTACATTCTCACAAACCCCTGCAGTTGGTTCTATCCTAGATCTCTTGGTTTTTATGTGAATACTATATTATTTTTATTGTTTTAGCTCTATAGTATAACATGAAATATGGGATGGTGGATATTTCTTGCTCTTTATTGTTCAGGGATTTTTTTTTTTTGCTACAGTGAATCTTTTGTATTTCCACATGAATTTACAATTATTTAGAAGTTTTTGCTGGGATTTTGATGGTGATTACATTGAATCTGTTAGTTGCTTTTATTTAAGATGGCCATTTTCATAATATTAACCCTGACCGTCTATAACCATGAAATGCCTATCAGGTTCTGGTTCTTCTTTAATTGACTTTTCCAGTTTTCTAAAGTTTCACTGTAGACTTTGCTTATGTGTGGGTGTACTATATGATACTGTATATACATGTATGTGTGTTTTGGCCAGATCGCAATGATACCCAAAAGACCACCAGAGACTGAATCCCATGTGTAAAAGCAAAGAACCTTTATTTTCAAGCTCAAGGGGTTGGTCTCTCTGTCTGTCTGCAGCAGAGGTGAGTGTAGAAAGCCCTGCGCCAGGGAGGCATAGAGTTTTCATCATAGTAGTGCTTACAGTCAGGGGGTTTCCAGGCTACAGTAGCCTGACTGGCTGACATTTGTATAGGGGTATGTGTAAAACAAAAATAGGTGTGTGCTAAACTCAGGGACATCTGGCCACCTTATCTAATGATTTGGAATGTTTGGAAGGTTAGGTACTTCTCCTTAGATAGAGGCCCACCCTGGGTGGGGTCAGGTTATGGCTTTTTCTGGGTCTGGGTGTTGTCTGCCAGTAACCCTGTCAGAAGAGCTATGTCTGGGTCTCTAAGCCTGTCATGAAAGCTGTGTGGTCAAGCTGTTTTGGAGCCCATCCACATTTTCTGCTTCACAAGTACCAATTATAGGAGTCAATCATGAATCCTACCAGTGCAGGGGGCCAGGGGTATTGGAACCTAAGAACTATTAGCTAACAGATTTTTGCAGGGCAGTGACATCTGTATCTATTGCCATTCTTAAGGCCCTATACTTCTCATTTATGAGTAATATCTCCTTGGTTCTGCACAAAAAAAAGTTCAAATGTCTTATCCTATTGCAGAACCATTTCAGTTAATAAATTTATCAATTGATAATTCTGAAGCTATTTTTCTGGTATGTCAATGGGCATTATAGTTGGCTGTCTTGCCTCTATGCCAGGGAGTTTCTTTTTGACCCAGCATTTCAGCCTTATTCTGGACAGGGAATTTGGGATGATGTAGTCTCTTCTGGAACTTCTTCAAGCTGGCATTGGGGCATTGTTGTTAGGGCACCCCACCCCCAAATAAAAGGCTGAAAGATTGGTCAAAAGCTGGGCAATGGGGCATTTGTCAAAAGCATGTAGCTATCTTACCCAGATGTAAAGAATAGGAACAATCCCTTGGCTGGGCAGGTCCATTTCAGCTATTAGTGAGTACAGAGCTCATAGTCCTCGAGAGCAGTGTAGTCAGTAACTGAAGCTCAAGTGGAAATCCATTGATACAAATTGAAACTAGGAACAGAAGTTAAAATTTATGAACTTGTTTGGAACCCTTAGGATCACATCTTTGATAACTGGGAAGAGCAGGGATTCCAAGACCAGGAGAGAGAAAAAAATACCATCTTTAGGAATAAGCTGTAATTTCCAGCCTCTGTGAAGTGGATCAAAATTTTATGACTCTTTTAATTCTCTGAGTCATACACAAACTATCTTACAAAATGACATAAAACATTTAGACATATTAATATCACCAATCTGTTCAAAATCCATATCATAGATAAAACAGGTGACAGGTATCTGTAAAACAGCAGAAGTGTACTCATATCTTTGAGTCCCAACAAGAACTACAGATTTGGGATAAAAACATGTGCATTTTCCTTCTGTTCTGAGAACCAGGTATAAATTAGACATAGATTTTTGGCTGATGAGAAGCACTTCTAAGTTTATATTTAGATATATTTAGACGAAAACTAAAATATATCTAAAATGTTGAGCTTGTGACCGAATAGTAAGTAGTTATTCCTCTACAAGCTTATCAGAACTCTATTAAATGATAAGCTCTGAACTGTTATATCATATAATGGGAGGGCAATCAGAAACATTATAATCTAAATCTGTTATTTATCTCTTTACAACTTGCATTTATATCTTAAATCTTTTTCTGAGATCATAAAAGCTTATAAGCTTTCATATTCTCATATATTTCTTAGACGCATATTTAAACCTTTAGGACTTATTTAAACTTGTATATTTTAGAATATTTTCTTTAAAATGAGCTAAAATGCTGGCTATAGCCTTGTGAAAGTATCTGGTTGTCTGATGCTGCCAAGCTGACAAAGTTATAGCTAATCTAGCTGTTAGTATTATCAGAGATCTGAGAAGGATAAATTATATCTGAGTGAATGCTAAGGAGCTTTGGATTCTATAAATACAGGAACCAGTCCATACTCAGGTCTCCATAGCATTAGAGGGCACAAGTATCAGAATAGCGTCATCTTCTTTGGCGATCAGGCCCATACGGCAGATTTTTTTCCTTTGAAGAGGGACGTGGGCAGACTGATCTTACATTGTCCAGCCAAAAAAGGCTGCAATGAATTTTCTGATGTCCTCCTCTTTGTCCACAGTCTGGGTTTGGTCCAGGTGGCAGGCTTTGCATTGAGGCATCCTCTCTTGTGGTCAGTGTAGCCATAATCCAGGCAGAGAAATTGTGATGCCCCATATGTAAACTTCTTTGGAGACCTTTCGTCACTGATAGAATCTGGAAGTCTGTCTGATATAATAAGCTTTTAGATCAACATTTTAAATGCCATATTCTGCAAAACTCTGAAGTATGAGTTCTGTCCAAGTATATCTGATTAGAAAAACTTTGTTCCTAGTTATTTGTTTTAAGCTCAACCCTGAAAACATATGGAAGGAACTGAGTAAAGCTTATCCCTGTAATTAATTACATCAGTACTTAGCATGACAACAATTAAAGAACTTGATTCTTTATGACTGACTATTTACCTATGTTCTCTAACAGTCTACAATAAGTGGCCTTAAAAAACAATGATTTTAGCCGGGCGGTGGTGGCGCACGCCTTTAATCCCAGCACTTGGGAGGCAGAGGCAGGCGGATCTCTGTGAGTTTGAGGCCAGCCTGGTCTTCAAAGCAAGTTCCAGGAAAGGCGCAAAGCTACACAGAGAAACCCTGTCTTGAAAAAACCAAAAAAAAAAAAAAAAAAAAAAACAATGATTTTAAATTGAACCTCTTCTAGTATCAAATACAGGTTGAGTAAAGAAACCAAAATAATATATCATTATAAAACATTTATATGACTCAGTTTATCCAAATAGCTTAAGCTTAACAAATTTAGCAAAGACAAGGGAGCTAGACAACATTCTTAAGCCTGAATAGACCTTGAGTAAGGAGAAACATTCTCTAAGTGACTGTTTCTCAACTTTCTCAATGCTATTACATAACTGTAGTTTTGCCGTTGTTGAATCTGAATGCAAACACCTGACATGCAGGTGGATCTTGGTTTCCCCTGTAAAAAGGATTTTTTAACAACCAAAGGGTCAAGACTCATGGAGTAGAAAGTGTTCTAAGCCCTTTGCCTAGGTCATTGTCTTGCTGCATCACAAGAAATGAACATCCCAGTTTTTGGTTAGTATTTGGTGCTTATTGCTGGGACCCTAATTTTTAGCCTTTTAAGTCAAAATATTAACAATATAGAGCATTTTATAGACTTAAAATGTCCTATAGCCTTATAAATTTAAATATTTTAAAACTTCTTCTTAAAAAGCTTAAAAAGTGTCTAATGTCTTTCTGCTATACCAACAATAACTCTCTTTTTTACTTTAAGAGGGAAAAAATATAGCATAACCACAATCTGTATAAAGTAAAACTAAGCTCCAGAGTGCAAACAATTCCAAAGTTCAATAACTGGGATTTATTCACAATCCTTTTGTTTCTTTTACTTAGAGGCTTGGATCATTTCTTGGGCCTTATGCTTAGCAGCGTATACATTGCCTACCTTCTAAATCTCAGCCTGCTGATTTCATTGTCAGTGTTGCTTCTGGTGACCATCACCTGGATGACTCCTGAATTACAAAGTTTAGCTGCCAGAGCAAGGTACATTCTTGTGTATAAAAGCATTGAGGTCTAGCTTTAATATTTATCAAATACCTTATTTATTAAACACATGTATCCATCTATTTAAATTGGCTAGAAGCTTGCTGTTGAACACTTGGCAAAGACAGTAAGTACTTAAGTGTAAATATCTAAGTTAGCTTTTATTTTCTGAATATATCTTTATAACCTTAGTAAAAGATGGTTGCCAGCCACGTGGCTGCCTATATCATGATCAGGTTACCAGCCAGGATGGAGGAAAGCCATGTGGTTGCTGTTGGAAACATGTTTTTTCTAAACAATGATTGCATGCACTCATTCATACATACTCAGAGTTAGATCTGAGTTACATACATATACATACAGTTAAAGCTAGCATATATTTTTTTCACATAAACAGTTTGTAGTGAAGAGTCGTCAGCTATTTTTCAAATGAAAACCAACCATAATTAACTTTTAAATTCAGTATTTGCAGGTATAGGACACCACAACAAACGCATTTCACATTCCTTCCAACCTTCTACAACCTTCCATGTAAGAAACCATAACAAACATAGTTCACACCATACCCCCTCTGACTTTCTTACCCTCCCATGTACCCTCAGTCTATTCAGACATTTACTTCATACAAATTTCTCTCTTCATTTTTAAACATTGAAACTCTTACCAAAGTCTTTTTTGTGATTTCTGTCAGTAGACTAGAGTTTATTGTAAAGCTGCGATATTTTAAACAAGAACAGAAATACATACATTTACCATAACAAGAATAACTAAATTTGCATCAACATTGTATCAACATGAAGCATTTAGGGGTTTTGTTTGTTTGTTTGTGGTTTTTGGTTGTTTTTTTTTTTTTTTTGAGATAGGGTTTCTCAGTGTAGTTTTGGTGCTTGTCCTGGAGCTTACTCTGTAGACCAGGCTGGCCTCATACTCACAGAGATCCACCTGGTTCTACCTCCTGATTGGTGGGATTTTAGGTGTGCCCCACTGCTGCCTCGTTAGCAATAGCTATTTTTTAAAACCAATAATGATTTATAACCAACCCTTCTAAGTGATGACAAATATTTATAATCTATTGAATCTGAATGATCAAAGCAGCCCTGGCTACAGCATCATAACATAGCCACCACAGCTTAACAAACATAGACAGTGATGCACCACTCTGACCTACGAGCCAGTCCTCTCTCAGGATTGGTGGACATCCCCCAGGGCCTGTCATGTGAGCCCCACCCATTAGCAAGGGAGAGGAAGGGAATAGTACTTAGCATGGGGACAAAAGATTTTGCCAGCCCCAGATTCTCAAGTGTGCTAGAACAGCAGACTAGGAGTGACTCCATGACCCTGCTGGGCCCCTGGACCCGTCGACCATTCCTGGGCTGTGACCCTAGAGGGGCAGTTCTCCACCAGCCCCAACACAGCTCAGGCATGCTCTCCAAGTTTCAGGCCATACTGGGCTGCAGAGTGAGTTCCAGGATAGCCAGATTTATACAGAGAAATCCTGTCTCAAAAAGCAAGCAAACAAACAAACCAAAAAAGTCCCCATAGTCTATGAAAGTCTCAAACATATCTAAAAGCTCAGTTTCTTTTGAGACTCGTTGGGCTCTCTTAACTATAAGTTGCTACAAAATCAAAACTTATAAGCAGATTGCACACTTCCCACATACAAAGCCACAGGATATATATTACTGTTCAAAAAGGGAGGAAAGGGAGAGTTGTGAGGAAATACTGGACCAAAACAAGAATGAAAAACAGCTAGGAAACTCTAAACTCCACATCTCCATGTCTGATGTCAAAGCGCCCTTCAGATATTCAACTCCTTTCAGTTTTGTTGGGCTGGTTCTCTCTTGGGGTGGTTCCGTTCCCTGTCTGACATTCTCGTTAGCAGTTATCCCATGGCTCTGGCATCTCCAACATTTTGAGGTCTCTAAGGCAATCCAGGCTTCACCATCACAGCTTCACACAACAGCCACTCTAGGCCTCCATGCAGGGACACCCCTGACACACACCTGGCATTAGTGGTTTTCCTTAGCCATGAAGGGAGATTCCATAACTGGTTTCTTTTGCCCTTGATTCTAAAGCTGCCAAGTTTTACTGCTTGCTGGGTCTGGAACATAGCCCCCTAATTCAATTACATCTTCACCAAATTTGTTTTTGATGATTTCCTTTACTATATAAGCTTGCCTATGTTGCAGTTTATTCTGTAGACCAGGTTGGCATTGAACTCAGACATCCACTTGCTTCTTTCTCTTAGTGCTGGAATTGAAGGCGTGTACTACCTTGCCTGGACCTAACCTCTTAGTTCCTTTTCATTGGTTCAAACCTTAGCTGAGTGTAGCTGAAGTTTTCCTGTGTCCACCTAGCTTCTGCAGCCACTCAGACCCAAGTAAACACACAGAGAATAATATTATTTATAAACTGTATGGCTGTGGCAGGCTTCTTGCTCTCTAGTTTTTAATCCCTAAATTAACCCATTTTTATTCATCTATACATGGCCATGTGGCTTGTGGCTAACCAGTAACTTTACATCTTGCTGCCTCTGTGTCTGGCTGGTGACTCATGACCCAGCCTTCTTGTTCCCAGAATTCTCTTCTCTCTTTGCCTACACTTCCTGCCTGGCTACTAGCCAATCAGTACTGTATTTATTAACCAATCAGAAAAAACTTTCACAGCATACAGAGCTCTAGCCACAGCACTTCCACTTTCCTTTTTTTTGAAAGGAAGGTTTAAGCTTTAACATAGTAAAATTACATATATCAAAACAATTATCAAGCAAGAATTACGGTTACAATATCTAGTCTATAAGATCTAGTCTATTTGTATTTGGCAAAATTAAAGAAGGTTCCTATCATTCCTATACAGGTTGATTATAAATGTGATCTCTTTCTAAAGAACAAAATTGGGTAGTGTAAATATGATAGGTTGAAAGTGTAGATTAATAAACCTACTTTTAAAGAGCAACAACTTGTTTAGAAATATTTTGGATTTTAGTTTATTGATACAAGTTTAAACTTAATTTTGTTATACTATATATATATACATATATATATATATATATATTTCTATTCTTGTTTGGAGTATTATGTTTATGTAACTCATTTAGATTGTAATGGATAATTAAGAAATACAAAGTGATAATTGGCCTTATATGATAGTCAAATTTATACTCACATTGAGTTTTCTAGGTATACATAGATATAATTTAATTACATAGGTAATCTTCAAACACTTGAAATACCTACAGAATATGGCTTTTAAAATGTTTTAAAAATTTAGACTTAGCCGGGCAGTGGTGGCACATGCTTTTAATCCCAGCACTCGGGAGTTAGAGCCAGGCGGATCTCTGTGAGTTTGAAGCCAGCTGAGGCTACCAAGTGAGTTCTAGGAAAGGCACAAAGCTAAACAGAGAAACCCTGTCTCAAAAAAAAATTTAGACTTTCTGGACAGTGAGACATGTCTGATCCTGGCAGCACTGATTTATTTTAGAGAGGAGAATGGGCATCAAAGACACTCTATATGGAGTTTATTTTCTTCTTGACAAAAATACCCATTTGGGCAAGAAACTGTTCTTTCCTGTGGTGCTTGACAAAATGTTGTATCCACTGGACATGCAGGACCCATAGGAAGGTGACCACTGAACTTTGCTTGGCAAAATGGTCCTTCGGGTTCCTGCTTCTCAGAGGAAACTGCCAGACATTCTACAGGACACAGAGAGAAGTGATTGAGATACTCTAGGCCTGTAGTCAATTTGAATGCACCAACAATACTGAGAAACATTAGGTGACTGTCCAGGCTGCCAGCTGTCTCTGTCTACTCTTGCAAAACTCCCGAAAGTTGCTTGCATCCTTCTCCCATTTCTCAGGTATTATTATTTTCCTTCTCAGGTCTATGACGGGATGGAAGACTTGACAGTTACAGTCACAATCTTCTATCTTAGCTAGAACATATTAAGTATTAGATTCAGGTTCTTCAGGATAGGAATGATCTTTTGGAATGATCTCTGTAACATGCCATTTACCTATGTTCCAGACTTCTCTGGATTTTAGTATGTGTCTCTTGTTTGATATTGTTCCTGTTGGTGGTAGTTTCATCTTGTCTAGGTCATTATCTCTTATTCCTCTTGGACAATATGTGATAATCATTCCTAATGTATATAGTTTTGTATTAGGTTACAACTTTCTGATTTAGATAAAAGGGGGAGGTGTAGTGGGCAGCTGTTCCAGCTTTGACATGGAAGTACTACCCCCATTGAGGCTTCCTGTAATTATCACACCTATAAGGTGGAGCCAAGACAGGGGCCCTTAAGACCTGAGATCCAGATGTGCTGGCTCTCTTGGTTCCTGGATTCTGGACTCTAGAAGTAGACCAAGCAGAGTTCTCCAGAGAACAGTGCTGGACTGCAATACACCTTTTCCAGGCTCGGTAACCTAACCCTTTACTTGTAAGTTACCCCACAAAATAAACCTCCCTTTTAGCTATGTAGAGTTGCCTTAATACTTCCACCAGTAGCTGAGGGGGCAGTGGTCTTGCCCTGAGGTTACCACTTCCTTTATTCTATTTAGCATCAGGTTTTTCTTTAAATGAATTCCTAGTGCTTCCTCAAACTGTATATTTTGTAGATTTTCTTACTCGGCTTGCTCCTTTTCATTATAGATCTTTGTAACACTAGTCAAAAATAACAAAGTTAGGGCGGTGGTGGCGCACGCCTTTAATCCCAGCACTCGGGAGGCAGAGGCAGGCGGATCTCTGTGAGTTCGAGGCCAGCCTGGGCTACCAAGTGAGTTCCAGGAAAGGCACAAAGCTACACAAGAGAAACCCTGTCTCAAAAAAACCAAAAAAAAAAAAAAAAAAAAATTATTAGCCGGGCGGTGGTGGCGCACGCCTTTAATCCCAGCACTCGGGAGGCAGAGGCAGGCGGATCTCTGTGAGTTCGAGGCCAGCCTGGGCTACCAAGTGAGTTCCAGGAAAGGCGCAAAGCTACACAAGAGAAACCCTGTCTCGAAAAACCAAAAAAAAATAAATAAATAAATAAATAAATAAATAAAAATAACAAAGTTAGCACAATCAATGGTAGGTAGTTTTGAAATGTCCTCTGACAAAGCTGTTCATCCTAACTCTTCAATTTAACCTAACAGATTTTTTTCTGATAAGGCCAGAAAATATCTACATTCTTGACCAAAATACCACAAGAATAGACTCTAGGACGTATATTAATATTCTCCTCTGAGACATCATGATCTGGGACCTCACTGTTGAAATCACCCTTTGCACCATGGTCTTCTATGCTTCTATTAGTATGGCCCATTAAACTTCACTTAAAGCCTTTGACTTCTTTTATAACTCAAAGAGCCAAGTCTACATTCTTCAAAGGGAAAAAAAAAGAAAAATACATGCTCTTACCAATCACAGCAGTACCCCAGTCCCTGGTACCAACTTCTGTCTTAGTTAGGGTTTTATTGCTGTGAATAAGTGCCATGACCCTAGCAACTCTTATACAGGAAAACATTTATTGGGGCTGACTTATAGTTCAGAAGTTTAGTCATTTATCATCATGATAATAAGCATGGCTACACACAGGCAGACACAGTGCTGGAATAGGAGCTGAGAATTCTATATCTGGATCAGCAGGCAGCAGGAAGAGAAAGGGCCACTAGGTGTGGCTTGAGCATCTGAACCCTCAAAGCCTACCCTCAGGGACACTATTTTACTACACTATACCTATTTGAAGAAGTCCACACTTCCTAATAATGGAACTCCCTGTGAGCCTGTAGGTGCCTTTTTCAATCAGACCACCACGATGCCATATACACGGTTTTAAATAAATAATTCAAATATTATTATTGTGTTAATTATTTTGTATATATGTGTGCAGGTGTGTCTGAATGTGCATGCACATGATCTTTGTGTGCCTTTGCAGGCACTGAGTAACAATGTGAAGTCATAGGACAATATTTCGTTTGTTCTCTCTTTCTCCTAGGTATTCTCAAGATTTCCCATTAAGACTATTTAGCCATCATTCTGGAAAGAGGGAGAGAGGGAGAGAGACAGAAACAGAAAGACCTAGACCAAGTGGAATATCTTATTTTTATATACAAATTATGCATATTTGTTGAGCACACTGTGATATAGCATATTTGTGCAATGGATTGCTATCTTATCAGTGTTGTTATTATATCTTCTGAATCAGTCATCACTTTGTTTTCATTAACTTCAGTGTTCTTCGCAATTATGGTGGCTGGTGTAGGAAGCTGAAAGCTATCTCTTTAAATACAAGTAGAGAACAGAGAGTGTAGAGGACAAGCAGTAAGCAGAGAGAGAAAACAGGAACTCACACAAGTCTTTTAATGGCAAAGGACACTTCCTCCAGCAAGGCTACACTACCCAAACCACACTAAACAGAGCCACCACCTGGGATTCAGGTGTTCAAATACCAGAATCTCTAGGGAAATTTTCTCATTCAAACCATTATCCCTGCTTTCATGTTTGCCAAGCCATTTCCACAGTTCTCATATGCTCCAGGACAGTACTATGACCCTTGCTGCTCCATTAATCAAATTGACTGCTAAAAGTCCTAGGGCTGGACAAATAACATCTGGCCCTAGTTTGTCTTGTTGCAAGACAGAAATATACACTGCATACTTGGGTGAGATAAACTGAATAGGACAAATTTAATGTTTAAAAAAAGTTTTTAAAGGGTTTCATTATATAGTCCTTGCTGACCAGGAACTCACTGTGTAGAGCAAGCTATACTTTAAATCACAGAAAGCTTCCTCTGCCTCCTCTTGGGAAAAAAAGCATGTACTACCACACCCATCTCTATTTTTATCATCTCTATTATTTAGCATTTATGTTCTCTGTAAATTACTGCCTGGGATTTAAAATCTTCCAGAAGCTCACTAGTACAGCATATGGTGTTTTGGTCACATTCTCTCTAGTCATTCAGTGCTCAGTACTAATCTCACCACATTTGCCTATGAGTGAACCCAGACAAGTACTTTGTCTGCTTGGGACAGTCCATGATACCCCATTGTTAGCTTTGGTACTTTACGAACCTAGTTTCCATGCTAGTCTAAAGCCTTTAAACATAATCACAGATAATTTAATAATTTTTGTTCTTCCTCCATTGTTTTGTAATCTCTGATATTCATAGTGACATCTATTACCACCTTCATTTGCTTCGTTCCTGAGGTAATAACTGAACTTTTTGTTTGTGCTCCAACAGCTGATGTTCATGGGCTCCCCATACTACAATAACCAAGTGCATCCCATGGCTCCTATGAGGGAGAGAGTCATTTGCTCTGGGTTATGAAGCTGTGTCTCAAAGAGGGATGGTTAGTGTATCACTTAGTTCCCTCATTTCCACAGCACTGTGACCATATCCATACTGCATCACCTGGCAGGCTTTAGGGAAGCCTTTCATTCCATTTCTAGATGTCTAGAATTCCTCTCCTTTAAAGGATGGTAGTAAACAACTTTAATCCCATCACTTCAAAGGCAGAGGCAGATGGATATCAGAGTTAAAGTTCAGCCTGTTCTACATAGAAAATTCCATAACAACCAGAGCTATATAGTAACTCCTGTCTCAAAAGAGCAACAACCAAAGCAGCAGAGGCAGCAGCAGCAGGGGCTGCACCAACAAAAACAAATCTTCCCCTACAAAAGTAATTCTGATGCAGAATTTTTACTCATTACTTGAGTTTCCTATAATGGGCCACTATTAAGGCCCCTGGATTTATAATAAATAATACATTTTCCATATATGTATATACACAGTTGTATCTGAGTAGAACCTTTTATCTTTTCTAACTTACTTTCTCCTTCACTGATTCATTGTATCATGTACAAGGAAAGGAAAAGTATATATTCAGAAAAAGGGAAGTCTAATAAAGTCCAAAAAAGTAACAACAGTCACTACTTTGGGGAAACCCAGTTTCCTTTGCAAGTGGATGTAGATGCAGATAGATTCTTGGTGAGATGAGGGAGACACTTTCCACTTCCCCTTCTAAGCACTAGGACTCCATGAGGCTTGGACCTGTGCAGGCTGGTGGATACATTAACCACAGTTCAGGTTATGCCTCTTGCTCAGGAATGGGTGGTCAACACAAAAGACAATCACTGGTATTTTTGTAGACATTTTGTCTCATACTGTTTGTTTGCACATTTTTTGTATTACCGGTCTTTCCTTGTCTATTTTGCTACAATTTTTTTTGTCTTTTATGGTGTACATGTTTCTTGTGCCTTTTTTCATTGTCATTTTATTTTGCTTGTCTGTCTGAAAGAGAGAAAAGAGAAGAAATGGCACACTGCAGGTGAAGTGAGGAGGATCTGAGATGAATTGGAAGACAAGAATGTGTGATCAGAATATACTGTAAGAAAACAATTTTTTCAATAAAAAAGAACAGAGCAGTGGCTGAGTTGTTAAGAATAGTGACTTCTCTTCCAGAGGACCTAGGGTCACTTTACAGCAACCACATGGAAGCTCACAACTGTCTCTAATTCAAGTCAAGACATCTCACATCACCTAAAGCCTCTAAGGGCATCAGTCATGTACCTCATGTGACAACAAACATACGTGAAATAACAAAATAAACTTTAATGAGCAAGAGACCCAGAAAATATTATCTGGAAAGAAATTCCTTTTGATCAAATGTGAAGACACTGAGTCAGGCTATCAAAATGTCCTCTAGGAAAGAGACAATTGAACTCTAAGCTCAGGATCCTTAAATCCCAAACAACAGAGAAAAGCAAGCCCTGAATTTGAAAGAGAGCAGGAGGTACATGGGAGGTCATGGAAGGAGGATATGTAAAATGATACAGTTCCATTATAATCTCAATAAAGAAAAAAAGGGGGAATAAGTAAATACCTAACTATACTTTGGAAACCTTTGGTCACTATAAAAACAGTGACACCTAGCATCTAACAAAACTGGCTGACATTGCATTAGAGTGTTGTTAAGATTGAAAACAAGCTTAGTAAGTTTGAAAAAGGATGGAGTCCATGAAAAACTACAGCAGGATTCTTTACCGTATTTATATCAAAGCAAAAACATAATGCAGAATTGCTAGAGGAGAAGTTCAGTTCATGATTCTCTGTAAAGAAACAGGAAGAGTATCCCAAGTCTGCTTTTACAGTCAGGTCAAATTAATTGAGGTATTGAAGAGATATATGAATGTAGATGGGCCCCAAAACAGCTTGACCACACAGCTGCCATAACAGCCTTAGAGGTCCAGACACATCTTCTATGACAGTTTTCCTGGCAGACAACAGCAAGACCCAGGAAAAGCCATAACCTGACCCCACCCAGAGAAGACCTCCATCTAACTCAAAATACCCGACATTCCAAATATTCCAACCATTAGATAAGGTGGCCAGATGTCCCTGAGCCTAGTACACACCTATTTCTGTTTTACAGATACCCCTAGACAAATGGTAGCCAATCAGGGTCCTGAACCCTGGAAATACCCCCACCTCAACCTCTGCTATGAGAAAAACTCTACCCTGACTGAGCTCAGCGCTCTTTGCTCTCACAGCTGCATTGGACAGACAGACAGACCAAGCTCAATGCTTGAAAATAAAGGTTCTTTGCTTTTACATATGGGATTCAGTCTCCATGGTGGTCTAATGGAGGTTCTGGATATCTGCGCATAACAGGGAATTCTATTAAGCTGAAGGATTTCACATTCATAAGTGGATTTACAAGCATATGGACAAATACAAAGTTTATGTTTGACTGCAAAACTGGTTTAACTGACATGTATGACATTTATCATTTACTACTTGTTAGGGTTTATGTTTTCTGTATAAGCAGTTTTTCTCTTTGATAACACTTTATATTGTGAGTTAAATGAAATAATCTTTTAAGCGTAAACGCTTATAAGAGGGACTATCTTTTTAGAAAAATTGTTTTACAGTCTGATAATCTTCGCTACATTCACCTTCCCTCCTTCTGACACTCCAGAAGCTACGTGTTACAGAGCTCACTTCTTAAAATAATTTGATAGCCCAAAATAAATTGGATTTGAATTTTCAACTTTGCAGTTTCACAGTAAACCAGGTTTGTAGAGTATTAACCACAGGTTTTTTCTTTTCAGAGCACTTCAGTATGTAGGGTTATAATAATGTTGTTTCCCAAAAATATTATCTCTTTTCATACCCCAATATGGTCTGGAACTCAGCACCTCAGCTTCAGCTCTGAGTAGTTTTTTCATGCATTTCCTAGGTGTGCTGCCATGCCTGCTGCTCCTGCTTACTTATAATATCATACTGCATATTTGTTTTACAAAACAAATGTTTACATGGTACTCAGTATATCCAATAATTGCTTCCTTATTAAATAAAGTAGAAATAGTTTGTTCTTCCAAATTCCCCAAAGGTTTTTAATTAGCCGGTTGAGGTATTTTCCGTAACAAAAAAATGTCCAAACAAGGACAATTGTTTCTTGTCCTTAAACATGTCTGTGTAACTTTGTCATGAGTCCTCCCACAATCTTTCCCTTTTTTTATTTTGTATGTTTATGTTCGAATTTCTTTAAACTGGTAAACAAAAACATAAAATGTACATTACTAGTAAGTAATGACAATGAGAAATTTTAGGAGAATAGAAAACAATGGAAAAAAACTCTGAATTCAGCTTGGAATGTGGGAATTTCAGCCAAGAACTCATAGAAATCAATATTATAAGAAGATGGGAATTCTAGCTAAACTGACTTAGGATTCTTGTGGAAGCCTCCTAAGCATTAAAGCCAAGCATTCATGTTACTATAGTATTTAGGTTAAAACCCTAGCCCTGGCAGCCCCTACTAGCTAGACTAGGCCACCAGTCCCTAAAAATCTCATTTAAGAGACAAGTAACACTTAAAACAGGGAAAGATTTGTTCAGTTTGGTCACATGGGAAGAAGAACAAATAAAAGAATTTAGTTACCCTTCCCTCCTGTCTTCAGGGTCCTGACATGAGGTTTAGTTTTAAACAGAGAGGAAGAAGTACACAGAATTCAGAAGTTCTGATCAAGGTGTGTTCTCCTTCATCACTGAGCCATCATCTTCTGGCCCAGGACTGTCCTGCAAGGCATTCCAATAAGATGTCTGAACTGTGAAATATATTATTGGGAAACAAGTTTTCCCTCCAGCTAGTACCAGGGCTGCATTGTTTCTCTTACTCCAGCACAGGATTCTTTTTTTTTTTTTTTTTTGGTTTTTCGAGACAGGGTTTCTCTGTGTAGCTTTGAGCCTTTCCTGGAACTCACTTTGGAGACCAGGCTGGCCTCGAACTCACAGGGATCCTCCTGGCTCTGCCTCCTGAGTGCTGGGATTAAAGGTGTGCGCCACCACCGCCCGGCTAGCACAGGATTCTTAGGGAGGTTTAACTTATTTAAAATTAAATAATTTTAAATAAGATAGTCATGTATATTTTCAGGCCCTCTATTCTCCTAATAGTATGAAACAATATATGACCCAAATCCAGGCATAGAGAATAAGCAGAAGGACCTGATAGTTGAACTGGGGATGGAGGAGGATGAGGAAGTAACAAGGATGGGGATTCCTGATATTTATTCACAGAGCACTTATTAATAGTATATTTTCATAAAGAAATATATGTGTCAGCCTTGAAGACTGTTCAAGAAACACATAAAACATACATTGGCAGTATATTTTTCAAATAGAGTGTAAAGGGATGTAATAACATCAGAGTACTTAGGCACTATTTCATGTCAGTTATAATTCTGAAATAGAAAATATGTGTTATGTTTTATAAATAAAACATATTCACATTTTTTGTTTGTTTTTTTCTCTGTGTTTTTTTGATGACTGTCCTGGATCTTGCTCTGTAGACCAGGCTGGCACCAAACTCACAGAGATCCACTTAGTTCTGCCTCCAGAATGCTAGGATTAAAGGTGTGTGCCACCACCGCCTGGCCATATTCACAATTTTTAAGTCAACAGTTTCTGTTGGGGTATAAACACAATACTCCTTGCCTACAGGAGCCCAATTCTTCACCTTCCTACTTGGATAAACAGTGTTTTACCTATTCTCTTTGTTTACTAATGACCAATGGAACAAGTCCTATCCACCTCATGACTTTTTGTTTCCTAATAAAACTCTATTGAAACACAGCCACAACTATCCATTCATCTACTGTCTAAAGCTGCCTTTATGCTATATTGGCACAGTCCAATCAATTGTGGCCAGAGAGTAGGACCTCCAACAAAGTCAGAATTAAATGTTCTCTGGCGTTCATACTATGCATTGTGCAATCTTGAGATAAAGCTTTAGTATGCTATCTAGAATACCATCAAACTTTGAAAAGAGGTGTGGAATATTTGTGTATATAAACAGTTGTGGTCACCAGGCAGACTCTGAGGAAGCACGACGTGCAAGAGGAGAGGTAACAGCCACGAGCCCTGTGGCAGGATGTAGATGAATAGAAATGGGTTCATTAAAGTTATAAGAACTAGTTAGGAATAAGCCTAAGCTATAGGCTGAGCTCTCATAATTAAAACAACAACAACAAAAAAAAAAAACAGGTGTACTGGTCTCTTCGCAAAGATTATTCTTTCCACAACTTTCCAGTATTCTGTATGCTTTTGGCTTCCCTTTGTGTTCATATAGCAAAGAAGATATTTATATCAAGAGTGATTGGACAGAGGATAGACAGACAAAAAGAAAAGATATAACAATGATAAGTGGGAATAAAAGTTGCGGCATAAAATACATATTTCCTGGGGTACAGAGCAGACTTGGGTTATACCAGCAATAGTTACAATAAAAAGTGAGGAGTTACAATAAAAAGTGGCCCACTGTGCAGGAGCTCCAAGTGCTCCAAGTGGTGAAAGGTTCCTACTTATGTGTTGATGACTTTTCCATTTCTATTGTTACAAGAGTCACTGTTCCCACGGCAAATGGGTGGCCAGAGGGTTGTGACTTGAAAGATTGGAGAAGATAAAGGAAAGGGAGGAGAGGGGAAATATACACTGAGCTCTTCTTTTAGACCTCAGACTAGAACTGCAGGACTTCCTGTGGAGCCCTCTCTGCACTTTATTGGGTTCCTAGCCTTTTACAAGAAAAGAAAATTAATCACCAGCTCAGTAATACTTAAAAACACAGCATTCTTATTTGCTTTCATTTCCTTTTTTTTTTTTTGAGTCTGCAAATACCCCATATATTTGATCCATGTTACATAACAATATGGAACAACAAATCTAGTACATATGTTCTATTTTTTTCTGCAAATTGAGACCTGGTGACTGCTTGATTGCTTTCAATTTCAGAGAGGAAAAAGAAAAGAACTGAGTAATTTGACTCAAAAGATGCACATTTTTATTCTTAAACTGTAAATTCAACCTGAGAAACATTTCAGTAATTTACAACTTTCACTTATTTTAGTGTACTCCTATTAGTATTTTGAATAAAAGTTTAACTATAATGTTGCTGTTGGCTACTTATTTCTGTGAACAATGCTGCTTTTAATCTGAAATACTTTACAGTTGTTAAGCAATGTAGCACCTCTACTAGCTGTCAAGTTAGAGAACTGGCTTCTGGCCTCTGTGATTCCATATATATATGGTTTTTCATTATATTGTCTAATTTTTTTTTCAGAACTGAATGACCAAACCAGAGCCTTACCCTTGCTAGGCAAGCCTCTACCACTGAGCCAAGTCCTAACCCCGTTTTTTGTTTTTTTGTTTTTATTTTTGAGACTGCATTTACGCTGTAGCTTTGGAGACTGTCCTAGAACTCACTCAGTAGACCTGCCTGGCTCAGTCTCCTGAGGGGAAATAGAATGTGGCTGGTTGTAGCTAATGCCCAAGGAAGACCTGAACTCCAATGGAAGATTTTGTTAGCTTATAAATACCTTATGCTTATGCAGTTTACACATGCTGCCATCCTTAAATCTCTTTTAGGTCCTGACCCAGGTTACATTTCAAACAATTCAAACAGAAACAAGATAATGCAAGTCTGGCTAATTGGGAAAATGGGATAATCACACAGTAAAGATATTGCTACAATTATTTGTTTTATTTTATTTTATTTACCTAATTTTATTTATTCTACATATCAACCAGAGTTTCCCCACACTCATCTTCTACTATTCCCTCCCCTGACCTCTTTTCTACTTCCACTCCCCATCCACTCCTTAAAGCCTCCCATGGGAGTCAACAAAGCTTGGCATGTCAAGTTGAGGCAGGATCAAGTTCCTTCCTGCTATGTCAAGACTGAGCAGGATATCCCACCAGAGGCAATAGGTTCCAAAAAGTCAGCTCATGTGCCAGGAACAGATCCTGTACCCACTGCTAGGTGACCGACAAACAGAACAATCTACACAACTGTCACCCACATGCAGAGGCCGTAGTTCAGTCCCATACATGCTCTCCAGATTTAGCTCTAGAGCCTGTAAGCTCCCATGATCTTGGATCAGCTGTCTCTGTGTGTTTCCCATCATGATCTTGACCATGCTTATAGAATCCCTCCTTTCTTCACCTGGACTCCTGGAGCTTGGCCCAGTAATTGGTCTTGGACTTTCACATCTGCTTCCATCAGTCATTGGATGAAGGTTCTATGATAACAATTAGGGTACTCACCAATCTGACCACAGGAGAAGGCCAGTTCAGGCACCCTCTCCACCACTGCCAGGAGTCCTAGCTGGGGTCATTGTTGTGGACCTCCAGGAGCCTCCCTGATACCAGGTCTTTCCCCAATCCCATACTGGCTCTTGAGTTGGGGGCTAGCCTGGGCTACAGAGTGTATTCCAGGAAGGACTCCCAAAACTACACAGAGAAACCCTATCTCAAAAACAAACAAACAAAAAGATTTCTCCCTAGTTACTTCCCCTCTCTGCTGCTCCCCTAACTAGACCATCCTAACCCCTCATATTCCTACCTCCCATCGTCTGCCCTATGCACCTCCCTCCCCACGATTCCATTGTGTATATTATCCCATACACCATACACAATCCATTGTACATATTCTCCACATTTTATTATACAATGTGGTTTTTGATCATTTTAAGCATGTATGTGATATGTACTGGACATATCATTCCCTTCTTATCCTCCACCACAGTCACCACCCTTCTCAAAATACCCACTTCACTTTCATGTCTTTATGTTTTGTTTTAATTTGTGACCCACATGGAGTATCCTGGGACACTCATGTACATCATGTTGTCTTTAATGATTGCTTTGCTGATGGACATTTATATTGATTCTAGAAATTAGTCATTATGAATAGTCTTACAAGAAACAGCATTGTGAAAGTTCCATTGTGATGGATTGACCTAGGGTTTTTTTTTTTGAGTAAATATGCAGGAGTAGTGTAGCTGGATCACATATTAGAGTTTTTTTTAGATTTGGAGGAACCATGATGCAGATTTCAATAATGGCTGGACTATTTTACATTTCCATTAAAAATGTTTAAGCTTCTGCCTTACAACTGCATTAGCATTTGCTATTACCTGTTTTCTTAAAGTTTTCCATTCTGACAAAATTGAGATGAATTCTCAATGTAGTTTTAATTTTAATTTTTCTCAAGGGCTATTTTGATTGAACATTTTATGAATATGAATTATACATATTCTCATGTATATAGACTATTCTTTTTCTTTTTTTCTCGTTTTTCGAGACAGGGTTTCACTGTGTACCTTTGCGCCTTTCCTGGATCTCGCTCTGTAGACCAGGCTGGCCTTGAACTCACAAAGATCTGCCTGCCTCTGTTTCTCAAGTGCTGGAATTAAAAACGTGTCCTAGTCGTTAGAATCCGCATCATTGCCTTAGAACTGAAGAAGGCAAAAGTTGATGAATTCCCACTTTGATGCCACATGGTGTCAGAGGATAATGAGCAAATCTCTTCTGAAACTGTGGGGGCTGCTCGTATTTGTGCCAACAAACACATGGGAAAGAGTGGTGGCAAGGATGGCTTGCATATTTCAGTGAGACTCAACCCTTTCCATGTCACCCAAATCAACAAGATGTTGTCCTGTGCTGGGACTGACAAGCTCCAGACAGGTATGCATGGTCCCTTGGGAAGCATCAGGGCACAGTGGCCAGGGTTCACCTTGGCCAGGTCATCATGTCCATCTGCAGCAAGTTGCAGAATAAGGAAAATGTGATTGAGGCTCATTGTAGACCCAAATTCAAGTTCCCTGGCCACCAGCAGATCCACATCTCAAAGAAATGGGACTTCACCAGGTTTAATGCAGACAGATTTGAAGACAAGGTTGCTGAGAAGTGGCTCATTCCTGATGGCTGTGGGGTCAAATACATCCCCAGTTATGGTCCCTTAAAAAAATGGCAAGCCCTGCACTCCTGAGGACTTCTACAGTGCTCTCTTGGACCCAACCAAATCATGTTCAGTAATAAATCCCACACCCAGTATGCTTAAATAATTTTTTACATATTATAGATATTATTCTGTTAGCAGATGTTTGCTTAGCAAAAATTTACACCCATTCTGTAGACTGTCTCTTTACTCAGTGGTTTTCTTTGCTGTGGAAACCTTTGTAATTTCACCTAATCTCATTTGGAAATTCTTAGCATTATTAGTTGAGTTAGGGGAGGCTTCTTCAGATAATCTTTGTCCTGCTCCAAAGTCATGAAGTACTTATTTACTCTATTTTTCTTCTAACAGTTGCTTTAACAGAGCTTTGGGTGTTCGATTGCAACACTCTTTGATTTACTTGAAGTAGATTTTTTACAGAGACAGAGACAGTTTCAATTTCTTTTATTTTTTTTAACCGAGACAGGGTTTCTTTGTGTAGTTTTGTGCCTTTACTGGAATTCACTTTGTAGACCAGGCTGGCCTTGAACTCACAGAGATCTGCATGTCTCTGCCTCCCGAGTGTTGGGATTAAAGGTGTGTGCCACCACCTTTAATTTTATTTCTAAACATGGTTGTCCTTGGGGTGTCTATTTTTGTCATCCCTCTCAAAATCAAGGCACTAAGGATAAAGGAATTATACTCAAGTCCTATATTCTGTTATACTGGACTTTGGGTCTTTTGGTTTTGTTTTTTGAGACAGGGCTTCTCTATGCCACTCTGTCTATCCTGGAACTTGCTCTGTAGATCAAGCTGGCTTCAACTCAGGAATTTGAGGTATCTGTCTCCTGAGGGCTGTTTCTGTTTTGCTGCCAGTATAATGCTATTTATTTATTTATTTATGTACTTATTTGTTTATTTATTTATTTAATTTTACATACCTACCACAGTTCCCTCTTCTTCTCCTCTCCATGCTAGCCCCAACATCTCACCCTTTTTAATACAATTGTTGTATAACTTGAGATCTAGTATGAGGATATTTATAGCACTGTTCTTTGTGCTCAGGATTACTCTGGTTTTCCAGGATATTTTGTGTTCCTGTAGGAATTACAGGATTTATTTTTTACTTCTATGAAGAATATCATTGAAATTTTGATGGGAATTGCACTAAATCTATAGATTGCCTTTTTTGTCATTTAGCTCTTTTTAACAATATTAATTACTTTCATGCATGAACACAAGGATCTTTCCATCAATTTCATTCTTCAGGATGTTAAGTTTCTCATAACAGAGGTGCTTCACTTCCTTAGTTATGTTTATTCCCAGATTTATTTAAGTGAGTATTTCTCAACTCGTTGGTCACAACCACTTTGGGCATCAACAATCCTTTCACAGGGGTCAAAAAACACTGTCAGAAAACACAGGTACTTATATTATGATTCATAACAGTAGAAAAATTACAGATATGAAGTAGCAACAAAAATATTATTACTATTATTAATTATTATTATTATTTTGGTTTTTTGAGACAGGGTTTCTCTGTGTAGATTTGGCGCCTTTCCTAGATCTTGCACTGTAGTCCAGGCTGGCCTCGAACTCACAGAGTTCTGCCTGGATCTGCCTCCCCAGTGCTGGTATTAAGGGCATGCGCCACCACCACCCAGCAACAAAAATAATTTTATGGTTGGCGGTCACCACAATATGAGGAAATGTATTAAAGAGTCATAGCAATAGGAGGTTGGGAACCATTAATTTAGTTATTATGCTTTGGATTGCTTTATTTATTACTTTATATTTTTCATTGCCCTTCTGTTGATTTTTTTCTCTAATTTTTACCATTTATTTCCATGTAATTCTGTTGCTTTTGACTGGTTCTTGTGTTTCTACATGTTTAAGATACATTGTCAAGATGCTGAATATTGTCCTGTACTACAATGCATTTGGTATCCTCCCTTGTTGTCTCCACAGCCAAACTCTATTTGTTTTGATGCTTATTTCCTTTCTTCACAGAACCCCACACTGAGGAGAACCTTAAGCTGCAGTGCTCATCATTTCTTTTCTCAGATTTCCCTTATAGAGTGTTGGCTACTTAGAGGTAATCCTAGTACTATGCTGATGCTCCAATTTATGGCTTCCTATAGATTACACCAAATACATTAGGATATTATGTGTATTTTCCACATTTGACTCTTCATCTTTCTCTTTCCCTATATCTCTTGTTTTCCTCTTTCCTTGTTTTTCTTGATTTCCCTCTTTTTGTTGCATGCTGAATGTTAGCTACAAAGATCACAGGTCTCAACCCTATCTTCATCAAGGCCTAGTCCATACCATATGAAGAGTACACAGCCAAGAAATGAAATGAACAGCCTAGGAGAGCAGTCCTTATGGAGTTTATGCACGTGCTAGCATGAAAGTATTATTTTGGTGCCCTAGAAATGGCTGTCCAGATGACCACCCCAATTACCCACTCATACAACATTTCAATCTCCTGTTTTTGGAGGTACAGCATTCACGAACATCCTCTGACATTCAGAATCCCTACAGGACTAGGATGATCCTGTCTGTGGAGTGAATAATTACCTATAGTAAAAGCTATGCAGGAAATTGCCTGATGGAAAGGCTGTTGTGACACAACTGACCTTTCGACTTCATCTTCGTAAATGATCATTCTGCCCTAGAGTCTTTCTGGACAAGAGGTAAGAACGTTTTTGTAATCTGCCTAAAGTAACACAGTGAGAATCCATTCCCATGAGACATAATTTGTTTGCACAGGGTGAATCTCCTAACATGACTTCCTTGTGGGTTTTAATGAATGTATGTGAGAGGGCAAGGGCTTGGGTGTCCCCCTCTGGTCTTCAGTGAATCGGAATATCTCACTTTTTTGGACTCCTTGGACTCCCTCCACACATTGCCAAGAATTATATCCAGTGTTTTATACAAAGTAGTTTAAAAAGTTCTACCACTAAGCAACAAAAACAGTTATCGTTAACCTAATTTATATCATTTAGATCAGGGGACTTGAAAATGGCACAGAGACCTTGTGTGTTTTACCTCCATAAAATTCAGCATAGTATGTTTACCCAAGTCTCCTTTCACTTTACCTCCATTGTGCAAATGAAAAGAGGCCCTGTGTGCATAGATTGGTTGTCACATTAGAATTTCAGTACTGTGGTGACAGAGGCAGATGAATCTCCAAATTCGAGGCCATCTTGGGCTACAGAATGAGTTCTAGGATAGCCAGATCTATACAGAGAAATCCTGTCTCAAAAAGCAAACAAACAAACAAACAAAAAGTCCCTGTAGCTAGAGTTTTCCTGCCTTTCCCACAGTCAGGACAAATCTCTCTCACCGGCCAGTCCCACAGCCACTCAGACCCAACCAAGTAAACACAGAGACTTATATTGCTTACCAACTGTATGACCGTGGCAGGCTTCTTGCTAACTGTTCTTATATCTTAAATTAGTCCATTTCTATAAATCTATACCTTGCCACACGGCTCGTGGCTTACCAGCACTTTACATCTTTCTTGTCTTGGTGGCTGCTGTAGGCAGTGACTCCTTCTGCCTTCTTGTTCTTTTATTTCTCCTCTCTGTTAATCCTGCCTATACTTCCTCCCTAGCCATGGGCCAATCAGGTTTTATTTATTTACCAATCAGAGCAACTTGACATACAGATCCTCACCCAGCACAGCCAAGTGCAGACCATCTGAGACACCTGCACTCAGACTTGTGGTCCTAATCATCCTCTATGCAGACCTGCTGGGTAAAGCCACAGGGAACCCAAGAACGGGTTCCCACAGGACATACAGAACATCCCACAGCAAGTCCCCATTGTTTATCAAAGTCTCAACAATGTCTAAAGGCTCAGTTTCTTTTGAGACTCATTGCACTCTCTTAATTGTAAGTTCCTTTAAAATCAAAATTTTAAGGCAGATTGCATACTTCCCCTACACAATGCAACAGGATACACATTTCTATTCCAAAAGGGAGAACTGTGAGGAATTACTAGAACAAAACAAGAATGAAAATCAGCCAGGAAAACTCCAAAATCCACATCTCCATGTCTGATTTCAAAGTGCTTTTCAGATCTTCAACTCCTTTAAGCTTTGTTGGGCTGGTTCTCTCTTGGGCTAGTTCCATTTTCTGTTTGCCACTCTCCTTAGCAGTTATCCCACAGCTCTGGCTTCTCCAACATTTTACAGTCCCTGAGGCATCCAGGCTTCACCATCACAGATTCAAACAATGGCCACTCTAGGCCTCTATGCAGGGACACCCCTGACACACACCTGGCATTAGTGGCTTTCCTCAGCCATGAAGGGAGAGTCCATAACTACTTTCTTTTTGCCCTTGACTCTAAAGCTGCCAAGTTTAATGCTGCATCTGGAACATAGCCCCCTAATTCAATTACATCTTCACTATATTTCTGTTTTTGATGGTTTCCTTCACTGTCTAAGTTTGGCTGTGTTAGAACTTCATCAGTAGACCAGGCTGGCATTGAACTCAGAGATCCACTTGCTTCTGTCTCTTAGTGCTGGGATTAAAGGTGTGTGCCACTGTGCCTGAACCTAACCTGTTAGTTCCTTTTCACTCGTCGGAAGTTTAGCTGTGGGTGATCTTGCCCTGAGGTCACTACTCCCTTTATTCTATTTAGCATCAGGCTTTTCTTTAAAGGAATTTCTGGTGCTGCTTTTCTCTTCAAACTGCATATTTTGTATATTTTCTTACTCAGCTTGCTTCTTGTCATTATAGATCTTCATAACATTGGTCAATAATAACCAAGTAGCATATTCAATGCTTGCTAGGTAGTTTTGAAATGTCCTCTGCCAAAGCAAAACTGTTCATCCAAAACTCTTCTGTTTAACCTTAGGTTGGTTTTTTTTTTTTTTTTGATAAGGCCAGAAAGCATCTACATTCTTCACCAAAATACAACAAGAATGATCTGTAGACTATATATTAATAGTCTCCTCTGAGACATCTTTTTTTAATTATTTATTTTTATTTCATGTGCTTTGTTGTTTTGATTGCATGAATATCTGAGTGAGGGTTTTAGAGTAACTGTTACTGGAGTTACAGACAGTTGTGTGCTGCTATGTGGGTGTTGGGAAGTGTACCCAGGTCTTCTGGAAGAGCAGTCAGTGCTCTTAACCACTGAGCCATCTATCCAGCCGCCTCTGAGACATCTTGATCTGGGCCCTCACAGTTGGAATCACCCTCAGTACCATGGTCTTCCATGCTCCTATAAAGATGGCCCATTTAGCTATGCTTAAAGAATTCGACTACTTTCCTAACTCAAAGAGCCAAAGTCCACATTCCTCCAAGGAAAAAGAAAAATCATGGTCAGGCCTATCACAGCAGTACCCAACTCCCTGGTACCAACTTCTGTCTTATTTAAGGTTTTATTTCTGTGAATAGGTGCCATGACCCTAGAACTCTTATAAAGGAAAACATTTATTGGGGCTGACTTATATTTCAGAGGGTTAGTCATTTATCTTCATGGTGGGAAGCATGGCGACACACAGGCAGACATAGTGCTGGAATGGGAGTTGAGAGGTCTATATCTGGATAAGCAGGCAGCAGGAAGAGAAAGGGCCACTGGCCTGGCTTGACCATATGAAACCTCAAAGCCCAACCACAGAGACACATGGTTTTCATCAAGGCCATACCTACTCTTACAAGGCCACACCTCCTAATAATGAAACTCCCTATGAGCCTATGAGTGTCATTTTCTTTCAAACTACCACAACACCATATACACTTTTTTTCAGAAGTATAAATATTTATTTGTAACAAAGGACTTTGTGTACAGTGTTGAAAATCTACCACTTCTTGTGTATTCACATTTGCACTTCACCTTTTTAAACAAACATTTATAATTATTATTTTATACAGATATAGATATGTAAATACAACATTGAGTTCAGTGGTCCTTCAGCATTTTCCACTTAAATATTTTTTAATTTTTTTAAACATAAAAACAGGTTATGATTCCAAATTTCAATGTTATTTGAAACATATACACATTTTTTAAATAAACACATCAAAAATAAGTATAGTGTTAATTATTTGTGTGCATGTGCGTGCTCTGTGTGTTTGTAGGCCTTGAGTACCCATGTGAAGTCATAAGACAATATTTCGTTTGTTTTCTCTTTCTACTATGTACTCTCAAGATTGCACATTAACACTATTTAGCCATCTTTATAAGAAGAGAGAGAGGAAGAAAGAGATAGAAACAGAGAGACCTAGACCAAGTGAGATATCTTTTTTTATATAAAAATTACGCGTATTTGTTGAACACAATGTCATGTAGTAATTTGTGCAATGGATTGCTATCTTAGCAGTGTTTTTAGCATAATATCTTCTGAAATAGTCATCTCTTTGTTTTGATAAACTTCAGAGTTCTCCCCAATTATGGTGGCTGGTGTAGGAAGCTGAAAGCTATCTCTTTAAATACAAGTAGAGAACAGAGAGTGTAGAGGACAAACAGTAAGCAGAGAGAGCAAACAGGAACTCACACAAGTCTTTTAATGGCAAAGCTCACTCTTTGTCATATAATTCCTCCAGCAAGGCTACACTACCCAAATCTCACTAAAAAAGCCAGCATCTATGAATTGTGTGTTCATTGTTCAAATACCAGAATCTTTGGGGAAATTTTCTCATTTAAAACATCACACCTGCTCTCATGTTCCATAGTTCTCAAATGCTCCAGGATAGTACCATGAACCTTGCTGCTCCATTAATCAAATTGACTGATTAAATTCCTAGGGCTGGACAAATAACATCTGCCCCAGGTTGTCTTTTATCAGGAGAAAAATATATACTGCATACTTGGGGTGAGATAAACTGAATAGGACAAACTTAATCTTTAAAAAAGGGGGTTTTTTTCTTACTCCATTTTTTTTTGTTTTGTTTTGTTTTTCGAGACAGAGTTTCTCTGTGTAAGCTTTGCGCCTGTCCTGGATCTCACTCTGTAGACCAGGATGGCCTTGAACTCACAGAGATCTGCCTGGCTCTGCCTCCCAAGTGCTAGTATTAAAGGCGTGAGCCGCCGCCGCCGCTGCCGCCGCCGCTGCCGCTGCCGCCGCCACCGCCACCACCACTACCACCACCACTACCCGGCTTCTTACTCCATTTTTTATTAGACTTTTCTTTTCTGGTAGACAGTACATTGGGAATGAAACTGTACCAGGCATAAGGTTTCTACCACAGGGACATTCTGTATTGAGAATCCAATATAAATATTTCTAGTCAGAAATTTCGATGGCTACAGATATTTGGTTGCTTGATGCATAGAAAGAAACAGTTGTCAAACTGTAGGAAGCAGTCTTTAACAAGTACCAACAGATGACTGGCCAGTTTTCCTTTAATATACTGCTGCCTATTGGTCCGGAAATGAGGTCACCCTACATGATATTCTGATTTTTTTCAAAGACATCATGAATACTCTGCTTAATCTTTCATTTAGCCTTCCATTTGAGTTAGGGACCACATTATCAGAAATTATTTTAGCACTGTTAAGAGTAGATTTTTTTACCATAATGATTTTGAGATATCTTTTCATCAAAAAAAATTTTTTTTTGGAGACTCTGAACAGGCATATGAATACTGGGAATAAAACAGCATAACAGGGAGAAGACTGCCCACACATGGAACTTCCTTCTGGTCCTCAATGCCTTCCAATAAATTCAGATTTTAAAAGGGGAGGGCACACTATGATTTAAAAAACAGTAACAGTCTCTTCCATGTCCCAGGAAAACATGAGCTTACAGGAAATTCTCCTGAGGGCTGGTGATCAGTCATTCATCTTCCAGGCCAGTCTACAGAAAGTCCAGTTGTGCTCTACCATGTTCTCATTGGCCCGCTCACTCATGTGATGCACCCAAGTATTTTGGGTCCTGAAACCTTGCTTTGTAATGTATTCCATCAGGTGGACCCAGAGAGAGACTTCCTGGTGATAATCGCATGGTCCAAAGGTGAAGGAAACCTGACAGTCTTTTGTGTCCATTATGTGCTTTTCCACTTGGTGAAATAATTTGAAATGCCTTCTAGTAGGGAACGGACATTGGTGGGGATGGTAAATTGAGTTATGATGACAGCCACTGGATTGGAATATTTAGAAAGCTTCTGAGTACTAGACAGCTCTACAACTTCTTCAAAAGTATGCATAGAATACAAAGGCTTAGGGTCATTGAGACACTGAATTAAGGGTTCAATCTGGTAGAAATCAGCTTCTTTCCAAAGCAGATCAAATTCCTTAAAATCCAAGGGGAGGGTCAATTCTGAAGTTTGTAAGAAGTTGAGGACATAGCAGAAAAGACATCCATCTTGATCAATGAAGTAATTGCCTTGAGGGTCTTGGGCTGTGGGAAAGTCCCCCCAAAACATAGCTCCAAGCATGAAATCTGAGTAATGCGTCAATATGGTAAAGGATGTGGTGTACAAGTGTCCACCTACATTCAATGTGACTGGTTCAGTTATCTTTAATTCTAAGAAGGAAGCTTCTCAAAATAACACACCTCCTGCTTTAGAAATCCATATAGCCCCAGTCTCCATTATCCATCTGCTCCTGCACTGCATCTTCTAGAGCCAAGGAGCCAGAAGACTCTTAACTTACCACCACACGGTAGCTTCCCAAGAATTAAAAAAAAAGTTTTTAGAGTTCATTACATAGTCCTTGCTGACCAGGAACTCACTATGTAGAGCAAGCTATACTTTAAATCACAAAAAGCCTCCTGTGCACTCAGCACCTGGCATTAAAGGCATGTGCTAACACACCCAGCCTCAAATTTAATTTTTATCATCTCTATTATTTAGCATTTATATTCTCTGTAGACTACTACCTGAGATTTAAAATCTCCCAGAACCTCACTAGTAGAGCATATGGTGTTTTGGTCACATTTTCTCTAGGCATTCAGTGCTTGGTACTAATCTCACCACATTTGCCTATGAGTGAACCCAAACAGGTACTTTGTCTGCTTGGGACAGTCCATGATACTCCATTGTTAGCTTTGGCACTTTAGGAACTTAGTTTCCGTGCTAATCTAAAGCCTTTAAACATAATCACGAATAACTTAATAATTTTTGTTCTTCCTCCATTGTTTTGTAATCTCTGATATTCATAGTGACATCTATTACCAACTTCATATGCTTAGTTACTACAGTAATAACTGATATTTTGTGTTGTGCTCCAATAGCTGATGCTCATGGGCTCTCCATACTGCAATAAGCAAGTGCATCCCCTAGCTCCTATGAGGGAGAGACTCATTTGGCCTGGTTTATGAAGCTGTATCTCAAAGAGGGATGGTTAGTGCATCACTTAGTTCTCTCATTTCCACAGCACTCTGACCATATCCATACTGCATCACCTGGCAGGCTTTAGGGAAGCCTTTCATTCCATTTCTAGATGTCTAGAATTCCTCTTCTTTAAAGCATGGTAGTAAACAACTTTAATCCCATCACTTCAAAGGCAGAGGCAGTGGATCTCTGAGTTGAACTTTAGCCTGTGCTACATAGAAAATTCCAGAACAACCAGAGCTACATAGTAACTCCCTGTCTCCAAATAGCAACAACCAAAGCAGCAACAAGAACAAATCTTGCCCAACAAAAGCAATTCTGATGCAGAATTTTCACTAATTATTTTAGTTTCCTATAATGGGCCACTATTAAGGCCCCTGGATTTATAATAAATAAATATTTTCCATATATGTATATACACAGTTGAATCTGAGTAGAAAGAACCTTTTATCATTTCTAACTTAGTTTCTCCTTCACTGATTTGTTGCATCATATACAAGGAAAGGAAAAAAGGATATTCAGCAAAAAGGAAGTCTAATAAAGTCCAAAAAAGTAACAACAGTCACTACTTTGGAGAAAACCAGTATCCTTTGCAAGTGGATGTAGATGCAGATAGCTTCTTGGTGAGGGGAGGAAGACACTTTCCACTTCCCCTTCTAAGCACTGGGACTCCATGAGGCTTGGCCCTGTGCAGGCTGGTGGATACATTAACCACAGTCCAGGTTATGTCTCTTGCTCAGGAATGGGTGGTCAACAGAAAAGACAATCACTGGTATTTTTGTAGATGGTTTGTTTTGTAGACGTTTTGTAGACTGCCTTGTTTGGTTTTTTTTGTTGTTTTTTTTTTGTCTTACTGGACTTTACTTGTCTATTTTGCTTACAATTTTTTGTTTTTTATGGTGTACATGTTTCTTGTGGCTTTTTTAATTGTCTTTTTATTTTGCTTGTTTGTTTGAGAGAGAGAAAAGAGAGAAGAAATGGCACACTGTAGGTGAAGTGAGGATCTGGGATAACTGGGAGACAAGAATGTGTGATCAGAATATACTGTAAGGAAACAATTTTTTTTTCATTAAAAAAAAAAGAACAGAGCAATGACTCAGTGGTTATAAGTACTGACTTCTCTTCCAGAGGACCTAGGGTCTCTTTACAGCAACCACATGGAAGCTCACAACATTCTGTAATTCAAGTCATGGCATCTCATTTATCCTAAAGCCTCTAAGGGTATCAGGCATATACCTCATGCAACAGCAAACACTCAAGAAGTAATAAAATAAACTTTAATGAGAGAAAGGCTCCAGAAACTGTTATCTGGGTAAAAATTCTTTTTGATCTAATATGATAATGCTGAGTCAGGCTATTCAATTGTCCTTCAGGAAGGAGACAATTGAACTCTAATCTCAGGACCCTTTAATTCCAAACAACAGATAGAGAAAAGAAAGCCATAAATTTGAAAGAGAGCAGCAGATACATGGGAAGTCTTGGAAGGAGGAAATGTAAAATGATGCAGTTCCATTATAATCTCAATAAAGAAAAAAAGGTGGAATAAGTGAATGCCTCACTATACTTTCGGGAACCTTTGGTCACTGTAACCACAGTGGCACTTAGCATCCAACAAATCTGTGGCTGAAATTGCAGGACAGTATTGATAAGATTGAAAATAAACTTAGTAAGTTTTGAAAAAGAGTGGAGGCCACAAAAAACTACAGGGTTTCTCTGTGTTATTTTGATGCCTGTCCTGGATCTCCCCCTATAGACCAGGCTGGCCTTGAACTCACAGAGCTCAACATAGCTTTGCCTCCTGGGTGCTGGGATTAAAGGTGTGTGCGCCATATTTACAAATTTTAAGTAAACAGTTTCTGTTGGGGTGTAAACACAATACTCCTTGCCTACAGGACCCAGTTCTTCACCTTCCTGCTAGGAAGTGTTTTTACCTATTCTTTTTGTTTACTAATGACCAATGGAACAAGTCCTATCCATCTCATGACTTTTTGTTGTTGTTGTTGTTTTCTGAGACAGAGTTTCTCTGTGTAGCTTTGCGCCTTTCCTGGAACTCACTTGGTAGCCCAGACTACCCTCGAACTCACAGAGATCTGCCTGTCTCTGCCTCCCCAGTGCCGGGATTAAAGGCGTGTGCCACCACTGCTTGACAGCTTTTTGTTTCTTAATAACACTCTTTTGAAACACAACCACAACCATCTACTGTCTAAAGCTGCCTTTATGCTACATTGGCACAATCCAATCAATTGTGGCCAGGGAGTAGGACGACCAACAATCAGAATTAAATGCTCTCTGGCCTTCATACTATGCATTGTGCAATCTTGGGCTCAAGCTTTAGTATGCTATCTAGAATACCATCAATCTTTGAAAAGAGGTGTGGAACATTTGTGTATATAAACAGTTGTACTGGTCTCTTAGCAAAGATTACTCTTTCCACAACTTCTCAGTATTTTGTATTATTTTGGCTCCCCTTTCTATTCATATAGCAAAGATGATGTTTATACCAAGAGAGATTGGACAGGGGATAGACAGACAAAAAGAAAAGATAAAAAAACCACAATGATACGTGGGAATAAAAGTTGCAGTACAAAATACATGTTTCCTGGGGGTACAGAGCAGACTTGGGTTATACCAGCAATAGTAACAACAAAAAGTCAGAATTGGCCCAGTGTGCAGGAGGTCCCAGTGCTCCAAGTGGTGAAAGGTTCCTACTTGTGTGTTGATAATTTTTCCATTTCTATTGTTACAGGAGTCATTGTTCCCATGGCAACTAGGTGGCCAGAGGGTTGTGACTTGAAAGATTGGAGAAGATAAAGGAAAGAGAGGAGAGGGGAGATATGCACTGAGCTCTTTTTTCAGACCTCAGACTAGAACTGCAGGACTTCCTGTGGAGCCCTCTCTGCACTTTATTGGGTTCCTAGCCTTTCACAACAAAAGAAAATTAATCACCAGCTCAGTATACTTAAAAACACAGCATTATTATTTGCTTTCATTTCTACTTCTTTTTGAGTCTGCAAATACCCCATATATTTGATCCATGTTCCATAACAATATGGAACAACAGAGCTAGTACATATATTCTACGTTTCCTACAAATTGAGACCTGGTGACTGCTTTCAATTTCAGAAAAGAAAAAGAAAAATACTAAAAATTAGTCTTCACAAATTCACATTTTTATTCTTAAACTATAAATTCAACCTGAGAGAAGCATTTAATTTACAACTTTCACTTATTTTAGTGTACTCCAATTAATATTGTGAATAAAAGTTTAACTATAATGTTGCAGTTTGCTACTTATGTCTTTGAACAATGCTGCTTTTAATCTGAAATACTTTACAGTTGTTAAACAATATATCCTAGTTCGTTATTTCTAATAAATTAAATGTAGAACCTCTACTAGCTGTCAAGATAGAGAACTGGCTTCTGGTCAAAAATATATATTTGGATTTTTTGTTTTTTGTCTTCTTTTTTATATTTGCTAAGCAAGCCTCTACCCTACCACTGAGCCAAATCCCCAACCCTATTTTTTTTTTTTTGATGTTTCAAGACAGGGTTTACTGTATAGCTTTCGAGACTGTCCTGGAACTCACTCAGTAAATCTGCCTGGCTCTGTGTCCTAAGTACTGGGATCACATGTGTGTGCCACCCCCACCCAGCATCCTGTTATATTTTCAATCTCTACAAAATATCCATAGTATCAATTTCTGTTTTTTAAATTGGTACATCTTCACTGTTTAGAGTAATGAGTATTACACAGACATTTTCATACAAGTATGTAATGTGTTTGTATATTGATCATATCCCTCCTCCATACCTTCTATAGTCCCCTTTCTCCTTCCACCTCCAATTCTTCTTCTTCACTTCTAGAAATAATATGCCTTCCAGTGAGAAATCACCCAGCATACTTGAAGATTAGAAGAGGAAAAACTCATTATTGAAAGGGAGAAAAAAGCATGTTGCTGGTTGTAGCTAATGCCCAAGGAAGACCTGAACTCCAATGGAAGATTTTGTTAATTTATACATACCTTATGCTTAATCAGTTTACATATGCTGCCATCCTTAAATCTCTTTTAGATCCTAACCCAGGTTACATTTCAAATGATTCAAACAGAAATAAGACACTGCAAGTCTGGCCAATTGGGAAAATAGGAGATTCACACAGTAAAGATATTGCTGCAATTATTTATTTTGTTTTATTTATTTATCTATTTTTAATTACTCTACATATCAACCAGAGTTTCCCCCACACTCCTCTTCTACTATTCCCTCCCACCACCACCACCACCACCAACCCCACATTTTTCCTTCTCCCCTTTCCCATCCACTCCTTAGAAAATGCAAAGCTTCCCAAGGGAGTCAATAAAGCTTGTCATATCAAGGTGAGGCAGGACCAACTCCTCCCTGCTGTGTCAAGGCTGAGCAGGATATCCGACCAGAGGCAATAGGTTCCAAAAAGTCAGCTCATGTGCCAGGGACAAATTCTGTACCCACTGCTAGGTGACCCACAAACAGAACAAGCTATACAACTGTCACCCACATGCAGAGGACCTTGTTCAGTCCCATGCATGCTCCCTAGCTGTAGGTCTAGAGCCTGTGAGCTCCCATGATCTTGGGTCAGTTGTCTCTGTGTGTTTCCCATAATGATCTTGACCACTCCCCTTGTTTATAGAATTCCTCCTCTCTCTCTTCACTTGGACTCCTGGAGCTCGGCACAGTACCTGGTCTTGGACATTCACATCTGCTTCCATCAGTCACTGGATGGAGGTTCTATGATAACAAATAGGGTAGTCTCCAATCTGACTACAGCAGAAGGCCAGTTCAGGCACCCTCCCTACCACTGCCAGGAGTCCTAGCTGAGGTCATTGCTGTGGACCTCTGGGAGCCTCCCTGATACCAGATCTTTCCTCAGTCCCATACTGGCTCTTGAGTTTGAGGCCAGCCTGGGCTATAGAGAGTGTTCCAGCAGAGACTCCCAAAGCTACAAAGAGGATCTCTGTCTCAAAAACCAAAATATAAAAAAAGAAAGGAAGGAAGAAAGAAAAAGAAAAAAGAAAAGATGTCTCTCTAGTCACTTTCCCTCTTTGCACTCCCCTAACTTGATCATTCCCTATCCTCAGTCCTAAACACCTCCCTCCTCATCATTCCATTGTGTATATATGCCATACACCATACAGTCCATTGTGTATATATGCCACATTTTATTGTATAATGTGGTTTTTGATCATTTTAAGCATGTATGTGATACATTCTGGACGTGTCATTCCCTTCTTATCCTCCACCACAGTCACCACCCTTCTCAAAATACCCACTTCACTCTCATGTTTTTATGTTTTGTTTTCATTTGTGACCCACATGGTGTATCCTGGAACACTCATGTACATCATGTTGTCTTTAATGATTGCTTTGCTGGTGGACATTTATATTGATTCTAGAAATTAGTCATTATGAATACTCTTACAAGAAACAGCAATGTAAAAATTTCATTGTGACAGATTTACCTGGGGTTTTTTGAGTAAATATGCAGGAGTAGTGTAGCTGGGTCACATATTAGAATGTTTTTGATTGGAGGAACCATGATGCAGATTTCAATAATGGCTGGACTAATTTACATTTCAATTAAAATGTAAGTCTCTACCTTACAACTGCATCAGCATTTGCTATTACCTGTTTTCTTAAAGATTTCTCTTCTGACAAGAGTAAGATGTAATCTCAATGTAGTTTTAATTTTAATTTTTCTCAAGGGCTATTTTGACTGAAAAATTTTCTCATGCATATAGACTATTCTTTGTTTTTTTAAGAAGTGTCTGTTTATTAAATTAACTCATTTGTTGATTTGGTTCATTGAATTCTTGACATTTAGGATTCTTAAAATCTTTACATATGCTTCTCCCCCAGTGCACAACCAATGATCTAAGGTACCACCAATGATCCTGTCCTCACGGGAATTGTAAGAACAAGCTGACCCCAAAGTCTCCTTTCTGCCAAGGTTTCCCAGTCACTAAAATCTGCATCTTTGACTTAGGACTGAAGAAGGCAAAAACTGATGAATTCCCACTTTGGGGCCACATAGTGTCAGATAATGAGTAATTCTCTTCTGAAACTCTCGGGTCTTCTGTATTTGTGCCAATAAACACATGGGAAAGAGTGGTGGCAAGGATGGCTTTCATATTCGAGTGAGACTCCACCCTTTCCATGTCATCCAAATCAACATTGTCTTGTGCTGGAACTGACAAGCTCCAGACAGGTATGTGTGGTGCCTTTGGGAAGCCCCAGGTCACAGTGGCTAGGGTTCACCTTGACCAGGTCATCATGTCCATCTGCAGCAAGTTGCAGAATAAAGAAAATGTGATTGAGGCTCTTTGTAGACCCAAATTCAAGTTCTCTGGCTGCCAGCAGATCCACATCTCAAAGAAATGGGGTTTCACCAAGTTTAATGCAGATGGATTTGAAGACAAGGTTGCTGAGAAGTGGCTCATTCCTGATGGCTGTGGGGTCAAATACATCCCCAGCAATGGTCCCCTGACAAATGGCGAGCCCTGCACTCCTGAGGGCTTCTACAGTGCTCTCTTGGACCCAACCAAATCATATTCAGTAATAAATCCCACATCTAGTATGCTTAAAAAATTGTTTACATATTATAGATATTATTCTGTTAAAAGATATTTGCTTAGCAAAAATTTACACCCATTCTGTAGACTGTCTCTTTACTCAGTGGTTTTCTTTGCTGTGGAAAACCTTTGTAATTTCACCTAATCTCATTTGGAAATTCCTGGCATTATTAGTTGAGTTAGGGGAGGCTTCTTCAGATAATCTTTGTCCTGCTCCAGAGTCATGAAGTACTTACTTTACTCTATTTTTCTTCTAACAGTTGCTTTAACAGAGCTTTGGGTATTCCATTTGCAATACTCTTTGATTTATTTGAAGTTGATTTTTTACAGAGACAGAAATAGTTTCAATTTCTAAACATGGTTGTCCTTGGGGTCTTTTCTTCAGTGTCTATTTTTGTCATCCCTCTCAAAACCAAGGCACTGAGGATAAAGGAATTATACTCAAGTCCTGTATACTGTTATATTGGACTTTGGGTCTTTTGGTTTTGTTTTGTTTTTTGAGACAGGGCTTCTCTATGCCACTCTGTCTATCCTGGAACTTGCGCTGTATATCAGGCTGGCCTCAACTCAGGAACTTGAGGTCTCTGTCTCCCGAGGGCTGTTTCTGTTTTGCTGTCAGCATAGTGCTGTGTATTTATTTATTTTTTTTTAATTTTAAATACCTACCACAGTTCCCCCTTCTTCTCCTCTTCATGCTAGCCCCAACATCTTACCCTTTTTAATACAATTGTAATATAACTTGAGATCTAGTATGAGGACATTTATAGCACTGTTCTTTGTGCTCAGGATTGCTCTGGTTGTCCAGGATCTTTTGTACTTCCGTAGTATTTACAGGGTTTATTATCTCTTTTCTCAGATTTCCCTTATAGAGTGTTGACTGCTTAGAGGTAATCCTAGTACTATGCTGATGCTATAATTTATGGCTTCCTATAGATTACAAAAAATATATTAGGATATTATGTGTATTTTTAACATGTACTCTTCATCTTTCTCTTTTTCTATACCTCTTGTTTTCCTCTTTCCTTGTCTTTCTTGGTTTCCCTGTTTTGGCTGCATGTTGCATCTTAACTTCAAAGATCACAGGTCTCAACCCTATCTTCATCAAGGCTTAGTCCATATCACATGAAGGATACACAGTCAAGAAATTAAATGAACAGCCTAGTAGAGCAGTCCTTATGGAGTTTATGCACACGATAGCATGAAAGTATTAATTTGGGGCCCTAGAAATGGCTGTCTAGATGGCCACCCCAATTACCAACACACACAACATTTCAATCTCTTGTTTTTTGAGGTACAGCATTCAAGAACATCCTCTGACATTCAGAATCCCTACAGGACTAGGATGATCCTGTCTGTGGAGTGAATAATTACCTATAGTAAAAGCTATGCAGGAAATTGCCTGATGGAAAGGCTGTTGTGACACAACTGACCTTTTGACTTCATCTTCGTAAATGATCATTCTGCCCTAGAGTCTTTCTGGACAAGAGGTAAGAACGTTTTTGTATTCTGCCTAAAGCTGACCATATTAGGCAACACACTGAGAATCCATTCCCATGAGACATAATTTGTTTGCACAGGGTGAATCTCCTACCATGACTTCCTTGTGGGTTTAATTGAATTTGAAAGGGCTTAGCTGTTCCCCTCTGGTCTTCAGTGAATCTGAATATCTCACTTTTTTGGACTCCTTGGACTCCCTCCACACAATGTCAGGAATTATACCCAGTGTTTTGTACAGAGTTGGTTAAAAATTTCTACCACTAAGCTACAAAAACAGTCATCATTAACCTAATTTATGACATCTAGATCAGGCAAATTGAAAATGGCACAAACAGAGACACTGTGTGTTTTACCTCCATAAATTTCAGCCTAGTATGTTTAGCCAAGTCTCCTTTCACTTTACCTACACTGTGCAAATGAAAGCTTTTGAAAGAAGCCCTGTGTGCATAGATTTGTTGACACATTACAATTTCAGTACTGTGGAGACAGTGAAATATTGCCAGTCTGCAGACTAGTTACCTTATCTTGGGCAAATACCAGCACTCCAGAAGAGGCATTTCTTGATCAAGTTGTGTTAAAACTAACAGATTGTCATTAACAAATTAAAAACAAAATAAAACATGAAATCTTTTAGAATCTGTTAAATTAGTAGTCAACTAGCTTCTACCAATTCCGAAATTAATAACATCATCAGATACCATATTAGACCAACAGAAAAGCTTCTCCATTTTGATGTATGTATCTCTCTGATATACCGCCCAATGTGTTTTAAATTTGCCTTGATTTATGACCTTGTTCTGTATAAAATATATAAAAAAAATTTCTTGAAACTGCTTCCATGTTTGAAAATGGAATGTGGGATAATCTAAACCTATGTTTGTAAGCCATGGTCACTCAGAATGGATCCAGAATAAACTATCTTTTATTCTCTTTATGAAGAGAGCTATGGATTTTGCATTGACACTTGTCAGTAATTAAGATAGTGCTATTGAAACTAATTTGTAATTCTACTTTTAATTTATCCTCTGTCATTAATAACTTTCATTCAACTGTTATCCTACTTAAATAGGCAGATAGACTGCTCACCATGGAGTCCACCATGTTGTTCCTTGTCCCACACCACTGCTTAGTTCTTAGTTTATTGGTGAACTTTTAAATACAAGATCATTTACCAGGATAATCCAAGAAGCAGGAGGTTTTTTGACATTTTTGTATTCAGGAACAGGATTCAGCCATCAAGCAGACTGACAGTCATACCCCACAGTCACCATTGCATCCTTCCCATTTCCCCCCAAAAATTTCCATGGGAGCTTGTTTTCTAAGTTCTGTAAAACCACTTGCAACTACAGTTACCTCAAAACTACTCCAAAGCCTCCTAATTATAGAACCTTAACCCAACATTTCCCTGAGCCATGTCCCAACACTGATGACCAGCATTCAACTTCAGCTTCTGTAGAATTCAGTTTTATGCCTCCTCCCAGAAAAGTGAGATCATATAATATTTCAGTATTTATCTATTTCTGATATATATCAAAATGTATATGTGTGTATGTGCATGTATTTAAATTGGTGATAGACACAATTACTTCTGAATCACAGAACTTGATTTGTAGAAATGGCGTTATCATGTTTTTAAACTTGGAGTTTTCCTTTTATGAATCTATAAATATATATTGTAATCTTTCAGATAGTAATATTTACTGATAGTGCTACTCATATGCCCTGTAATGTATAGCCATATTTTTGCTGTTTACCTTTTATCATTTTTTTGAAAGGAGGTTTCATGTATCCCAAGTTAGACACGAGACTGCTATGTGGTGGAGTCTTGAAAATTGTAGGGTCTTGCCTTAATAATCTTTCCAGGGGCCCAGAAGAGAAACTTCAAAGAGCATGAATTATTTTCGGGGAAAGAATCTAAATACACCAAGCTCTTTATTCTATCTACTCTATTCCTGTATGATAAAATTCTATCTACACAGCTTCAGTTCTCTTCTCATGTCTAGCTGCTTTTTTGCCTGATTTCACTCTACATGTATCTGCCTTCCCTCTAAGTTCTATCTTAATTTTCTCAGCTTAGTTCTGCCCCATCTAGGTTCTCATCTATCTAATTATTTCCCATCTTAGCTCCTCTCCCATCTCCTTCATTCTCATCTTGTTCTTCCTCATCTTGTTCTTCCCCATCTTCCTCATCTTCCAACTTGTTCCTCTGGTACTCTCTTCTAGCCCTTCATCTAGTTCTTTATCTCAGTTCATTCTTCTCCATTTCTTACCCATCTAGTTCTTTGATTCTCTTTTCTTTTCTCTGTCTCACCCTCCCAAGTCTCTGAGGTTTATAGTTGCATACACATGCAATAGCAATGCTCTGGTTAAAGTAAGGTCACCAGGCTTGAATTCCCTCAGGGTCAAAAGGACGGGCAATAAAATCAACACAAAAGAGCACTAATTGCCAGCCATTATCTGCAACTCAAAAGGGAAGTGACCATTGGGGAATAAAATCAACTCAGGGCTAAATTTGGTTAATTTCTGAGCAAGGGGGATTTTAGGTGCTCAACTATATATATATGCTTAGAAGTGGGTAGTTAAAGTGTTAGGAGTCTATCAGTGACAGGTGGAAATAAAACTGACTTATTTTTCTTTGGCCACTTATCTGTCCAAGCCATCTTGATGACTCCAGTTTTCTGGCAGGGCAAGGGAGTGCATTGGGTGACTGGGTTTCCTGAGTCAGCTTGATGTACCTGTAAGTAGTAATTAGGTTCTGACTTAATAGTTAAAGGTGGATCTAAAACTAGAGATAAGACTTTGGAAAGGGGAAAGGTAAGCTCAATTAGCACATCTGCCAGGCCTTCTCAAACAGATAGTCTGGATGCTTGAGTCTGTTCTTAGAGTGTACAGAGGTATCTCTCTGATAAGACACTTTATCCACCTGGGGATGGTCCTGGCCAGGTCCCACTAATTACCATAATGACAGAGGCCTGAAATTAGGGATCCTGGATGCATTACTGCTCAGGAAGTTATCTAAATATTCCATTAGTAGAGGGGGAATAGTGGCCATTGAATGATGGAAAAGTTACAATAGCACACAAGAAATTTATAGTAGGAAATAATAATAAGCAAAAGCGAATATCACCAAGATTCTTTGAGCCTCAGCTTGATCTCTGAAAGGCCCTAAATTTCTTCCAGGTATTAGCTTGTCATATCAACTGAAATCCTACTTCCTATTATTGCAACTTGTAGCAGTGGAGAATAATCTGGATTTTCTGATCCTTCTGCCCCCACATCCTGCATGCTGTTATTACAGGTGTGCACCTCCATACTCTGTATTAGAATGTACTGGGAATGGAGCCTGGAAAATACTAGTCAAGCACTTGACTGAGCTTCTTTACCAGTCCATTGTAATAGTGTCAGACTTTGAACATCAGACTCTGCAGCACCCACTTCCCAATCAGAGCCCATTTTGAAAACCATTATTCCTGCAAAAAATGACAGCTTATGTTCTGCATGTACACTGGGCCTTAAGAAGTGAGGCCTCACTGGCTTTTGGTGGTACAGGCCTTTCATCCCAGCACTTAGGGCAACAGAGCAGGTGGATCTCTGAGAATTCAAGGTCACCTGGTCTACAGAGTTAGTTCTAGGACAGCCAGAGCTACATCCCTGTCTGGAAAAAAATAACAATACATCAACTACAACAAAAAATAAACAAAATGAATGTGAGGCCAAGCTTTGACTACCCAGAACCCCTTCATGTTAGGAATAAAAAATCCAGAGTAATCTGTTGGGAATACCTGCTTAAATTTGCAGGACACCCTTCAATAGAAGTAAATTTATTACAAAGGATCAACCATAGAGTGCTTGTGTCGCTTTTGCTGAGCCACAACCCAGAAATTCATCATCATTCAGTGCATCGATTGTTGTGCCCAGATCGTAACCCCCAGAGAGACCACCAAGGACGAGCATACCAGAATGCAAAAGCAAGGTTTATGTGTTACAAGTCATGACAGGGAACTCATCTCAAGCCATCTCAAGTGAGACAGGGAAGAGTTACTCTTTCTTGGGGAAGTTAGTTTTTATAGGCAAAACTCATAAAATTTCTTAGAGGGAAGGGTATTAGTACGGGTCCATTCTTGATTGGTCCAGTTTTTCCAGGGCCTGGACGTTATCTTATTCTAGTTTATCTGTTTGCCCTGTCAGGAGTTTTACAACTCATCTCCGGGGTCTGGTCATGTTATCTCCAGAGAGGGGCATTTTGTAGTTAATTGGTTACCATCAGACATTCTGACTTTGTTCTTTTGAGTTCCTGGGGCTGGCGCCATCATTTCTGGTGACTTGAAACTGGCCTTGGTCTATCTATATAGAGATATCTTTGTCTAAGGCCCCCTTTTTGAGACAATAGAGTGAGGGTCTTGTTGTGCCTAGATCGCGTCCCCAAAGCCGCCACTGGAGACTTTCTGGTACAGAATGCAAAAGTAAGGTGTATTCTAAGTTTACAAGCCTCCAGGGAGGCTCTTCCAAATCTCTCACTCACAGCAGGGAGATTGGAAGGAGCGCTCCTCTTTCTTTGTGAGGCTAGTTCCTAAAGGCACAGACCATATAATTTATTTTAACCCACCTCTCTTTTTTTTAGTCTTTTGGTTGAATATCCTGACTCTGTGTTTTCCAAAGTCCCTGTAGCAGATACAACCACCTGGGGAAAAGGGGTCTAAGTTCTTATCTACACTTAGGAATCCTGGTTTAAGCTTCTCTTTGTCTGTAGGGAATAGAGTGGGGGGGTTTACTGAGGTATCACATAGATAGTTTCCCCAACTCTTGTAATGTGTAGGCAAGGAACCAATCTTGCAGAAAAGTTGGGTCTTAAGGGCCATAATTTTCTCTGCTCTGAAGTGCTGTTAAGGCAGGCTACATCCTATTTTGGTTTTCATTTCTGTGTTCATTGCAAATGGACTTGTTACACTTTCTATATTTTATCCTTATTTTCAAATTATTTTTCTTAGTTTTTTTTTGAATGTGTTTGCTTGTTTCTTTTTTTGTTCAGTGCTTTCAAACCAGGTCTCACACTGTAGCTTAGGCTAGCCTCATACACAATTGTCCTGCCATATCCAACACTCTGTTTTGGTATCACCTGTATGCACCACCTTGCTAGTCAGTATTACTGTTTTAATACATGGATTTATATCTACCATCGCTAGAATGTACACATATGCAATTCAAATTTGAAAATATCTAATGTTGGGCAATTGGGGCCCACACTTATTATCATGATGCTGGGAAGTATAGTTAAGAGTATCTGGAGGTCAGAGCCAGCTACTGATTCTCTGTCTTATATAGCTGTGCCAGGTGGAGCATGCCTTTAATCCCAGTACTTCAGAAGCAGAGGCAGGTAGATGTTTATGATTTGCAGCCCAGGCTTGTTTACAGATGATTAAGTTCCAGGCTAACAAGACCTTGTCTCAAAACACTAAAATAAATCCAAATAATAAAATATCAACCTTCTCTGTTTAGGCTTTTAATTATTTCATTTGGATCTGACATTACAAATGTCTTGACAAACCTTTTGTTTATATGACAAATGAAAATACTTCTGCAATTATGCTATGGTTACAGAAGTTGTCAATTTATATGCCATTCTCAATATATTTTTGTGTTGTTTTAATACCTTTGTCAAAATTTCTTAAAATAGTTCTTGATACTTTTAATGGCACAGTGTATTCCTTTCTGGTTTAGTGAGATTCATTTTAACCACAATTTCCATTCAATTAACTACCTTATATTTCTATAACCATAGCTGTTTTGACAGATGCCAAAGAAAAGGGCTCATGGTTATCCATTTTCTGCAATGATACACATGTCCTCCTAAAGGATAACATGAATTTTGCATAACATATCAATATTCTGATGTGTTTGTGTGTGTGTATATATGTGTAATATCTGAAATGTATTCAGCAATAATATTAAAGCATGGCGAAACTAACCCTTGATGTATATAGAGAGACCACTAAAACAGAGTCTTCATGTGGAGAGAAAGATTGGCTTAACACAAAGTAAAACATGGAAAAGTATGAATTTATGATCCAGGAAAAGTTAGGGAGGCCAGAAGATTGATGATTGTTGAGCATTACTAGGGATTCTGGCTGAAGTTAATTCAGTGTGACAAGATACCATGGATGGGTGTTGGCAGATGAAAAACATTATTCCATATCTACTATAGGATACTCTTGTTAATCTAGGATAACAGGGTCTTTGCAAAAATTGGAAACTGCTGAGACAGTCCTAATCAAAGGTGGGAAATCTAACTGAAGTTGTATTAAGCAGAGAATTTTTATGAAGAAATTAATTTTCTTGTCGTCTGTGGTTATGATATTTAAACCAACATTTTTTTTCATAGGAGGCAAGAGTTAAATACCATGATATATACCTCAACCCAGAAATTTAACATTTTATGTAATACCTTCTCTTTTCCATGTATAGACATCCTTACCATGAATAAGAATGATATTTTGCATAGTATCTATTTTTGTATACTTGTATTGATTTTTAATCTTAGCATATGAGAGTAGTCATCTGAAGTTCAAATTCTCATTTGGTGGCTCTGTTCCTTTAAGTTTCGATTTCCCATCACCACCAACCAGGTAAACCTGCTGCTTCCTGGTCAATAAGCTCTTCAAGCCCTTTAGAGACTTCCCTAATGAGACAGACAGCTAGTCTGCTCATACCCTCCCCAAACACTTCCTTAGCTCTTTAGACACTTGCTTGCCTGGAACCTCTATCTAGATCCACATCTCAGGATCCTATGAGACCTCCCTTATCTGCCTCCCAGGTAGGATCTGCTCCTTACCATCCCATTACCTTTCAGTTCACTGTAATACATCTCTGAAATGTTACTCCCCACTCCTCAGACTAGCCCTGTTCTACCTTATTGTAAACTAAAATAAAACCTGTAACATATTCCTTCTGTAGAATTGATTCCAAGGTTTTTCTGGCCTCCTCACTAGATGCATAAGACACTTTGTCTTGCATAAATAGAATTATTACAATCTCTCTCTCCTTTTTTTTTTTTTTTGGTTTTTCAAGACAGGGTTTTCTCTGTGTAATTTTGGTACCTGTCTTGGATCTTGCACTGTAGACTAGGCTGAACTCACAGGGATCTGCCTGGCTCTGTTTCCCAAGTGCTGGGATTAAAGGCGTGCGGCACCACCGCCTGGCCTGCAATCTCTTGTCTATTCCTCCTTAACTTCCACTAGCATGTATACTGTTTAACTCCTTCCTCTACCTGCTATTGGGTATTTCCCTTTAATCAGAAGCATGCCTCCTATTGATCAAGCAGTGTAATTTTATTTATAGGTACAGAACTCAGTCTTTTCTTCAGTACTAGATATTAGCTTTTCTCTCCAGCAGTTCTCCCTAATTCTAATATTCCTCTAGTACTACCAATTGTTCCTCAAATTTAATGGGCATTTGCTTCACATGGGAGTTTTTAAAACACTAGGTATAACTTTCACCTAGGCATTAAAATTCACAAAGTCTAGCTGGGGTCTTTGAATTTCTATTTTATCAAGTGTCAGTTGTGCTGTAAAGACAAAACTAAAATAAATTACTACTGGCAAGATTGTAGTTCTCTAACTTTGGACCAACAAAAGTCCATGAAATACATCAAATATGATGAGGTGTCACAGCTGAATATCATATTGAATATGTGAGTGTTAATAGACTCCACAGAGGCTGAGGGGAGCATCAAAAGGAGAGATAGAGTCATAAGCTCAAACTCAATCCTACTAAATTCATATTCATATTAATTCACATGTTTTGTAATGTTTAGTAATGACTGTCCTAGATTGCCTCCTAAATGTCAATTGACAGGAGCAAAGCATGTCTCAGATTTGGTAGCTGGGTTCCTTTTTTTGTCATTATTTATTTTATAATTTCAAATATGAATATTATATTCATATCATTTTGACTCCCTCCCTTCTCCCTCAAACTTCTCCTGTTCCCCCCAACTCCTTCTCAAATCCATGACCTCTTCTTTAGCTATTATTGTTATATACAGCTTGTGAAATCCATTTAGTGTTGCTTGTATTTATTTGTGTTTAGGGATGATTCTTTTCTCTTCTCCTCCATGCTCCCTTTTTACTCTCCTGGTATCTCTGGTTAACTCTAGGTTAACTCAGGTTGCTCACATCTGAAGATTCTGAAATAGCATCCACAGATAAAAGAAAACTAGTGGTGTTTGCCTTTCTGAGTATGGGTTACATCCCTCAGTAGAACATTATCTAGATCTACCTTTTACAGGCAAATTTCATGAATTCATTTTTCTCGAAAGTTGAATAGACTTCCATTGTACATTTGAATCACCTTGCATTATCCATTCATCAGTTTCAAGACATTTAGGTTGTTTGAATTTCTTGGACATTGTGAATAGAACAGAAAAACAATACTGAAAAAGTTTCTGTGGAGTTGATGTCAAGGTCTTTGAGCATATGGCAAAAAAAGATATAACTGGGGTTATAGGATAGATTTCCATTTAGCTTTTGGAGAATTCTCTACACTGATTTCTATGAGGACCCCACCAGAGTGTAATCCTAGCCATCAGTAAATGAAAACTCCCTTTCCCTATAGCCTCACCAGCATGGTTTTTTGGTTCTGTTTATTTTGTTTCTGTTTTTGTTTGCTTGTTTGTTTTGTTTTGTTTCTTAGCCATTCTGATTGAGGATAAATGAAATTTCAACGCAATTTTCATTTTCCCATTTCCTAAGGATGTTGAACACTTTGAAAGATATTTTTGCAATTTTCATTTATTTTATTAATTTTTTTTCATTTACTTGACATCCCAAACTTAGTTTCCCCTCCTGCCATTCCTCTCTTCCCCATTCCCCCCCACACACCACAGCTACCCTTCCCCCATTGACTCCTCTTCTTCTCCACTAAGAAAGAGTCAGGCATCCCATGAGGGTCAACAAAGCCAGACACATCAAGTTGAGGCAGGGCCAAGCTCCTCCCCCTGCATCCAACGGGGGAATAGTTCATGAAAGTTAGCTCAAGTGCCAGGGACAGGTCCTGATCCCACTGCTAGGAGCCTCACAAACAGTCCAAGTTACAAAACTATCACACACATGCAGAGGGTCTAGGTCAGTCTCATTCAGGCTCCCTAGCTGTTGGTCCAGAATCCCTGAGCTCCCAGGAGCTCAGGCCACCTGTTTCTGTGGGTTCCCCATTATGATCTTGACCCATCCCCACCCTCCCACCCTGCCTCTTACAATCCCTCCCCCCTCTTTTCAACAGGACTCTTGGAGCTCAGCCCAGTGCTTAGTGCTTGGCCTTGGATCTGCAGCATCTGCTTCCATCAGTTACTAGATGAAGGCTCTCTAATGACAGGGTATTCTCCAATCTGATTATAAGAAATGGTCAGTTCAGGCACCTTCTCCACTATTGCTAGGAGTCTTAGCTAGGGTCATCCTTGTAGATTACTGGGAGTTTGTCTGGCACCAGGTTTCTTCCAAATCCTGAACTGTCCCCTTCTATCAAGGCATCTCTTTCATTACTCTTTTCTTCTGTCCTGCCCCCACCCTGCCCAATCCCATCCATCATATCCCCATACTCTCCCACCCCTCCCCTTTACTCAGGAGATCTCTTCTATTTCCCCTTCCCAGGGAAATCCTAGCCTCTCTGGGGCTGTGGATTATAGCATGATTATCCTTTACTTACACCTATGAGTGAATAAATACCATGCTTGTCTTTCTGGGTCTGGGTTACCTCACTCAGGATGATTTTTTCTAGTTCCATCCATTTTCCTGTAAATTTCATAATATCATTTTTTTTAACCGCTGAGTAATACTCCATTGTGTAAATGTATCACATTTTCTCTATCCATTCTTTCGTTGAGGGGCATCTAGGTTATTTCCACATTCTGGCTATTATAAATAATGCTGCTATAAATATAGTTGAGCAAGTGTCCTTGTGGTATGATTGAGCATCCCTTGGGTGCCTCAGCTGATCCTGTTTCCTCAGACTGTAAACCTCTGAGTCCTCATCCAGTATGAATCTCAGCTGAACTGCTGCTCAAAAAGCCTGAAAGCTTAACCAGCCAAATGCTGCTAGTTTCTGGTCTTCACGCCTTATATAACTTTTTGCCTTCTGCCATCACTCCCTGGGATTAAAAGCTTACTTCTTGGGATTAAAGGTATGTGTCACCATGCCTGGCTATTTCCAGTGTGGCTGAACTCACAGAGATCCAGAGGGTTTTCTGCCTCTGGAATGCTAGGATTAAAAGTGTGTGCTACAACTACCTATCCTCTATGTTTAATATTGTAGCTGTCCTTTTCTCTGACCCCAGATAAGTTTATTAGCATGCATAATATTTTGGGGAACATAATACCACCACAAGATAGTACAGATATTAAAGTAGACAGCAAGCTGAATGTGTTTCTCTCTGTGTCATTCTGTGTTTAAAGAGTTATTGAATACCAAGAAAAGTTAAATCACATTTGGCCTGGGCTGGGCCCATTTCTTGCTCTGCATTTTTCCTGTCAACTGGCTCATGCTGAAGGAGAGCAAAACTATGCAGGTCAATTGTGGTTGATTTTCTTTAATTAACTCGCTAAGCCATCTTACTAGCCCATATTTAAAACTGTATAGCAACACTATTTGTAATAGTCAAAGTATATAATTGATTCAATAAATGAAAGCACATGAATTTAATAATCTATACATGTAAAAACCTGGTAGAATTTCATAAACATAATGGTGAGTACAGTCCATGTGAATCAGGCCTAGTAATGCACACCTGTAATCCTGTCACTGGAAATAGATATAAGAGGATCTGGAATTTATAATCATTCTCAATTATATAGTGGCATGGAGCTCAGCCTAGAATACATGAGAACTTAATTCAACACCCACCCTCAAAAAAAAAATCCATGCAAAACAAACTTGTTTAGGCCTATCTGTGTAACTTTGAAAAGAAAGGGATCTAAAACATCAGAATAGGCATTAAGTGGAGCAAGAAACTGCTCCTTGGTAATATTCATTGGAATCCTATTCTTATTTGGGAGGATTTGCTGTGATGGATGTAAGATTGGTATTTTTTTATGTAAGTGCTTTTATAATTATACAAGAGCAAGGAGCATCAACAAAGACACAGCAACAAAGTGTGGGGGTGGGGCAGGTAGGGGCGCCTCCTGGAATCAAAGCATTAGGGGATATTTGACACCAGGCATGCTAGACCTTGGAGCCCTCTGCAGCCTCTGATCCAGTGATTCTGTTTGGATCACTCTACTCTCCTGGGTAAATGAAGGGTTGTAAAAATGTGTTTATCACAGCATTAGTCAGAACAGGAAGGATTTACCTTGTTGATAATGGGTTTGGTAAATCACAGCTACACTCTTTCTGTTTGTTTGTTTGGTTTTTTTTTTGGTTCTTCAAGACAGGGTTTCTCTGTATAACAGTCCCATAGTCCCGTCTATCCTGGAACTCACTCTGCAGACCAGGCCGCCTTGAACTCACTGAGATCTGCCTGCCTCTGCTTTCCAAGTGCTGGGATTAAAGGCATGCACCACCACTGCCAAGCTCATAGCTTAACTCTTGACAAAATACCTGTGTGCCATTACATGCTGCTCCCTGGATGGCAGGCTTGGCATCTCAAGATTGGTATTTTTGTTGTTGTTGCATTTTACATTACTGTTTCCAAAATTTCTGTATTAAGTGAGAAAAATGTCCTTATAAAACTACTGTCACTTGTCTTGGTTTCATATGCCTTTACTCCTACTACTTGGAAGGTAAAGAAAGGTAGATCAAAATCAGTTCAAGGCCAGCCCAGGCTACATGAGACCATGTGTCAAAAGCAGCCTGAAAATAAAATGACTTATACCTGATTTATGATACATAGTAGTGGTTATGCTTTATCAAAACTGTTTTAAATGATGTTGCTGTCAGATGTTTTCTTTCAAATATAATGATTAAGAAGCTAATAAGAAAAGTGATGCCAGGTATGACCACCTCCATCACTACCACAAGATCCCTAGTCAACATTTCTTTGAGACACCCATAACCCTGCTGCTGAGTGTTTTTCTTTGGTGCCTGAGCTCCTCTTTTGCTTTTAATACTTGTACTTAAAATCCATGTTAAAAAGAACTTCTAATAAACTCTAAATTTGCATTACAAAAAAAGGGAAGACTTGGGGCTGAGAAATGATTCAGCAATTAGGAGCACTGGCTGCTCTCCCAGAGACTCAGGTTTGATTTCTAGCACCTACATAACAGCTCACTCATTCCCAGAGAATCCAACTTCTTCTACCCTCTACAGTGGCAAGGCATGCATGCAGTGCACATGTATGCATGCAGGTAAAAAATACCCATACACATAAAAATTGAATTTTTAATAACAAAAACCCTGAAACACTGTCATCATCACTAGAGGTGTGTGGACTGAATGAAAAGGTAAAAATGGTTCCACAGACCCCAACTAATTCTTGGAATTATAGACATGTGACAACATGCCTCACTGCATCCTGTTCATTATGACTACAAATTCTCATTTGTCCAGTAAAAATGAAGTTGACCATATTGTTCTTGCATATTCACTAATTTTTCTTTCAGTGCTGTGTGATTTGAAGCTGGGCACAGGTTGCACTTCTATAATCCCAGTACTGTAAAATATATGACAATCAGTATTTAAAATTGCTCTGAGATGAAAAAGGAGAATTTCTTTTAAAAAATAATTTGGAATCATAAATCAGAGGTAGATGTTTTATTTACTGTGAGTAATACCCCAGGTACAATTTTAGTCAGTCAGTATCTTACACACACACACACACACACACACACACACACACACACACACACACACACACCACATATACACATACTACACACATTTTTGGCTACTGTATGGCTATCCATGGGAAAAATTTGTTTACATGTGATTTCACCAAATTTTTTTTGTTCAGTGGCTGTGTTTAGACACTTAGCTGTCGGTGTGCATGCTAGGGAAGGGTCACATGTTAAGAAGATATGATCATTTTCTTCTTTGGGGTTTCAATTTCTCAGAAGTTCAATGTTTGTTTAATGGGGTGATTTATTTGAAATAGATAGAAGGGTTGGTGAAATACATGTGCTTTGTATTAAGAGGTCTCTTTCTGTGAATACTTTCCAAGAGTTCTAAAAGGGTTCTTTTTTCCTGGTTAAGGAAAAAAGACAGACAGATGAAATGGTTCTAGCCTTGAGCAAGATACTGAACTGAGAATTCCCTACTGAGAAGGTAGGGAGTAGTAGACATCACTATCACTGAACATGTCATTTCTAGTATGTGTTGAAATTTGAAGAAAATACAATAAAGGGACTGTTAAGGAAGATATTTTGTAGTCTTATTTATTTATTTCTGGCTGTCAGTCCTAGTGCCAGATACATGTAAAGCACATATTCTACTTTGCTAAGCTCTAGCTCCAAGATAGCTTTAAAGTTTGTTGTTTGATATTTCTTCCTTTATTTTGTTTTTGGGGAAAGGAAGGTATGTGTGGAGGGCAACTTGGCAAGAACTGGTTCTTTTCTATCAAGTAGGTCCCAGGTATTGATTTCAGGCTGTCAATGTTGGCAGCAAGGGACTTTACCACTGAGATATCTCATGGTTCTTTCAAGAGACCTTTAAAAACAATGGAGATTAATCCAGCATGGTGGGTCAGTAGATAAAACATGTGTCATCCAGCTTCATGAATGGAGTTTAATTCTCTGGAACCCACATACTGGAAGCAGAGAACTGACTCCTGTAAGTTGTCCTCTGGCTTCCACAAGTCATCTGTGGCATAATTTCCAATGAAAATACATACCACCACCACCACCACCACCACCACCACCACCCCCACACACCAAATAAGCACATAAATACTGTAAAAACAAACAAACAAAAGACCAGGAAAATGGAGGATTAAAAAGTGACTTAAAAACCAGGCAGTGGTGGCACATGCCTTTAATCCCAGCACTTGGGAGGCAGAGGCAGGCAGATCTCTGTGAGTTCGAGGCCAGCCTGGGCTACCAAGAGAATTCCAGGAAAGGTACAAAGCTACACAGAGAAACCCTGTCTCAAAAATCCAAAAAAAAAAACTGACTTAAAATAAGTTTATACATTGGAATGATCTTGTTCCTGGAAAGTGTCAGCTAGAAGATTTAAGAATTTTGTTATGGCTAGGTACTGGTAGCATTTGCCTTTAATCCCAGTACTCATGTGGCAGAGGGGAGGCATATCTGTGAGTTTAAGGTCAGCCTGGTCTACAAAGCAAGTTGTAGGACAGTCAAGGTTATACAGAGAAATGCTGTCTTGAAAACCCAAAAAGAAACAAAATAATAATTTTGTTATGTAATTCCATCCTTTGGAAATAATATCTCACTGAAGATTATCCTGAAGCTCCAATGATTGGACAGTTAATGAATTTTCTGTCAAAGGGTACTTAATTTATTTTTTACTATAAAATTTTTGTAAGGTAAGGGAAGTCCCAGTGTTCTTCTGACATTTAGAGTTGGGATCTAAGTCTAGCCCTTTCTTAACTTTCAAAACACCTAGATTACTGAAGTGTGGTAAAGATATTTGTCTCCAACAGTAAAGTGGTTGTGAATGAGAATCTTTTGTTGTTGTTGCTTTTCATTTTTTGTTATTTATTTATTTATTTTACATCCCTGCTGCAGTTTCCCCTCCCCCTTCTCCTCTCAGTCCCTTCCCCCCATTCCCCATCTGTTCCCATTTCCCAATCCACTCCTCCTCTGAAGGGGCAGGTCTCCCATGAATATCAACAAAATATCAGGAAGAGAATGAGATTAGAACACTGTACCAATTTGGATCCCTGAACAAGTAATAGCAGTGGCCAGGGAAGTGGTAACCAAACAAAGGGATGACTTTTCTATTTCTATTAAATATTTTTGTGAGAACTTCACATATGAGCACTGCATCTATATCATTCTGCCCCTCCCTGATACACTCCTCCAAAATTCATGACCTCTTCATTTTTTTTGAATTATATAGTTACTATTAATTATATATATTTTTAAAAAAATTTATTTATTTTATTTTACAATACCATTCAGTCCTACATATGAGCCATGGGTTCCCCTATTCTCCCCCCTCCCACCCTCTTCATTTTCATTTGCTTATTTTATTGATACAGGGTCTCTCTGATGGAGGCCATCTTTCATTGTGCAACAGCCCTGCTATCTCAACTCCAAGGGCTGGCATTCCAGTGTATGCCATAATACCTGCATTGTGTTGGGAATGGGAGTATGCTCCTCTGAGTTAGGTCACCAAGCGTCTGTCTATCTATCTATCTATCTATCTATCTATCTATCTATCTATCTATCTATCTATCTATCTATCTATCTACCTATCTACCTATCTATCTATCTACCTATCTATCCTCTAATTTGAGACTAGATCCACTTGTGATCCCAGACTAGTCTATAATCTTTCTGCCTTATGTCCATCCCACTACAAGTAAGTGCTGTTTTTACAGGTATGTATTGCCACCATGTCTAGATCATCAATACGTAATTATTCACAGAATTTGTTGTAGCTAAAAGATTATACCAGAGGAGATAGTGCATACCTGTCATTCCAGCATTTCCCAAGTGCTGGAGTTAAAGGTAGGCACCACCATGACCAGCTCTTTGATTTTATTTTTATCATAGTCAAAATAGTATCATAGGTAAAAATTTCCATCTTGATAATTTTAAGCATTCAGCACAATAGCATGAAGTACATAGACATTTTTGTGCAACTATCACTACCATCTATCTTCAGAAACTGATACTGTTTTTAAAATTGATTTTGGAGAGTTTTAATTGTTGTGGAGACAGAATATCCTTATGGCCTGGAACTTATTGTTGGTTACAAACTTGAACGACATTCCTGCTTTCTCCTCCAAAGTGCTGGGATTACAGGTACATACCACCATGCACATCTGGAAAACTGAATTTCTTTTTCTTTTGGTTTTTGGACACAGGGTTTCTCTGTGTAGCTTTGTGCCTTTCTTGGAACTCACTTTGGAGACCAGGCTGGCCTTGAACTCACAGAGATCCGCCTGCCTCTGCCTCCCAAGTGCTGGGATTAAAGGTATGTGCCACCATCGCCTGCAAAACTAAATTTCTATACCAGCTAAGTAATCACAGGACTCAACAAGCAGAGGCAAGTGGATCTCAATGAGTCTGAGGTCAGCCAGGGCTATGCCCTATCTCAAAAAAAATATATATTAGGATCACATATTATTTGTCATTTTATATTTGAACTTTTTCACTTTGGATAGTTTGCTTATTATTTGTCAGTATTGTAGAATTTTTTAGATTTTTTTTCTGTATAAATTTGAGCAATGTTCTGATGTATGTATATACCACTTTGTTTATCAATTTGTCTATAAATACTTGGGTAACTTCTAGTTTTGCTGATTGACATTAATGTTACTGAGAGTGTAGGTGGACAGACAGAATTGTATACAATTCCCTGCTTTCAGTGATGACAGGTACATACTCAGAAAAGAAATCACTGACTCATATGGTGTTCAGGCCTCACTTCTTAAAAAAGAAACGGAGTGATTATTACATAGACAATCCATTGTCATGGAAATAAAATTATTAATACTTGACATTTTCCCACAGTTCTCATGCTATGACATGACAAAGCATTATGTAACAGCACATGATGTGATGAACACTTGGTTTTGGAATGGGAAGAAAATGTAGGCCAAAACCTTTTAGATATCTTTAACATTCTGTGGGAAAGGACGGCAAGACAGAATAAACTACCTGGGATTGACTAACCTGATTTTCAGAAGCTGCTCTTAGATGATGTTTAGTTTAGGATATTTTAGCTCTGACCTGTATCATTCCCCTTTCTCCACAAATCAGGTGAAATTCTTCTAGTGAGTCACTCAGCATTTGTACCTGTTCAATGGAGCTGTGGTTCTTTCCAGTAACTTTAGTTATATATTTACCCAAATTCTGTACATGTGTATTGACATATTTCATTTTTCTTTGTATGAGATCAGTTAATAAAAACCCAGGCTAGAAACAGAGTAATTGCTCTCTTGCTTGGCAAATCTATACTTTAAAACTGACAAGGAGATAGCAGATTGCATCACTTCCAGCATCTGCTTCTCTTTAAATTCCTCTCAATTGCAGACCAGAATACAAAACCAGGTGTGGTAGTGCACATCATTCATCCCAACATTTTGAAGGCAGAGGGAGACAGATCTATAGACCTGGTTTCAGGAAAGCCAGGGTCACAGCAGGGAAATCCTGTCTCAAAAACACAAACAAACAAAGAATACTTATCTTGCTAGGTGTGGGAGTATACAACTTTAATCCCAGCAGTTGAGAGGCAGAACAGGCAGGTGTTTATGAGTTCAAGGCCAGCATGGTCTACATCGTGAATTCCAGACCAGCCAGTGCTACATGAAGAACTGTCTCAAAAACAAACAAATTATCTTGAATCTATTTAACCCCTTAGGAATAATTTGGTGAATGTTTCTTTATCTCTCTTTGGAACTGAGTTTGCTAATTAGGAAAAGGAATGGATATAACACAGCACACTCAGGGTTATTATAGGGACTGTTAATAATGTATCCAGTTATTATAGGGACTGTTAATAATGTATCCAGATGAATACCTAGTGTTTCTGTATCAAGAATGGCATGTGGTTATGAGGAAAGTTCAGATTTCACATCACACAGAAGGCATATTTCAATTAATTTAGTTTTTTTTTCTTTTTTTGCTTATAGATATCTCATGTGTCCCATGTTGACCCCAGATTCCCTGTGTAGCAAGGATAACCTAGACTTTTTGATCCACCTGTCTATAACTTCTAACTGCTAGGATCACATTCATGTCCTACCTTTTATGGTTTATGTGGTGCTCAACATCAAATAGTAGACTTTGTACAAGCCTGGGCCTCATAGTAAAACTCTACCAAATGATTTTGCTTTTTAGATGGAGATTTGCTTTGTAACTCTCACTGCCTGGAACATGCTATGTAGACCAGGCTAGCCTCAAACTCACAGATGTCCAACAACCTCTGCCACCTAAGTCCTGGCATTGAAGGTGTATGGCACAATTGGTCCTTTATTTAATTTATTTATTGATTTGCTTACTCTCTGAGACAAGGTATATAACACTGATTTTCAGGGAACTTACTATATGGACAAGATGCCCTTGAACTGATGCCTGTCTCTAATTCTTAAGAACTGGGATTATAGGGTTACAATTCAACCTGAGCATTGTTGCTCACATCTGTAATCTTAGCTCTTATAACTTTAACCTTTTATCATTTGATTGACTTTGAGTTATTTTTATTTGTGACTACCATGAAGTGTTTGCTAAAAATTGATAAATATTTATTTTTCATGGACATATATTTGTATTTCAATTGGAGATTTAAGTAGGCAGACAAGTGTACAGTTCTTTTGATTGTTCAACATGTGCATTCATAGTCTTCAAATTACTAAAGGCCAACATAATCTCTCCCTCACAGTCCTCCACTGACATATTTCTTGGTACTAGGATTATAGGTGTGTACCATGCCTTCCCCCTTGCTGAACTTTATTTCTTTTTTTCTTCAGAGTCTTACTGTGTAGTTCAGGCTTGGCTGGTACTCATAGAAATTTACCTGCATAGAAATTTACCCAAGAACTAGCATTGTAGGGTGAATCACCATGCCTAGTTTGAAATGCAGGTCTTTTGGCAACTTAACGGTTAGTTTTTTCAGGATTGACGAAGTCAGTGCCAAAGTCATTCAATTTTGTTTTGTTGTGACTTTGAAAACAGCCTCACTCTGTTGTTCAGTTTAAGCTAGAACATGGTGTTTACTTCAGGGACATCTTAATTGATGGTAAACTTCCTGCCTCCCATTTCCTGAGATAACAGGAATGAACCGCTGTGTTTTTAGTCTAAGGTGGCTGCATTAGTTTACATTCTTTTCAGCTTGTAGTAAATTTTCAGGTCCTTTCTCTTAGTCATACACAAGTGCACTAAATATCCACCCAGCTGCCCGGGGCCTTGTGTTAGCATATCTATAATGATAGGACTGGAAGCACAGTAGGAGTTTGAGGCCAGCTTGGTCACACAACAAGTTACAGACCAGTAAGAGCCACATAGTGAGACCCTATCTAAAAAACAATAAAAAACAACAGATGGGGTTTTGCTTTGAAGCCAAAGGCTTGTAAAGTTCTCTGACTTCCAGCACCACATAATTCCTAATTCAATTTGGCATAGTATACATGGTGAATTCCAACCTAGGACATTCCCTGTCTCAAGATCTCCCCCAAGTGGAAAAATTTAACAATCCCCCGTTAGAGCTATAGAGGATTTTCTAAGTACACCTGGGATAGATTAAGAACCTGCCTGAGAAAAACAACAACAAAATTTACCCCCAACCAGCTCCATTCCTACATTCCTAGCCCTTCTCTATTGTCTTTTTGATTTTCCCTAAGTAGTCTCTATTTGTGGTTTTCATTAGCATTTCCACAATGACTGACAACAGTATCTATTCATGTGTTTATCTGAGTGACAATTTTTAAATCTTGTGTGTGAGAACTTCCATTTAAATACTTTCCCTCTGAAAAAAACAGGGATGTTTGAGTTTATTACTTCACTGAATATTCTGAATATTATACATTAATCAGTTTGTTTTTTGGCACATGATTTCTTTTGGCCTGCATTGTTTTTTCACTTTTTGAAGACTGTCCTTTGAAAGAAAATCTCTTATGTAACTAATGGAATCTAGTTTACCTGTTATTTTTTATTGTTTTCGTTTTAGCTGTCATATCTAATAATCTAAGTTAGCAGAAATGTGCACTGATTTTCTTCTAAGTTATTCATATTTTAAATTCTGTAGGTATTACCCATTTTAACGTTTGTATTTAATGTGCTGTAGGAGTCTTGATCAGATTCTACAAGTTCTCTATTGTCAATACTGTTAAAAATATTTTTAAGTCAGGTTTGGTGTCCTAAAAGCTCATAACCATATCCCTAACAGTCTGGCTTGAGGGTTAAGTGTTTATGTTTGAAATGATCAAATGATTAAAGATACAGTAGAATCTAGTAATCTATTCAGATAAATTTTACTGACAAAATCTTGCTGTTTTGTCTTTAAAGAACATGCTAATTCAAACCTATAATTAATGTTATTATTTTTGAGGCGATAAGTGAGCTAAACATCATGATTTTTTTGTGCTGTTTGGAAAGCTTATTAGGCATTTTCTAGAATCTTAAATCCTCTTTTTTTATGTCCTTTATAAAATAAAAGCCCACCTTGATCTCCTTTCTGATCCTCCAGCTTCCATCTCTATCACACCAGTTACAAAGCTCACTTTGTAATGTAGGTATTTATAAGTAGTACAATTAGAATTCCAAAAGATCAATAAATGTTAAAATAAGGATCAAAAGTTACACAATCAATATTTAAGCTGAATTTAAATATGCCTTAATCCTTATATTTTCATTGGTAAAGCAGCTTGTGAGTATTGAAAACCATAGAAAGTACAGTTAAAAACAACAACATTCAAATTGTCATATCCATGTGAAAATCCAAGAAAAATGATTAATGGTTATTCAATATAATATGTGATGTTGTACATATTCTGATTAAGACATAAGACAAAAATAACAACAAATGTTTAAAGAACCCTTGCTCCCAGATGAGGTTCCACTGAAATGCATTGTAGTGCTAATAGTCTATGTTAGGATTGGTTTTAAATGTTTATGTTAAGTCTTCTAATATTCAGACCACTCTGTAAATATTTAAGAACTTTGCCAGAACACATTGACCAAGTATCACAGATATATTTTAAATCAAAAGAGACTGAATTCAAAGGCATGAATTTCAACACTATGTATATACACTTTCTTAATTTTAAGGCAGTAGGTAAACAAATTTTCATGGTATATATTGTTAGTTACTTTTACATTTTATTTTGTAAGTTGTTCCTAATGTAGTCAACTTTCAAAACCATTTTATATACAAATAGTTAGAAATTAATAAAAGTGGTAGATTAAAAATTATTGAATATTGTTTAGAATTGCTTTGATATATCTGAGGCCTCATCCTTGGTAGGCAAATGATTTCCATATCTAACTATACATATTGACAGTTTTGTATCACTCAATCAAGTAGGTTATCATTTGTACCAGGAATATTTAATTTTTTTGCTTTTATGTCAATAAATTTTTTTACCTGTTTTCAAAAGTTCAGGTTATTGTTAAACATAAAACTGACTGTCATTCAAGATGAATATAGGATGTTTGGGAACTGAACTATAGTTCACTGGGAAGAAAACAGGGAGATAACCTTTGCTACATAATATCCATTAGAATAGCTCACCAACAGTTCTTGAAGATGGTCAACAAGAAAGTGTAAAGGTATGTTAAACATTATGTAATGTAGCTTCTTTTATTTTCTGTACTTGATGTTTTCTTTTCCTGCATAACAACAAAATACCTGCATATTGGAGTTAACAGCACAACAATGCATTTACAGTTGTAGACAGGGTATTATTAGGTACAAAATTACTGACATATATACAGATATATATATCTACAATTTACATGAGGTTTTCTGATAATGTCTCCCATGCTGGGTTTGTGCCCATAAAAAACAACACCAAAAAAAAAAAAAACCAAAAAAACAAAAACAAAAACAAAACAAAACAAAAAAAAAAACCCCAAAAAAACCCCTGCTACACAAGTCTCCATTGATCTGTAATTACAGGGTTTACAGAGTTTCATCACTATCAGGGCCTGAGGTCATATATTTGTTTCTTAGTAATACTCTGAATGTATCAAAATTTAGCAGGCAAGGGAATTTCTCACTTGTGATTTTTACTTGGAGTCTTCTTTTAGAAGCACATAGAGCTGGGTTGTGATAGTGGTAGCCTATGCCTTTAATTCCAGCACTGAGGGGACACGAGCAGTTTGATGCAACCCTGGTCTACAGAGCCAATTTAAGAGCTATACAGGCTATACAGAGAACACTGTTTCCAAAAGCCCTAACCAAAAACAAAACAAAACAAAAAAAATACACCCCACCCCCCCAAAAAAACCCTGATAGGGTTCATAACTAAATGCCCCTGCTCCTATTAAATGCACTATGATTTGGAGGAAGTATTTTCACAGTTGTCCCCAAGAAAACAGAAAGAACAAAATCAAATACTACATTTAAAAATGTAGAATTAAGAGTCAGGGTAATTTTCTTCTCTAAAGGGTTTCATTTCTAAATCATCATTCTAAAGAATGTGTCTCAATATGTAGGACATTATAGCCTGGGAATCACAATCCCTTGAATACTGATAATGAAAACTCCTTTTTAAAAATCACGTGTAGTAAAAACCTTGATGTTTTTAAATCATGATCTATTAAACAGTGATGCTTGCTTGCAACAACTAGGAAACTAAAAATTATTTTTATTTTAAAAGTATTTAAAAATAGGTAATTGTGTCCATGAGTCCATGTTGATGGCTATTTTCTAAAATACTCGCTCAAGTTACTGTAGCAGGAATGCTGGGGGCCCGATAGCCATCTCTTAACAGGTCATTCCGGTCAGAGGGACAGTGAGATCCCTGCATTGCGGCAAAAAATGTGCGCATGTGCGTCATTGGGTGGGACGCATGCGTAGGGAGCTGTGAGATAAACCTGAGCCACTGCGGCAAGTCTGGCGTAGAGAGGAGAGGGAGCTGGAGATGTCTGACGCTTGGTTCTGAGGAGCGATTTCAACGCGATGGAGCGAGCAAGGTCAGTTGGGCCGATGGCTTTTGTTTAGCTGTCAAGGAGTTTGCGTTTTTGTTTTGACCAAAACAGTATAGATTTGGGGATTTTTAAAAATCAGCCAGATACGTCTATTTTTGAGAATCAGCGAGGAATCCTTTGGAGCCGTTTGACGGACTCATTTAGGGAGGGGTCTACTTTAGCATTTGTGCTGTAAGCTACTACCAGTGCTGTGATAGTGGTAACTGGATTCCAGGATGAGGGAGCTGGGCTGCCGCGCCCTGCCACTGCGGCACTGAGGAGGCCGAGCTTGATCCGCGGCCGCTGCTGAGGGAGGGCAAGCAAGATCCGCGGCCGCGGCGCTGAGGGAGGGCGAGAAAGATCCGCGGCCGCGGCGCTGAGGGAGGGCGAGAAAGATCCGCGGCCGCGGCGCTGAGGGAGGGCGAGCAGGGTTCGTGGCCGCGGCACTGAAGGAGTGCAAGCAGGGTCCTCGGCTGCGACCCTGAGAGAGGGCGACCAAGATCAGTGCCCTCAGCACTGAGGGAGGGCGAGCAGGGTCGGCGGCCACGACACTGAGGGCGAGCGATCAGCGACCTCAGCACTGAGGGAGGGTGAGGAGGGTCCGTGGCCGCGCCACTGAGGGAGGGCGAGAATGATCAGCGCCCACAGGACTTAGGGAGGGACAGAAGGATCTGCTGCCGCGGCACTGAGGGAGGATGAGGAGGGTCCGGCCGCGGCACTGAGGGAGGGAGAGGAGGGTCCGGCCGCGGCACTGAGAAAGGGTGAGCAAGGTCCGCGGCTGCGGCACGGAGGGAGGGCGAGAACGATCCCCAACCCTTGGCACGGTACACAGCCGTCACTGAGGGAAGTTGAGCCGCGGCACAGAGGAAAGGTGAGCACGATCCCAGGTCAGCATTGAGCGAAGCTGAGTAGGCTAGGTGGCTGTGGTCCTGAGGGAAGATGACCACGATCCACTGCCGCTCAGCACGTGGGGAAGGCTAGCACTGTCCGCAGCCGCGCCACTGATGGAAGGCCAGCATCGTTTGCGGCCGGAGTGGCGGCACTGATGGAAAGCGAGCACACTCCGAGGCCGGCACTGAGGAGAGATGGGCAGGGTAGGTAGGCGGCTGTGGCACTGAGGGCAGGTGAGAACAGTCTGCGGCCAGCAGGTGGTTCGCCCTGTGACCGCTGCGACTGTTTCCATGGGCGTGTGGTTTTGCGGCAAGAAGATACTTGTGGATCAGAGAAATGATGGGATGGCCAGGTTGTGGGTGGCCTCAGAAATCTGACGCGTGGGTAGAGGGGGTTGCAGAGCCATGTCTGGTAGAACTGAGGTAGCTGGGTGTGTGAAGAAACCCCGCAGTGCAGAGGCAGCGCTGTTCCAGGCTCTGCCAGGGTGGGGCTCGCAGGGGGAGGGGAGGTAGGGGTGGATCTGGAATGCAGCTGTATTAGAGGGGGAGGGGTGGGAACAGACCTTTCTGGATGGCCGGACCTCAGCTTAAAGGATTTTTTTCTTGAAATCTTCTTTGGCAATTGGGCTGCATATCGTTCTGTAGAATTGTTCCCTGCATACAAGATAGTGGTGAGAGCCGCAGTGTTCTGTTTTCTTGTTTATTTTGACATAGTCAACCATTCCTCACTGCAGTGGTTAATGTGTGAAATGTATGCAAAACTTGCTTTTACCCACGCCCTGAATTGTAGCGGTAACATGACAATGTGAATTTTGGTTTTATCCTTTTTCCTGGTGTTCGGGATTTAATCTCTGAAAGTCTTGGTATTACCAAGGGGTCGTGTCCTGTGTCAAACGCCATTGTGAGGTTCCCTAAAGATGGCCGCTGCTGCAGAGGTGCTGGTGTGCGCAGGCGCAGCATGGTGCATGGGGGGGCAGTAGACCCCTCCCCACTTCGCTGATAGTCACTGCGGTCACCCGTTGAACCACCTGCTCATCAGTTCTGCAGTGTTGGAATTTCAGCCACACCCTCTCCTCAGGACTGCGAGTACTGTTGTCTACTTCGGGTGACTATCCCCTCCCCCCACCCAAAGTACTACAGTGGGCACAGGAAACCAGATGCCTTATGGAGGACACCCACCTCTGCCTGCATTGAGGCTAGAAGGGAGTTAGCTGAGGATTGCGCAGTATTGGCGTGGAGGACATGGCAGCCATATCCTTAAGCTAGTGCTTTAGCAGCTCCTCTCTGCCCCTCCTTTCCTGCAGTGTCGCAATGGGGAGGGGAGGGAGGAAGGAGACTGGTTTGCGCAGGCTCCTTCTCACACGCTTGGTCCTATGTTTTCCATTACCTTTGGTAATAGAAGGCGTGAGGGGTGGGGGATTGGAATCATGAATAGAGGCTAAAGGTTCGTATGACCTGTTCCTGTGTGTCAGTGTCTTCCTTATCTTTTTGTTTTTCAGTAGAATAGGTGGGTGAGAGTTTAGAACAGTACAGACAGCCCAGGACCTACTGGTGGTGCTTAAAACAGCTTTTCCTGCTGGGTATGGAATTTGTATTTGTGTTTAATGCTCATATATTTTTAATATCTGTCTACTGTTTCGTATGTAGTCAGATTTGTTATTTTTAAGGCAATAATTCATTAAACAGTTCTCAGCCCCGTGTATTCCCTTTGATTTCTATTGTCCAGATTTAATAATTAACAGTTGCCTCAATGTTAGTATTATGTCATCCATTCTTAATGTTTTGATAGTCCATTCTCGCTCACAGTGATATTTTTGACTGAGAGATAGGAGCATCATCCCAACAAAGATGAGGGACATGCCATCAAGGGACCTACCTACTCAAATCCATAACAGCTAATACTATAAATTGTATTTTTTTCAAGAGAAGAAAATAATTAGGAAATCAGGGGTGTGCATGGTATAAGAATTATTCCTCATGAATAATTCTTATGATGTATTAAGTTAATGATATTTTTCATGACTTGAAATTGAAACTACTCTGAAAATTTGAAAGAATAATGAACCAAATTACTGCATTTTTATATTTTATTAAACATGTTTTTAAAATTTGAGACTGGATTCTGGCATAATCTACATTAATTTCAGACATGGTAAGTATCCTAGACTGCTGGAGCTGGTGATCCACCCCTCTCTTTCCTTCTCTAGTACTTTGAAACACAGATGTGAGCAACTATGCATGGATTTAAGTTTTTACTTTCAAAATAAACTTCTTATATGATTATATATGTTAGATTTAGAAAATTGAAATAATAATATTTTTGTATTGATGACTTAACTGAGCCTTTTTCACACTGAGGAACTCATAGGAAATGATAAGAAACTATAGATTTTTTGACAATGTTCTTTCCAATTGCAGAATTTGGGGTTCATATTTGGTTGGTAGGTTATATTCTATTCATCAATTATAAAATGGACCTGCTGGCACTCACCTGTAACCCTAGCAATAGTTAAACCACTGCAATTCTACCACTAAGATTTATGCAACAGAACAGAATCAGGAGTTCAATGCCTTCTTTGGCTTTATAGTAAATTTAAAGACAGCTTAGAGTACGTGAGAGACCCTGTCTCAGAATATTAAATTATCAAATATATTTCTGAGTCTACTGTTACAGCTTGGATCAGTTCTACATTTCTGTTTGTAAATGAATGTATTCTACTATATAATATCACATCTGGTTTTATTCATCTTTAGTGGACATTTAAAATGTTAACACTTTTTGGCAGTTACTGATAATACTGCTGGTGAACATATATGATACAAGGTTGGTGTTTTACTATTCCATCACTGCAGTGGTATTGCAGGGTCATTATTCGATTGTCATTGGTACTACTTTCATTAATTACTCTAGGCTTAGTACAGCTTTACATTTCCATTACCTTTCTCTGCGCCATGTACTCTGTCATTATCAAATGATATCAATATATTTAAAAATTTTAATGTCTCTGATTAATAATATAACATTTATTTCATATGCTGATATGTTATTAGGAAAACTGCTTACCCAATTTAAAAGCAGGTTTTGTATTTTTTATCTATTTTGTATACAAGATGTAAAATGATTTTGTTTTGAGGTATGCCTGTCATATGAAATGCCATGTATATTTATCCATCATTTCTAAAAGTTTCAGCTCTTATTTTTTCTGATTATGTTTTGTTTTGCTCTAAAACTGGACTTCAATCAATTATAATATACCAGTCTTTTCTCTCTTTGTTTTGGGACTGTCCAGCTTTTCATAATACCTGTGGCAATCCTGCCTTAGTACTAGTATCATAAGTGTGTGCCATGTTACTATGCAATGTTTTTAAAAAATAGGTAGGATTCAGAAAGTTGACGTTTGGATTCTGCTTTTGAGAGTCTTTCTTAACTTTTCAAAAGCCTTCTCATTTATCTTTTCTGGTTTTGTATATCTAATTTCAGTCTTATGAATGATTCCCGCAGTTCCTAACATGGCCACCATGAGGCTGTCAATTTTTCAATTTGACAGAACAGCCATTTTGTAAAGTGTTTCCAGATCTTAACATGGTAGTGTTTTTTTTTTTTTGATAGCATTTTGCTTAAGCAACCCTCTTATTTCTTTGTGAATCCCCAAGACTGCAACATTTGCATACAATTAATTTTAATTAATTTCACAATGCTTCATTAATTAATTTTTTATGCTTCATTAGTCTGCTATACAAAAGAATTATGATCTAAAAATATTTTCCCTATTATTTGGAGTCAGCTTTGCTATTTTTGGCTAGTGCGTATTTGTATATGTCTGTGTATTTATATGTGATTGTGTGTGCATACACGCACGTGTTTGTGTATATGTGTGTGTTTTACATCTGCATATATGTTTGAGAATATAGTAGGAGCTGAATAGATTTTACTTCATTTCCTGATCTTTAAATCCAGATTTTCTGATGCTAAATTAGAGATTCTAATACTTTTAAATATAAAGTAATTCTAACATTTTACATTTTTCCTTGTTTTGATCACTCCATTGTTGGAGAAATGACCTCATATTAGCCCTGGCTTGTTGGAAACGCAATATGTAGAACAGACTAGTTTTGAACTTAGAGGGCTCTTCCTGCCTTTGCCTCCCAAGACTTTATATAAAGGTACACCTTGCCATAATTTTAATTGTTTCAATTAAATTATGAATATGTCTTAATACTCAGTATACTAAAGATAAAAGGTTCTAAATGAAGCCCTTTTTTCATTCAAACTTTTTATATTTAATTTTATTATTAGTGTGTGTGTGTAGAGAAGGGCAACATGCATTCTATGGCACATGTAGATTCTATCCTTCCACCTTTTCAAGGGTTCAGGGATCAGTCATTGATTATCTGGTTTGTATTAGTGGCTGCCAGTCACCTTTACCTACTAAGCTATTTTATCAATCCTATATTTATTTTTTTAATATGAGGACTCATGTAGCCTAGACTGACCCAAAATTTTCTAGGTAGCTGAGGATGTCCTTGAACTTCAAATTTATGGTACCCCTCTCTTCATCTCCTTAGTACTGAGATTACAGGCATGTGCCGCCACCCCTGATTATGCAATGGTGGGAATGGAGCACAGGGCTTCCTGTCTCCTAGGCAAGAAATCTGAGACCCAGTCCCAAAGTCTCAATCCTAAAAAAAAACCATTTCAATAAAATTTTGTTTCATAAACTAATGCATTTATTAAATCTTTCTTTTCCTATTTCAGGGATCGCTTACACCTGAGAAGAACTACTGAACAGCACGTACCAGAGGTAGAAGTCCAGGTCAAACGTAGAAGGACTGCCTCCCTGAGCAACCAAGAGTATGTAAAGTCTGGGTTTTGACCCAAATCACAGAAAAGTGTCATACAAAGGAGAGATTATAATGACATTAATTGAGTACCCAGTACAACTGAAGATGTAAACACAATAATTAAATTCTTAATTATATTGTCCTAACTTAAATCAACTTCTATCATTTCTTTACTAATTTTTGATACAGGGTCTCACTGTGCAGCCTTGGCTGGCTTGAACTCATAGAAATACACCTGCTCTCCACCTCAGGAGTGCTGGAATTAAAGGCATGCACCACTGCACATGGCTCTTTAACTCTGTTCTTCATTGTAACATGACCTTTTCTCTGATATTTCAATTATAGAAGTGTTGCTTCTTTTTCTTCTGTTTTTTTTTGTGATATAGGAATTAAACTTAGGGCTTCATACATTCTATGAAAATGCTCTCATTATTTTTGCATGTGTAAGGGAGTTTTACCTTTAGAATTTTATATTGTTCACCATATAAATATCTTATTTTTTAAAGGGATAATATTAAAAATTTATTTTTACTTTATGTACATTAGTGTTTTGCCTGCAAATATGTCTGTGTGAGGGTGTTGGATCCCCTGGGATCCATTACAGACAGTTGTGAGCTGCCATGTGGGTGCTGGGAATTGAACACAGGTACTGGATATTGAACCCAGGTCCTCTTAACCCCTGAGCCGTCTCTCTAGCCCCTTATCTAAGTTATTTTATGTTGTTCATTTTGTATTGTAAATGCTTTTTTTCTGCATTGATGGGACAATAATTTACACATTTTCTCTTCCTTTATAATATTTTAAACATTCTTGTTTGCTTTTGTTTTGAGATGGATAGTCTGTGCTGCCCTTGATTTCATCACAAAGCAGAATATGATCTTGACTCTTGAGCCTTCTCCACATCCAAAGTGCTGGTGCATTTGTACAATACCATGCCTGGCTATATTTAGATTCTTTGATTAGTAGATCTTAGCCAGCTAAACTTTTAAAAATATTTTAATGGATGTTTTGTATTTCGAGACAGAGTTTCTCTGTAGCTTTGTGCCTTTCCTGGATCTCACTCTGTAGACCAGGCTGGCCTCAAACTCACAAAGATCTGCCTGGCTCTGCCTCCCGAGTGCTGGGATCAAAGGCATGTGCCACTACTGCCCAGCTTTAATGAATTTTTGATGCATATTCACACATAAATTGTATATATATATATAAATATTGAAATTTAAGTCTTTAGATAGTCTAAATCTCTTTAATATACACAGAATATTGATATATTAACTCAAAATTGAGTCTCAAAGTTATTACCAGTTCAGTCTTCTGTTTTCTATAGAGATAATCACTAATTGGTATCATTTCAGGGCGTTATCTTGAAATTCACATGTGTGCTTGTGTGGCTGTGTAAGAGGAAAGTTTAGATTTTTGGTTCTTAACAGTATACATTTGCTATCTTTCCATATTGGCTTTATTTTATTGAATGCAGGGTATAAATAGTATAGTAACATTTCTTTTTTTTTTTTTTTGATTTGAGACAAGGTTTCTCTGGGTAGTCCTGACTGCCCTAAAACTTGTTCTGTGGACCAGGTTGACCTCAGACTCTGATATCCCTCTGCTTCCCAAGTGCTAGGATTAAAGGTGTATGCCACCATTGCCTGGTGTAACAGTTATTTCTTATTAGACTACTTGATATTTGTTTTGTTTGCATTTGTGGGCAGTTACCACAAATATGATTTGTTAATGCTTTTTTCACATCCTTTATATTACAGGATTTATTTTTAATTGTAGATAGTAGGCAACATGGTAACATTTTGTGTCTTATTTTTATTTGTTCATACATATGTAAATAGTTGTTGAAAGGTTACACACTTTAAACAACTGATGGGAGCCAAGGTTTTCTTATTTTCTCTCTCTTTTTTTTTTTTCTCGAGATAGGGGTTATCTGTGTAGTTTTGGTACCTGTCCTGGAGCTCACTCTGTAGACTAGGCTGGCCTCAAACTCTCAGAGATCCACCTGGCTTTGCCTCCCAAGTGATGGGATTAAAGGCGTGCGCCATCACTGCCCAGGTTCTCTCTCTTTTTTTTGTTTGCTTGTATGTTTGTTTGTTTTCTCAAGGCAAGGTTTCACTGTATAGCCCTGACTATCCTGGACCTCACTCTAAAGACCAGGCTGGCCTCAAACTAAGAGATCTGCCTGCCTCTGCCTCCTGAGTGCTGGGATTAAAGGAATGGACCACCACTGCCTGCATGGCTATTTCCTCCTTTTTAAAAATCATTCTTATTATGCTTTTAAATTAGATTTTCATTTTGCAGATTGCTTTGGAAGGATTATTTTGTAAACATTAATATTTATATTTCTGAGCCGGGCACTAGTAGCACATGTGTTTAATCCTAGCACTCAGGAGGCAGAGCCAGGCAGATCTCTGAGTTTGAGGCCAGCCTGGTCTACAGAGCAAGATCCAGGACAGGCACCAAAACTACACGGAGAAACCCTGTCTTGAAAACAAAACAATATTTCTGATAAATATTTTACTCTCTTTAGTGTGGTTCCTTCAATTCAGTCATTTATAGATCCAAAGATTTGAAAAAGGATTATTCCAGAGATATTTTAGGATTTGTTATACTTAGGCAATATTCTGTTAGAGAAGCCTCATGCTAGTGGGAAAGGATCTACCATTTTCTTTTGTTTTGAGGAGCAGGGTACTGGTCTGTTATTCACTATGTAGCTAAGATGGGCCTTGAGCTGGAAATCACAGCGACCTGCTTCAGTATTATTGGTATGCTGTAGCATAACATATATCTGATTTCATTTGTTTCTTGGAGGCAGTTTCACCAGGTAGCCCTGGCTGGCTTACAATTCACTATGTAGACCAGGTTGACCTCAAACTGTGGCAATCATCTTGTCTCTGCCTCCCCAGTACTTGCATTATAGTCCTGAGACATTACCTCAGTGACTGTTGGGTTTTACTTTAAATTCTGCGCAGCAGTAACAGATGACTGAGCCAAAATCTCATTTTCATTGTTGGGATGAACTTAGGTTTTTTCAGGTATCAAATATATGGGATATATTTTATAAAGATTTATTTTTATCTTATATGTATCGGTATGCCTGCATGCCTGTCTGCACCATGTATGTATCTGGTATCCAGAAAGATGAGAAGAGGGCATCTGGCTCTATGGGACTAGAGTTAACAGAAGGTTTTGAGCCACCATGTGGATGTTGGAAACTGAACACTAGTCCTAAGAGCAACAAGTGTTCTTAACTACTCTCCAACTCATTTTTTATTTTAATGTATATGTGTGAGTGTGTGCTTGTGTATATGCATGTTTTGAGACAGGTTCTTGCCATGGCACAAGCTGATCTTGAACTGATTCTATTGTTTCTACATTCTAGATGCTTTGATAATTAATGGGTCTCATTTGCTCATTTGAGCTCATCCATAACTCACTATATAAACTCATTACCAATAGCTTGTGTCAGTCCACTTGTCTGTCCTCCCTGCTTGCTGGTATTGCAGGCATGTGTGACAAAACTTGGCATTTTGATGATTTTGAAGGAGAAAGAAATTGAGTTTTCCTCAGATCTCTATATTATGTATAAATACTGTATGATAGGTTGGGAAAGGAAAATGAGTTGGGGCAATGGCATAATTTTCCCATTTGCCTCTCTTGATATTGAGGATAAGTGTATTAGGTAGTATCTTCTTGGGAGGATAAATAGGAATGACCTCATTAATGTTTTGTAACTCTTTTAGCAAATCCCTTGCCTGATCACAGGGTTGAAAGTATTGTTTTTATATAATGTAGTTGGAAAGTATGGTTTTCACATAATGTAATTGGAGTGCATATATTATTGATAGTTTCTATATGACCACTCTAAGATACATCCACATACTTGTTCATTGTTGTGGTCAGAAATCCCTTTTTGGTTTATACACTGCTTAACTCATTGTGTAATGTTATTTCAGTACCTAGATAGCAATCTTAGCCTTTTTCTGGTGACTTTTTTTTAAAGTAGGCTCTTTTCAAATAAAAGTGTCATTCTTACTGCTAGCTACATAGGTAAATGTCTTTTGCAATTTAAAAATATTGTGCTCTTGCTATAGGTGTCACCTGTACCCAAGACGTTCTCAGCAGCAGCAGCAGCAAGTTCCTGTGGTGGATTTCCAGGCAGAACTGAGACAGGCGTTCTTAGCTGAGACACCAAGAGGTGGTTAGAGTAGTATTGAAACATCAAGGTGGTGGAAATCAAGGAAAACAGGTTAGAGTTAATTCCAAAATTAACAGAAATAAAAAGAAACTACTTGTTTTAAATAAGATAAGTAATGAAAAATTTTTGGTCTGAGTTTATCAGATGTTACTGGACTGGACATTGTTAATATATATAATGGAGTTTTCATCTGAATCTGTCAAATGTTAATGGACTAGACATCATTAATGTAATTTTTGGCTGTATATATTGTATATACTTATTAGATAGTTTTTCTTGTATTAGATATAAGCTTTCTTTAATTTTAGACAAAAAGAGAGGAAATGTGGTGGTATTGTGTTCCCCAAAATATTGTGTACCTTAATACTCTATTTTGTGTTTACTTAAAATAGAGTCTTAAGACTCTATTGAGTATCTAGAGTTCAGTTTATACAATTACCTTTTCTTAAAAGCTTTACATACCTTAGCACTAGACACAGAAATTTTGTACAGTGAACATAGTGAATAACATGTTCAGTGATATCTGAATAATTATTATTTTAATATATCTACCCTGATGGGTGTCATGTTTCCATATACTATTTGGAAAGCATTAAGGAATTTTTAATTTTCTTTTTCATTGATTTTCAACTTTATAAGAAACATAATTGATTTTTTAAGTAAATGTCATATAATACCCCCCTGTGAGATACTTTTTTTCTGTTAATCTTTAGAAAAGTGCTATATTACCTTCAAGAAAGTGTCTGTTTATGAATATACTGAGTTGTTTATTTAATTATTATTCAGTAGGCATAAAATTCTAGAGAATATATTTTACCATAATAACTTATTAACTTTCTTCATTGTTTCATTTATCCACTTTGACATTTTCAGAAATGCAATTTCTTTTGAATAAGCACATAATGTAATAAAAATATTATCCATAATTTTTTTTTCGAGACAGGGTTTCTCTGTGTAGCTTTGCGCCTTTCCTGGAACTCAATTTGGAGACCAGGCTGGCCTCGAACTCACGGAGATCTGCCTGCCTCTGCCTCCCGAGTGCCCATAATGTTTTATGATACAGATTTATTTAGATTCTTTTAAGAGAAAAGCTGTTAAAATGTAGTGCTTTCATTTTCTTTTGCAAATCATTTTCTTTCTTTTAAGCCAATTAATTTTTTGTTTTGTTTTGTTTTGAGACAGGGTTTTTCTGTGTAGCCCTACTCTGTAGACCAGGCCTCCAACTCTGAGACCCACCTACCTTTGCTTCTTGAATGCAAGGATTAAAGATGTACACTATCACTACCTGACTTTAATTCTTTAAATTTAAAAATACTATTTGTGTATAGTGTTTTGCCTGCATTCCTGTGCACCATGTGCATATGGAGTCCAGAAGAGGGCATTAGCTCTCCTAGAAACTGGATTTGGAGATAGTTGTGAGGAATCATTTTGGCTGGAATTAAACTCAGGTCCTCTGGAAGATAAGGTAGTTTTCTTAACTGCTGAGATATCTCCATTCCCCAAACTAATTCATTTGAACATTTTAACATAATTATATGTTTATAGTTAGAGGTTTCTTCTCCATGTTATCCATCTGCCCTTTTTGTGTTTTTGAGACTGAGGCTTATGCATGTCATGTCAACCTTGGATTCATTCTGTGGCCAAGAAAGGCTTAGACTCCTTTTCTTTCTGCCTTTATGACCTGGATGTTGAAATTAATGGGCACGTACTACCATACTAGAGTAATTTTTTTTTAGGTTTTGTTTATTTATTCAGACAGGATCTCACTATATACCTTTGGCTGGCCTAAAATTCACATTGTAGAACAGGGTAGGATTGAACTAACAAAACTGCCTGACTCTGACTCCAGAGTACTGGGATTAAAAGTGTGGACCATAACACTTGCTATTTTCTTTATTTTAAAAGTTTATTTTATGTTTATGGTGTTTTGCATGCATGTATGTCTGTACCATGTGTGGACAGAAGAGAGCATCAGAGCTCCTCCAAATGGTGTTACAGATGGTTGTGAGTTGCCGTGTAGGTGCTGGATATTGAAGCTGGGTCCTCTGGAAGAGCAGCCACTATTCTTAACTGCTGAGTAATCTCTTCATTTATTTATTCTTTCATGAATTATTTTTTGCTATCTTCATTCTTTGCTATCTTCATGTATGTGTATAGTGCATTTAAATCATCCAGTTCCAACTCTTCCTAACTTCTCTTAGACCTTCTATCAAGTCCTTTTCACTTCCTGTTCTCATTTTTAAAAATTTTAAATAACTTAACTGTGGTCATATAGTGCTACCCACTGGGACATGGGCTGTGAGATACATCAATGAAGTAAACTGGCATTCTCACCTCCATCAGTTTTTAATTGTCAGTTGTGTGTAAGGGAAAGTATGAGGCCTCATAAGCAATCAACATGGATGGACTGTTGATTGCCATTTCATATATATTTACTGTAAGATTTCGTAAGTACAGCAACCCTGTCATGTTAGAAGACACTATTTTTCAGAAGTTCTCTGAGATCATAATCTTTTTACCCCTTCTATAATGGCTCTTAGACTGAGTGGTAGAGATGTGATAAAATTTAGGACTGAGCACTCCAAAGTCACTAGTTTTCTGCACTTTTACCAGTTACAAGTCTATTAACCACCATCCACTGCATAAAAGGTGAGAAATGAACTAATAATCTATGGGTATAAGGTTAAATATTTAGAGGGCAGTTTGATACTATGACAACTTAACAAAATACTAAATAGTTCCCTCATATTACCTATATTCTCCTTTGATATGGGGTTCTTGATTGAGTGCCAGGCACACTCTCCCTCCTGTGGAGTGAGTCTTAACTTCAATTGTTTATTATTTAAAAAAAATAAACATTGTGTGTGTTTTCAGGAAACTGCAGAGGCCTGAGAGGGCATCAGGATCCCCTGGATCTGGATGGAGATGGAGACATATGGTGAAAACTTCATATGTGGATTATGAGAACTGAACTTGAGTCCTCTGCAAAATCATAGCAGGAAGCTTTCAGCCTACTGAGCCATCTCTCCATCTTGTTTTCAGTTTTTAAAATTTAATGAACTTGGCTGGGCATGGTGTTGCATGCCTTTAATCCCAGCACTTTGAAGGCATAGACAGGTGGATCTCTGAGTTCTATGCCAGGCACATATACATACCAGGAGAGCATATGTAGAGAGATTATCTCAAAAAGCTAAAAAAAATGAATTAATCAATTTTTAAAATTCTATATTTAAATTAGAATGCTGTTGGTTACTCCCATAACATTCAGGCCCCCATTGCACCAAGGGTTATATATCCCCAGGCTGATTGTTATTGTAGTTCACAGGGTTCACAAATGGATAAGACTGACTTTTCTCCAGCTTCCCGTGTAGCATCTTCTGACTTAGAAAGCTAGCTAGCAGTTCAAGAGCTTCTGACTCAGTTCCAGTTTGATATTTTTATTCTATGTAAGCTATGTGCTATCTACAGTAATAGGGCTTGTCATCAGGTTATGATGGGAAAGATAAAGCAATTACAATAGCCTATATTTTTATTGGGGTTGGGTCTGCCAGCCCACTGCACTAACCCAAAGGGAGGTATTTCACACCTGACAGTTTGATACAATGTGGCTTCTGTGAGGAACATTATCATTCCCATGTAACTCCAATTAAATGGTTTTTCAAACGTATATTTTTATAAAGTTTGAATAATCAGATTTTTCTATGACTTTTTAAAATATTTTTCGTATGAGTTATATTTCCCATCCCTTGAGGGTGCTCTATAGAATCACATGAGGATTAAAAATTCAAGGATAATCTTACTGGAGCAGTGGAAAGACTGAGAAAGTAAGACAATTGTAGGTTCAAGGCAGGCTTAGGCTTTGTGTTTAACCCCTTCTCTGTTTTATTAGAGAAACAGTTTTTATGCTCATGGTTAACTTCAGATTCTTGTTTAAACTTCTGGTGAAATCTGGGCAGAGTGGCCTTATAATCCTAGCACACAGAAGGCTAGGGAATATGATTAAAACTTCTAGGCTAGGCTGAAATATTTGCAAAAATTTTATGGTTTAACATTTAATTAGTGTCTACCATAGAGCTATATTCCAAGTCCTTTATTGTATATTACATTTACTTTTTTGAGGCTTTAAAAGTCTCAGGCTTTCCTTAAGCTGTCAGCCATCCAGGCATTGATTTGCTTCAGCAATCTGAATACTCTGATTAAAGCCATATGCCACTTATCAGCTCCTACAGTTTGTGCTGGTTATTGTAATACTTGCTTCTTGGTGGGAAAAGATTACCCATCTTGATTTTGAAGAGGGAGCCTACAGTTTTAGACATGTTAAGCCAAAAAGTAGATTTTGAACTAAGGAGTAAATAAGACACTGATACTTTGGGGACAAAAAAGTATAGGTTGTTTTTGAAATATGTACAGTGTTTTAAAGATATTTTAATATTTTAAAAATAAATATTTGATTCTTAATGGGGTTTAGAAAGATGGTCAGTTGGTAATGTGCTTTCCTTGCAAGACAGAAGACCTGATTTTCTAAACATTCACATAAATACCTAGTAACAGGGATTTGAGAGATGTCTGGTTTCTGCAGAAGACCCGGGTTTGATTCCCAGCACCCACATGGAGACTCACAATTAGCTGTAACATCAGTTCCTAGGGATTTGATGCCATTTTCTGACCTTGAGCAACAGGCAAATGCGTGGTGCAAATATATATGCAGACAGAACACAAAAATTTTAAAAATCTTTTTAAAGTGCTGGGAAGAGTAGACTAAATGTTTAAAATCACTGTTAGGAAGCCAGAGACAGGTGGATTTCGGGAGCTTAAAGTAAGCTCTGTTAACATGTTAACCAGAAAGGTAGACAGCATTGATATCTGGCCTCTAAATACATCCACTAACATACACCCAGGAATTCTTAGCAATACTGGTAGCCAATTGGTTTTATGGATCTAGTAGATGAAATGAGTATTAAGAAGGATAACTGAAATTTATTTTTTGTTATATATGAAAACATTTATGAAGATATACTATTTGAAAATTGTTATTTTTAATCTATAATAAAGTATAGTTATAACGTTCTTCCCTCCTCAGGACCCATCCATTGTCTGAAGCGTCAGTCAAGCTTACATTGTGTCTAAGAACCTGCATTCACACCTTTATTTATAGCCCTCCCCTAAGTATTAAGGATCTTGATATTTTACTGTTGAAACGGCTATTGTGGAACAGCAATCATGGTAAGTTGTATATTAAAGAGTTGGATAGCTGCTGTAATGACCTCAAATCATTGTTTGTCATTGTGTACAGTTTTGGATGTTCTAAAATTTAGAAATAGGGACTCATCCATAGAGACATCTCTATGCTCATTCCTTTGTATAACAGTTATGGCCTCCATTTGTCCTGTTAATGGTGGTCAAAAGCATTGGAAAGAATACTGAGAGATGTCTTATCATTTAGTTTTTAGTCAATGAGTATGACTTTAAGGGACCACTTTATAGATGGAGGACTCTTAGATGCAATTGCAGAACATACACAGACCACTTGTAAATAACAGCTTTTATTTCATTAACATAGTCAAAAAAAGGTAAATAAGGAGAGATGCTCCTAAATAGAGTGCTTTGAATCTGAAAGTCTAGGACACAAATTTGCAGGACACAGATTTGCAAAGGAAAAGGTGTTACTTCCAAAGCCACGTGTTGTGTTTGAGACCTAAAACCCCAGCATTTGGGTGATAGAGATAGTAAGAATAAAAGCTCAGGTCATTATCTGTGTAGCAAGTTCAATGCCAATCTTCTTAACTAATTCCTGTCTAAAAATTATCAAAAGGTTTTTAATAATAGTGATGGGTATATTTGATCTGGGAGCCCTTTGGAGAGCTAATGGGTGATCATGAATTCATTGAATTGGTAATATTTATAATTTTTTTATTGAGGTTTTTTTTCGGGTCACAAAAAATAATATGGAGGTCCAGGTGATCGGTTAAAAGTGTATGGTCATTTGGTGGAAGGACAGCATAAAAACTGTACTAGCAAACTCTTAAGGGGAGCTAGATTGAGGGGTTCCTATCTTAGGAATGCATTTTATAATCAAATTAGATATGACAGGTCCTTAATTAGGGTTCTGAGAAGTACAGAGCTATCTAAAGTGGTACTTAGTCAGCTTGATATTTTGTATTTAGAAAAGAGGAAAAAAGGGAGGCTTTATTAAAGAAACCTGTAGGTAATAAACAGAAAACCAGAATACAGATAAGCTTACCATTGGTGTTCTTTTATTTTACTATTTGTAGACTGTGGGTAAGAGTAGCAAGATGCTGCAGCACATTGACTATAGAATGAGATGTATCCTGCAAGACGGAAGAATCTTCATTGGCACCTTTAAGGCTTTTGACAAGCATATGAATTTGATCCTCTGTGATTGTGATGAGTTCAGAAAGATCAAGTAAGGCTTGTTCTGGGAAATAAGAAAATCTAATGTGGCCATTCTGTTATTTTACCTTATCTTTTCAGAATTGGATCATCCATGTCTCTGCATGCAAATGATGTTGGCAAAAATAAAACTTACATTGTCAAATATTCTATCAATATTATTTGTTTAAAATTACTTTTAATTCACTTATAATTTTAGTATAATTGAGATTTCAATTTTGCCAATCTTAAAATGCTTTGTCATATCATTTGCATATATATTTTGCAGCACAAGATCATTTTGGATATTTGGATAATATCAAGGGAGCATATATAGGAAAATAATTTTTACTACTTATGAATGATAAATAAGTCCACAGAGTAATTAGGTAATAAATGTTTACATGAGAAACTTAGAACCAGTTTTTGTCTTAATTGATACCATTGATAAGTAAGGATCACAAAAATTTATTTTACTGATTTTTGTTTACTCCTGATTTATAGGCCAAAGAATGCAAAACAGCCAGAGCGTGAAGAAAAACGGGTTTTGGGTCTGGTCTTGCTACGTGGAGAGAACTTGGTATCCATGACTGTGGAGGGTCCACCTCCTAAAGATGTAAGAAAGATGTAGGGCAAGATTTTCATGTTTTTCATATATACATGAAGAACAGATCATTAATGTTGATGATACTTTGTTACTTGAATGTCATTAATATATAGTAGAGGGACACTAATTCATGTAATCAAATAAAATGTGCATAGTACTTAATGTCAGTAATTGGTTTAGTTATATATTCAGGAATGAAGGATTTATGATTTCACCTATGTGCTGGGTACTTCCTAAGTTATGGTAAGGAGCTGACTATTTTTAAAAATACAGTGAAGTTTTATTTTATGTTACCCTGCTATTACTAAAGGTATAAATTTTCACAGTGCTTTTTGGGGGCCTCAGTCAATGATTAGTAAACACACATATTGGTCCTACTCTAAAGAACAATCACTGGGCAAACTGGAAACCCAGGTGAGAACATGTGATAACAGTGCACAGATCTGCATGGAAAAGCAATAAAGTTTGGACTTAGACTTGTATACTTTAGTTCTCTTTTCTAGTGTATTGAGAGGACATGCATTTTAATTTGCCCAAAGCAATGCTAATATTCTGCCAGCAACATGCTATTTCTATTACAAGGTAAAGTGAATATGAGAACTACAAAAACAGAAGGTACAAGTGAATTTTTATTGGGAAGGAAGTGGTAAAGGAGTGACTTCTTTATGTTTATGTGAAGTTCACTATTTCAAAATATGTAATCCAAATCTGAAGGGCACAGCTGGGAGCTATCCCTGGCATTGGAAAGATCCCAGCAGAGGATGTAAGAAGTTGGTAAAAAAAGGAAATGAGCCAGGCCATGGTGGTTGGGAGAATCTTGCAGCCTGACTAACAGCCAGGGTGCTTCTTTATTTATACAGAATTTAGTAAGCAAGGATACATTTATGATGTTTCAAAACAGATCATACCATTTTTTGTTTTGGACATGTGTTTTACTTTCTTTTGCTCTTATTTTAGCTATCATTAAACTATGACAGAACAGTTCTCATTTCCAATAATTTTCCCTCAAGTTTTGACATCATTAATAAACAGTTATCATTTTTTTTTCACTCAGAAACCCCATAACCCAATTTCTAAGAATCTAGAGGCATTTGACAGCCTGTTCTCAGGCTGGTAGGTTTGATTGCTTCAAGGACATTAGACCAAAACAAAATCTTTAAGCCACCATGGTTATTTTGCCTTGTCCCAAGCAGTGTATTAGAAACTCTCTTTTTAAAAATTTATTTATTTATTATATATACAGTTTTCTGCTTGCACATGCCTGCCAGCTAGAAGAGGGCACCAGATCTCATAGATGGTTGTGAGCTACCCTGTGGGTACTGGGAATTGATCTCAGGAACCCTGGAAGAGTAGCCAGTGCTTCTAACCTGAGTAATCTCTCCAGCCCCGTATTATTAACCCTTAATGGTCAGAGTGTCCAAGAAAAATCCTTAGGCCAAACCTGCTGCAGTTATTATTCAAATTCTGGCATAATACAATGTTTACACCTTTATAGAATTTTTTTGTATGTCTGACCACATATGACATTACAGTGACTCTGCCATGTGCTAACTTTTCTAAGAAAGGGAGGTCATGAAGTCTCATACTTTTATCATCTTTCCACTCCATATTTTGCTTATCAATATGTAGGGCTGAGATATATGCGACAAAATTGACTGAATGCACAGTGGGTAGAGGCTTGTAATTTGAACTGTGGCTAACTTCTCTAGCCCACCGAATCATGTTGACCTTTTAAGCTTACTTTGTTTTGAATATCTTTTTCCTGTATAAGTACAGGGATAGATGTTTCAAGAATGTCTCATAGCCTTATGAAGAGACCTGGCTTCTTTATGTGTGAAACAACCTCCACAGCATAAAGAAGACGTTCAAGTAGATAAGGATATCTCCCTAAAAACAAGGGAATATATGTTAAATACTGACTTGGGAAGCTTGGGAGCAGCATTCCTGGGGAAAAGGCATAAATGATTCATAAGAAATTGTCTATCAGTTCAATATCCCCAAGTTGTACAAATATTACAAGTCTCTCAAGTATGCAACAGGTGGTGATGAAAACCACAGGCAGCATGGCAGCCATCACGTGGCTCAGCTTTGCTGGAATGGCGTATGGCTTTGCCAAGGGTGCTGTAGAGTATTTGTTACATTATACCATCACATGTATTTGTATGTAGAGCTAATAGGAGCTAGATGGATTTTGACATGATTGATAAGAGTTTATCTTTGAACAAAATCACTCATATTTGAACAAAATAGAGATGTTGTTTAAGCTATCTTTTTTATTTCAGACTGGTATTGCTCGTGTGCCACTTGCTGGCGCTGCAGGTGGCCCTGGGGTTGGGAGGGCAGCTGGCAGAGGAGTACCAGCTGGTGTACCTATTCCCCAAGCTCCTGCTGGATTAGCAGGCCCTGTCCGAGGAGTTGGAGGTCCATCCCAGCAGGTAGGACCAGAACAAGGTTTTCCATTAATGACAAATTATGACAGAGCCTAGAACTGAGGAAATGTGGAAATATAAGTCTGTAAATACTATTTAAGTTATAATTATGTTCTAGGAAGACCTGACACTCAGTATATATAAGGAAGAGACTAATAAATTCTACCTAAAACACTTTGACTTGATGAGCAATGAAATATTCAGTTGTATATGCCAGGTTGAGAAAAATCAAAAGCTTTTAATATGTTATAATGCCAAGATTTAAAAACATGAGGCTGAAGGTAGAAGACTTGAAGAGCAATGAAATATTCAGCTTTATATGCCAGGTTGAGAAAAATCAAAAGCTTATAATATGTTATAATGCCAAGATTAAAAAACGTGAGGCTGAAGGTAGATGTAGTAGTGTATGCCTTTGACCTCTGAATTCTGGAGGGAGGCATATCTCTGTGAGTTCCAGCATAACCAGGACTACATAGAAAGACTGTATCTCAAAATTAACAAACGACAAAAGAAACAAACAACCTCCCCAAATCTAAACCCACAAAACAAAACAAACGAAAGCCTAGAACTGCAGCTCAGGATGAATATATGGTTAGTGTACATAAACTTCTGGATTTATTCCTCATCAACGTAAAAATAGAGTAAAGTAAGTACAAGGTACAGCAGTTATTTTTGTAATAGGACATGTTCACTAATTATTTTTATGTATTAGGAAAGGAGACTATCATTCACCTTTTTGTATTTTTGGCATAACTTTTCAGGTCATGACTCCACAAGGAAGAGGCACTGTAGCAGCTGCTGCAGTTGCTGCCACTGCCAGCATTGCTGGAGCCCCAACCCAATACCCACCAGGACGTGGAACTCCACCTCCACCTGTAGGCAGAGCAACCCCACCTCCAGGTAAGGCTTTTACAATAAATAATAATGAACTGGATTTCTATGAGATTCTATTATCTTGAGGAACAACATCTCAAAGTACTATGAATGAGATAAGGCATCATTTCTCTGCCTTGCTAAGAATTTAGGAACTATGCTACTAGATTTATTATCTATACATTTATTATTGAAAATAGGTTTTCTTATACAATATATTCTGATTATGGTTTCTCCTCCCCTAGCTTCTCCCCAATTCCTTACCTACCCAAGTTGACAACTTTTTTTCTCTCTCAACTAGAATATAAGCAGGTATCTAAAAAGTAGTTATAAAATAAAATAAGGTAAATTAAATACAAACAAACTAGGTTAGGACCAAAAAAATAGAGAAAAAGAAGAGCTAAAGTAAAAGCACAAGACGCACACAGATAGCAAGGAAACATTTGTGAACACACAGAAAACCCATAAACAAAGCCAGAAACTATATTATATAAGCAAAGTAACTATAATGTTAAAAATTAGTAAATGTTCAGACAAAGTCTTATGAGACAAAAACCCTCCAAAAATACTATTGGGTGGGAGCCCTTTCAAGGTGTAGTTTGTATATTAATTGAGACTCTTAATTTTCCTTTCCAAGTGGTTATCAATTGAGAATAGCATCTGGGGTACATATGGGGACTTCTTTCTGCTGTCAGTGCTGGGACCCCCATATAGCTTAGACCTGTACATGTTCTGCATGCTACTACTATCTCTTAAGTTTATGTTAATCAATTCTGTTGTGCCCGGAGGCCCTTGTTTCCTTGGTGTCTTCCATCATTACTGACTCTCACAATTGCTTTCCTCTTCTTCAGTAGATCCCTGAGCTCCGAGGGGAAGGATTTGATGGAGGCATCCCACTTAGGGCTGAGCATTCCAATGTCTCACTCTCTTCACATTGTCTATGGGTCTCTGTATTTGTTTCCATCTACAGGAGGAGGAAGCTTCTCTGAAAATGTTTGAGCAAGTCACTGATCTATGAGTATAGCAGAATGTTATTGCTACATTCCTTTATCAGATTAGTAAGATATTTTGTTTTTCCCTACATTCTGTGGCCTAATTAGTTTCAGGTTCTTGGCCATCTAAGGAGCTGTGACTGGGATAGGTTCCATCACAAGGATTGGACTTAAATTCAATCAAGAACTGTTTGGTTACTCCCACAATCTTTGCCACTATTGTACCAGTGCATCATTCTGCCAGACTACCATTTTACATCACAGGGTTTGAAACTAGATTGACAATTTTAGTTAGTTGGAAATGAAAGATTACAGATTTTTTGGTGTTAGGTGGTACTCTGATATTGTAGTATAAAGGAACTTCATTTCTCCTTCACATTCTTTCTCTAACCACTGTCTTGTGCTGAATCATTAGAGCTTCATTTACTGAGCTGGCTTATGAAGGGTTTACTTATGTTTGTCATTTTTTCAGGAATTATGGCTCCTCCACCTGGTATGAGACCACCCATGGGCCCACCAATTGGCCTTCCCCCTGCTCGAGGGACACCTATAGGCATGCCCCCTCCAGGAATGAGACCCCCTCCACCAGGAATTAGAGGTTAGTGGTTATGTTAGGATCTGGGAATGACATCCAGATCCTTTAATATTTATATACTCTTGATAACTTCAATGGAATTTTGTTATTTTTTTCCTTTCTAGGCCCACCTCCCCCAGGAATGCGTCCACCAAGACCCTAAGATATGGTTGATAAATATCAGCCTTTCCTTTTCCCTGCAATGTGTCTTGTGAAATTATGTAGCCTGAAAGCTTTTTGACCCCTCTTACTGCATTAATTATAGCTAATAAATACATAGAGCAATTGAATTGAGGTTTTCCTTTGTCCATTGATTTTGTTAAAGTCAGAGTGAAACTTAATGGGTTTTATTGTGAAAGAGGTAACTACAGACATGCTGTTTACTTAAGCTATTTTCTTAGGATAAATTGTTGTGATATCTTCATGATTCATTTACTTCATGCATTAACTTACTGATTCAAAATCTTAAAGATAAGGAAAAGTCAAGACTGATTTGCTAAGATTCACATGGCACTTTCGTCACTTTAATATGTCACACTTAAAGGTATTTGGAGATAATCAGATAATTAAATTCACATAAAGAAATTATGGCAGTGGCATGCCTTTTATGCTCATTAATTAAAATATTTGGAATACAAGATAATGCTTTGGAAAAAGGGATTACTTCTGTTGATCAGGGTTTACAGTTGTTTTTAATCAGTATAGTGTGGAAGATCTGATGTGGGAATGAAATCTATTATGGTAAGTATTAATCTAGTAATCCTAATTAAGTGTCAGTCCGTTGACATTGGGAAACAAGGTTGTTCATGCTTACTGTAAGCATATGGCACACTAAATTCATATTAAGTTTATATCAATCATCACCAATAATATAGGATTCACTACAAGCATTGAGAAGCAGACGATGACTTTGAGTCATAGGAAAGAAATTACTTGGTAGATAAATTAAATTTGAATTAGTCACCAAACATAAAAGCTGTTTTATAGTGGTAAGATGTTTCTAGTAATAATGAGTGAATTACCTTTTTTTTAATTAAAAAAGAATAATCTAATACGAGATATTGTATTTATATCATCTCCATCCCTCCTTCCCTCTTTTAGTTCTCCTCATGTACTCCAAACATGCTCCATTTCTTGACCTCTAATTACACACACACACACACATACACACACACACACACACACACTCACACACATGCACACATACAAAACAAAAAAACATGTACAGGGTCCATTTTGTATATACATCTGTAGGTTCATCACTTGGTGTTTGGTAAACTATTGTGACTTTTCTCTGAAGAAAACTGATTCTTCCTCTGTCAGTAGTCAATGATAGTTCTTCATCTGTGTGAGGTCTTATGAAATTTCCAGTATCCATGTTGGTATGTCTACTGGTGTTATTGCACAGATCTTCTTTAAGTAATAATGTTGTTGAGATTTCATGGATATAGCTTCTCTGCCATGTCTAGAAGACTTTCTAATTAAACAACCTCCCATGTTCTGGAGCTGATAAACAGAAGGTTCTGAGATTTGGGCATGAGTGATAACAGCATATTTGAAAAAAAATGTGTTGTCTGATTCCTCAACTAAAGGTAACCTCCTGACATTTTTTAAAGTCAAAAGTGAGTTATAAGATACCTGGAGCCGGCGGTGGTGGCGCACGCCTTTAATCCCAGCACTTGGGAGGCAGAGCCAGGTGGATCTCTGTGAGTTCGAGGCCAGCCTGGTCTCCAAAGCGAGTTCCAGGAAAGGCGCAAAGCTACACAGAGAAACCCTGTCTCGAAAAACCAAAACAAACAAAAAAAAAAAGATACCTGGATTGTAAGATGTTTTGCTACTGGCAATACCATTGCTTTCTGGGAATTTCATGAGTGCTGTTTACTAGTAGTAAATTATGTATTATTGACTATTATAAACATTTTTAGACTTTATCCAGATTAGAAATATGCATCACCATTAAGATTGCATGTATATCCTTCTCATATGTAAATTTCTACTAAGAAGGCATCCTGCAATCTCCATTCAGAGGAATTTGATACAGGGTCTCCTGTAACCTAGGCAAAGATGACCATGAGTTCTTATCCTTCTTCCTCAACCTCTTTTAATTATGTATACAGTGTTCTGTCTGCCTGTATACCTGCAGGCCAGAAGAGGGCACAAGATCTCATTACAGATGCCTATGAGCCATCTTATATATGGTTGCTATGAATTGAACTCAGAACCTGGAAGACCAGCCAGTGCTCTTAATCTCTGAGCCATCTCTCCAGCCCCCTTCCTCAACTTCTTAAGTGCTAGTATTTACAGGCATTTCTACCATTCCATATTTCTTTGTAAGTCTTAATGAGTGTATGTTTCCTAAAACAATTAGGCAACAACTTTCTGATAGGTTAGTATGCATACTGATTAACTCTGACTCTATAAATATGTTTGATTGGCATCATTTAAATTTCTTTTTCCCCCCAGAGACAGGTTTCTCTATATATTCTTGGCTGTCCTGGCAATCTCTATAGACTGCCATGGCCTACACAGATATCCACTTGCCTATGCCTCTCAAGCGATGAAATTTAAGGCATGTGCCACATCTGTCTCTTTATTTTTATTTTCTTTAGCAGAGCATATAGAGGTTTATTATGGAAACAAGTGAAAAAATACATGCACACAGTTTGAAAATAAGAACACTGTGCCTAGCTGCATGAAGCCATGCGTTTTCTCCAGAAACATCATTTGCATTGATGCACCCTAACATTAGGAATGGAAGCTGGTGAGATTAGCAGTAGTTCAGGATAAAGGCTATATAGTGAGTTATAGGACAGCCTTTGATAGATGAAACTGTGTCTCAAAAAAGAGAATTTTGAAGGTAATTATGGAAATTGTTCCATTTCAGTTAGAAGTCGGATACTGATATATTCGGGACTGGTTTCTTAGAGATTCTTATAGGTCACTGTGGGTAGAAAGTGAATTATAAAAGTTATAAGCTATTTGTGTAGAAATTGAAATTACTTGTTACTGTGTCCATCATCTAGTTATTTTAAAAAGGTGAAATCATTAAAATTTAGAAATTGATGATATGTTTTTTTCTTTATTAATTTTTTATTCATTTTACATACCAATGTTGTTGATTCTTATTCATCATTGCATTCTACTTCATGTTTATGTATCATCTCAGAATATGAATTTTATAAAATACATTAAGGCATGCTATTATTTTATAGAAGAACAGTATATAATCCTGCAATAGTGTATATCTGTGTTCATGTTATTTCAGTTTCATGTGGTGTCCCTTTGTCAATTTAGTTGATGGCTGAAAAAAAGAATTTCATCATTGAATGTCACGAAGTTTTATGAGCCTGAATATCACCCTGTAGTGTATAACAAGACTGTAAATCCTAATAGCTGCATTTAAGACAGAAACGTAAACCATGCAAGGTAATGTAATCTTTTGATAAAAAAAGAATATTTTACAGAGGCCTTGACTAGGTTTATGATGAAATAGGACCTTGTTTGATCATAATGATTTAAAAAATGAGCTTAAAAACTGAAATCTAGTCAATGTGCCTCACTGCATTTTATTGCTTATTGTTTATTCTCAATACAAACTCTTTGATTAGATTTGGGCATAGTGGTACATACTTGTAATCCCAGCATTTAAGAGGGTGAGGTGAGCGGATTACAAGTTCCATGCCACCATAAATTAACAAGATGCTACCTTAAAAATGAAATAAAATAATTTTTGATGGGAGAACTTTGCATACTCAGACCTGAAAAGTGCTGGGTTGTACTTTTCCATTTTCTCAAATATCTTTCCATAAATGTTCTGAGATAATTTGTTTTCTGCATTTTGTATTTTGTTGAAAGCAAAACATGAAATATCCATGGATCACAAAAGGCATAGGCACCTGTTGATAAGGAAATAAGAATGTAAAAATGAAGCTCCCAAGTCTTGAAAAATGGAACCTACCATTCTAGATTTGTAAGTGATATCAATCAGGAGGAAAGGGTAAGGTTTATGGAACCATGTACATTGTGGAATGTGGTGAGTATGACAACAGCCTGTTCTTCTGGCATCTATATTTATTAACTTGGTCAGACCCCATCATATTAAATGTTACAATAGAATTAGTTACTGAATAAATAAATGTAGCAGTTCTTTATCATGCCACTACTTTGTTAGAAGTTTATCTATCCAACCATCTGTCTACCTATCTATTTTCTATCTATTGGCTTCTTGATGTTTTAATTTCTTGGCTTGCTAGATTATCTATCTACCTATATCTACCTACCTACCTACCTACCTATCTTATCTATCTATCTATCTATTGGCTTGCCTGATTATTTATTTTTTGGCTTGATGAATTATTTATTTATTCATCTACTTAGTGGATCACCGGGTTATTTATTTATTTATTGGCTTGATGAATTATTTATTTTTTATCTACTTAATTAGAGGGTCACCGGATTACTTATTTATTTATTGGCTTGCTTGTGTATGTATGTGTGTATGTATGAATGAATGTATTCATTTTTCTGTACAGTAGTCAATGGCCTTTAATGTGCTGAGAAATAGTATAATAAACCATGCCTCTACTTTGTTCGACTGTTTATATATCTATCTATTCATTTATTGGCTTCCTGGCCTATTTATTTAATGGCTTCATGTATTTATTAAATTTATTCATTAATTCTTTCATTTATATAACCATAGACTAATAAAAGACCTTCTAAGTGCTTGGCAATGCTATATCAATAATCCAAGCATCTATCCATCTGTCTGTCTGTCTGTCTCTGTCTGTCTCTATCTCTGTCTCTCTCTCTCTCTCTCTCTCTGTCTCTCTCTCTCTCTCTCTCTCTCTCTCTGTATCAGTCTACTTACTGGCTTTTTGGTCTTTTTATGTCTTATTTATTTAATTTGCCTGCTTGTTCATTTCTTTATTTCATTTTATAGTAATAAAAGGCCTTCATTGTGCTGAGAAAATATACTGATAATCTATGCCCCTTCTCTGTTAGAATATTTGTTTGTCCGTCCATCCATCCATCCATCCATCCATCCATCCATCCATCCATCCATCTATTGGCTACTTAATATATTTATTTATTGGCATGCTATCTTCTTTATTCATTATACCTTAAATTATTAAAAGGCCTCAAATGCTGAGGGATACTATACTGAGAACCCATGACTCCTGTTTAAGAAGAGGTAATCTATATGTATATCTATTTATTTTTATTTATTTCATGGATCTTTATTTTATTGGCTAGATGCATTATTTATTTATTTATTATTTATTTATTACTTATTTATTTATTTATTTCTGTGCTTACAGATTGATTGGTTGTCTGGGTTTATTTATGTATATGTTGGCTTGTTGGCTATTTATTTATTTATTCATTTATTTATTTATTTATGTGCTTACTTATTTATTAACTGCCTTTTCTATTTCTATATTTATGTGTGTATGGAAGTATTCATGTATTTTATCCTAGATTAGTTAAAGACATTCAGTATGTTGAGAAATACTATATTGATAAGTCAGGCTTCTTCTGTGTTAGACTGTTTATAAATCTATGTAACTACGTAATGGCTTCTTGATCTATTTATTTATATATATTGTCTTGCTGCCTTATCTATTTATTGGCTTACTGGGCCAGTTATTTATTTATTTATTGGCAAGCTTGCATATGTATTTATTTCTTATTGGCTAGATTATTTATTCATTTATGTATTATCTTGCTGTATTATTCATTGATTGATTGATTGACTTGCTTATCTATTTATATATATATATGTATGAAATCATTCATTTATTTTATCTTAGAGGATATGCTGAGAAATACCACACTTATAACCCATGTCTCTTCTGTTAGACTGTTTATATATCAATTTATTTATGCATTTAGTGGCATCTTAATTTATTTATATATTGCCTTGCTGCATTATGTATTTATTTATTTATTGACTTGCCGGACTATTTATTTATTTATTTACCCATTTATTCATCCATTTATTTTATTGTTTATTTGTTGTATTTGTTATTCATTTACTTATTTATTCATTGTCCTTGATCATTTATTCATTCATTGTTTTATTTATATTACTCTTGATTAATGAAAGATGTTATAGGTGCTTAGCAAATGCTTTATGGATAGAGCCATGCCTCTGTTCTGATAGACTGCTTATGTATGTATGTATATGTGTGTGTGTCTGTCTATCCATCCATCCATCCATCCATCCATCCATCCATCCATCCATCCATCCATCCATCCATCTATCTATACATCTAACCATGTACTTATTTATTGGCTTCTTGATCTCTTTATCTATTTATTCTTTGCTGGAATATCTGTTTATTGGCTTATAGATATATTTATATATTGCCTTGCTGCATTATCTATTTTTTTATTATCAACATGCCAGATTATTTATTTAGTTACTTACCTGCTTATTTATTTCTTTGCTTGCCTGAACACATACTTATCTATTTATTTACTTATTTATGTATGCATGTATGTATTTATGTATTTACCTACATACCTATTTATTTATTTATCCATTTATGCATCTATTTATTTATTTATTTTTAGTTATTATTTATTTATTTATTATTATTATTTAGTTACTTACCTGCTTATTTATTTCTTTGCTCGCCTGAACACATACTTACCTATTTATTTATTTATTTATTTATTTACCTACCTACCTATTTATTTATTTATCTTTTTATTTATTTATCTATTTATTCATTTATGTATCTATCTATCTATTTATTTATTTATTGGCCCACAGGATCGAATTTATCTATTCCTTTGGCTTGCCTGTTTATTTAATTTTTTGTCTATTTATTTATTGGCTTAAGTTAATACTTACCAACATATTTATTTGCTTTTCAGAATACTGACATACTTACCTACCCATTTATTTATTTATTTATCTATCATTTATTTATTCATTTATTTATTTTTGACTCATCAGATTATTTATTTATTGTCTTGCCAGATGGTTTATTTACTTATATATTCATTAGTGGCTCACTGTATTATTTGTTTTTTTGGATAACCAGATTATTTATTCATTCTCTCTTTTTTAATTTATTGGCTTACCTTAATACTTACTTACTAACATACTCATTTGCTCTCCAAAATACTTATTTATTTGCTTGTGATTTTATTTATTCTTTCATTTATTTATTTATTGGCTCACTGGATTATTTATTTGCTTTTGTGTTTATTGGCATGCCACATTATTTATTGATTCATTCATTCATTCACTCATTTATTTATTGGCTTGACATAATACTTATTTATTAAAATATATTTATTTGCTCACTGGAATACTTATTTATTTACTGGCTTGTCAGATGATTTATTCTTCATTTATTTATTCATTTATTGCCTCACTGGATTATATATTTTATTGGCTTTCTCTATTATCTATTCATTTATTTCTGTCTATCTATGTATCTATCTATCTACCAATTTATCTATCTATTTATGGTTTTTTTCTATTTGTATGTTTATGTATGTATGTATGTATGTATGTATATATGAATGCAATCATTTGTTTTGCCATAGAATAGGAAAAGATCTTCAATGTGCTGAGATTGTAATGAGCCATGCCTCTCACATGTTAATCTTGTAACTATATAACTGTAGATCTATTATCTACCTATGTATCTATCCATCTATTTATTGATTGGCTTCTTGATGTATTTATTTTTTATTGGGTTGCTATTTTATTTATTTATTTATTGGCTTGCTTATCTATATATGATGTATGTGTGTATGAATGTATGAATGTATCCATTTCTTTTACCAATTAATAGTCAATGACATTCAATGTCCTGAGAAATACTATACAGATAAGCCATGCTTCTACATTGCTAGACTGTTTATATATCTATATATCTGCTTATTTATTTATTGGCTTCCTGGTCTATTTAATAGCATGTTGTATTTATTTATATATTATTTATTTATTAGTGAGCTATCTATCTATATATCATCTATTATCTACTTACATTTTGTCTTCTTGATCTATTTATTTTTTTATTGACTTGTTGGATTATTTATTGGCTTCTTGATCTATTTATTTATTAGCCTGCTTGATTATTTATTTATAAATTTTACCTTAGCATAATGAAAGACCTTCATTGTGCTGAGAATACCATACTGATACTCTATGGCTCTACTCTGTTAGAATGTTTATCTAGTTGTCCATCTATCTGTCTGCCTGTCTGTCTGTCCGTCCGTCTATCCATCCATCCATCCATCTATCCATCCATCCATTGGCTTCTTGATGTATTTATTTATTGGCATGCTGGCTTCTTTATTCATTATACTTTAAAGTAATAAGGCCCTCAAAATGCTGAGAAATACTATACTGTGAAGCTATGCCTCTTTTAGAATATCTGTCTATCTATCTATCTATCTATCTATCTATCTATCTATCTATCTATCTATCTTTCTATTTAATGGTTTTTTTTATTTTATTAGCTTGCTACATTACTTATTTATTTAGGTATTTATTGGTGTGTTTAAAGATTGATTGATTGGCTATATTGATTTATTTATATATTGACTTATCTATTTATTTATTCATTGGGCCATTGCATTGTTTATTTGTTTATTTATCAGCTCGCAGTAATATGTATTTCCTCGGGGGAACACTTGCTCATTTATTTATTTATTTATTTATTTATTTATTTATTTATTTATTTATTTACATATTTGTGTATCTATGCATCTATGTATGTATGTATCTACTTATTTATTCATTCATTTTATTTATTGGTTTTCTGCTTTATTTATTTATGTTTGTTTCTTTGTTGGCTCACCCTCATACTTACTAACATATTTATTTGCTTACTGGAATACCTACCTATTTATTTATCTATTTACTTATTTATTCATTCATTGCCTTGCCAGATTTATTTATTCATTTATCAGCCCACTGCATTTTTATTTATTTATTTATTTATTTATTTATTTATTTATTGGCTCGCTGATATACTGACTTACTAACATATTTATTTGCCTGACAGAATACTTATTTATGTATGTATGTATGTATGTATGTATGTATGTATTGGGCCATCGTATTATTTTTTTGTTTATTTGTTTACTGGGTCACTGTAATGCTTAGTAACATTTGCTTGCTAGACTACTTATTTATTGCCTTGTCAGATTATTTATTCATTGAGTCATCATATCATTTATTTATTGGTTATTTATTTATTTATTGGTTTGCTGCTTTATTTGTTTATTTACATTTATATTTATTTATTGGCTCAACACAGAACACACTTAATAACATTTATTAGCTTTGCCAGAATACTTTTTTATTTACTTATTGGATTGCAGGATTATCTATATCTATCAAACTAGCTATCTATTTATTGGCTCACCATAATACCTACTTACTAATACATATTTATTTGCTCACCCAAATACTTACTCACTAAATTTTTATTTTTTATTGTATTGCCAGATTATTTATTAATCCATTTATTTATTTATTGGCTCACAATATTCTTACTAGCACATTTATTTTTTCCCTGCAGTACTTATTTATGTATTTATTGATAGGGTCACCACATTATTTATGTACTTACTTATTGGTGCACCATCATACTTACTTACTAACATATTTATTTGCCCACTTATTTATTTATTTATGTATCTAGTTATCTATCTATTTATTGATTTATTTCCTTTGTGGATTGCTTATTCTTTCCATCTTTCTTCCTTTCTTCCTTCCTTCCTTGCTTGCTTGCTTTCTTCCTTTTTTTCTTCCTTCCTTTGGTCACTGCTTCATTCATTCAATCATTAATTCATTCATCGATTCATTTATTCATCTATTTATTTATTGGGTTGCAACATCAGTCATTCATTCTTTATTTATTATGCATTCATTTATTGGTTCACCAGATTATTTGTTAATTTATTCCTACTTTATTTATTTATTTATTGGCTCAGCTTAATACATACTTACTGCCTAACATATATATTTGCTTGCTGGAATACTTAGCTACTTACCTATTTATTTATTGAATGAATGATTGATTTGCTTGACAGATTTATTTATTTATTTGTTTATTTATTGGCTCAGCATGATGCTTACTTACTAACATATATATTTATTTGCTTGCAAGAATTCTTACTTACTCACTTATTTATTTTCTTGCTGGATTATTTATTCATTTATCCACTTATTTATTTTGCCACCAGATCATTCATTCATTCATTCAATTTTTTTATTTATTGGCTCACCATAATACTTACTTATTTATTTATTCAATTACTTATCATCACATTTTTGTGTATTTACTTATTGGCTCAATATCATACTTACATACTAACATTTATTTTC